>NW_026125278.1:16147500-16720000 GCF_943737965.1 Phodopus roborovskii | reverse complement strand
TAAAATAAAAATAATAAATAAATAAATCACAACAAAAGTGACTTTTATAAAGGAAAGGCTTCCTTTTGGCCGTCACTGAAACCCCAGACAAAGGATCCTTGATGTCACTAGGTTGAGATGGAGATTCCAGCCCCCATTCGTTTCCTCTGAGGCCCCGGTACAGTTGCCTTACTGTCACAGGGTCAGGTGAAAGCCTGGTTCTACCAGGCCTTCTCCAGCATCCCATTAGGAAAGGTGAGGGCATTGAGTGCTGTGGCATCCTACTCAGCCTCAGGATATTGGGGATTGGGGCATTGTACTTCACAGCCATGTGGCCATGCTCTGCCAAATCCCAAGAGAGAAGAATCTAGCCTCTCCACTTGACCTTACAGGCATTGCTAAGCTAAGGCTGTGGCCTATTCTATGGTATTCAGCTTTGGTAAGTAAGTCACTCTCCAAAAGGATTCTGTCTACATACTCCCTGATCCTTTACTGAACAGAGATTTTTGGGTTTTCCTGTGGGTTGACTTTTGTTGTTATTGTCTTGTCTGTATTAGCTTACCTTTTTGGACTGACCATTGTTTAATCTCCAAGTCTCCCATATAATTAATTCAAGGATCTCACCATCACGTTGTAATTTGTCCCTTCTAAAATTCTTCTAATTTTTAGTCATCTTGTATGTGATGACATGTAATGTCCAAAGATTTTTATTTTATTATATTTAACTTTGGGGTAAGTGTAATACATCTACAAGGAAGAAAAACACAGCTAGCCTAGCTTTTGAAGCCTAATTTGCTTTTTAAAGGGGAACAGGATGTGACAGAACTGGGTATTTGTTGTCTTACAAAAATTACTAAAATATTGGTTATTTAAATGCATTACTAAGTGCTTCTCTGGGAGTGAGCCTATAGTTGAACTCTTTTGGACTTAAATTTAGAGTATAAATCATGCACTTTTGAGCACCCTAAGTGACATGAGCTATCATCCATTTAAGTTGAGTTTGGTTTTTCCAAGAAAATGCCAGTTGTTCAAGAGCCAAGATGGATAGTGAGATGCAGCCCAGCTGGGCATCCAGTGTGTGTCCCAGCCTCCTGCTCAGGTCTTGCGGAACACTGTGACCCAAAACACCCCAGTGGCAACAGACATTTCTTTGATGTCATATGAACCTTCTGAACATAGTTTCCCATAATAAGCCCAATTAGCTTCGGGCTGAATTTTGAGTAAGTTACAGCATTTTTTTTTTAATCAAATCAGCATTCTTGTCTATGTTTTGAGTGTAAATATTTTTTTTGAGTTCTGTAGATATTAGAAATTTTTTCCCTATAAATTTTGAGGGTTTTGTTTTGTTTTCAGTCAACTTGAAAATACCACACTCCAGCTCTGTTATGCAATGCGTACCTTTTTCTCCAGTCTCCTCTCGAAAGCTCCAGAAACACTGAGTCCTGTTTCTTTTTGTCCCTCCAACCACATCACAGTGTCTTTGTAGGAGCCTTTGTGTTTGCATTCCCCATACAACGAGAGGCAGGGTGCACATGACTTAGTCCCAGAAGCTCCTGCTTCAGTGCACTGTTATTCATTATCAGCATCCTTGTCACCTTCAGGAAGCTCTTGTGCCACTCGCAGAGTCCTGTTTCCATCCTTCTGAGCCACAACCATCCCTCTAAATGTCTTGCCATTTGTGTGTTTAACTTTACACAACTGGGTGTTGGCTCTTTGCTTTCTGCAGCTATCATCCTTGCCACCCACAGCCAGGAGCCCAGGAGAGTGGATAGGCAGGCAGGGTCGCTTTCAGGGTGACTGCTTGCTCCCTCCGTGTTCACCACCTGAGAACACAAGCTTTATTAACTCATAGTAAGGGAAAGATTACTCAACACAACAGCACCATCCGGCTTACTTACCTGCCAGCTTGCAGTCCAAGGCACAGCATCTAAGACAACCCACAGGCTGACTGACTATGAAACACCAGACAGTCCTCTGCATGGTCTGTTCTCAGTTGAACTGGGGATGGGGACCAGGCCACAGTGTAATACCAGAGGATGAACGGTGATAGGTGTTTTGTCAAATGCTAGCTTGACCGTTTCCCAGTTATATGAATTACTTGGGGATATTGTATACTGTTGTCCAACTTTAGAGTCCTCTTCAGTAAAAATAGGACAATAACAATAATAATCACCTCCTAGTGTTGTTGTGAAAACTCAAGGAGGTAATGCATGTGAGCAGCTTTGTGGCATGACTCAGCACTGCATTTGGATGATAGCTGTTGTCTACTGAATGCATTTGCTGTGCCCCTCACTGAGAAGAGTAAGTGGGATACATTGCATGTCCTCAAAAACTCAAAAATATGGGTAGGGGAGATGGTAGAGTGCCTGTCACATACACAGAGGTACCTGAGTTCAGATCTCCAGCACCCAGAAAAATATCCAGATATGAGGGATAATTGTAAGCCCAGAACTGGAGGAATAGAAGCAGATACCCCGAATTCCTGGAACTCATTGCACACAAGCCTGAACCTGTGTATACATACCATGAAAACAATTCATACATCTTTGTAATCCTGATTACAGTCCAAACTGGCCTGTCAGAGTCAAAATACACCAGAAAGACGTAAGTGTAAAGTTAGAGTTCTGCAGAACAGAGAAGGATATTTCACCTTGGGACGAGAGTCATTTCCAGATGAATTAGCAGTGCAGCTTTCAAAGCAGACATTGTTGAATTCCCCTTGTAGAGTATATGTTAAGGCACTGAGGTGGGAACCAGGTAGGAATGCAGAAATCCGCCCCTCTCAGCCTTCCTCCTCCCACCTCAGGAGGTCATTTTGTCTGGCATGTAACTCGATGCCAAGGAATTCTGGAGACAGCTCAGACTATAACCCGGGGTTTACCAGGGCTCCCATCTCCAGACAAGAGAATGGAAAAACCTGTAGCACCAGAGAACTTTCCCTAAGGACTTCCAGTCTTCCAGACTGCGCAGGAAGGTGGCAAGGTTTCTGGGAGTTTTCAAGTGGAGGAATGAGTCTGAGGAATAAAATGCACTGTGGGTGTGGGTGACTAACTGCGCCTTGCCCTGGTACAGGCTGAAACCCCCACAACTTTCCCTCTTATTCCCCGTGACCAAAACATCTTTAATGTTCATGAAGTCAGAAAATGGTTCATAATTCTGAGACAGCTAATTTGGACATCTAAAATGTAATCTGAAGGTTGTTTACTTTGCACTCATGTTGCCAATTAGTGGAGTATATTCTTTATAGATTACTTCTTGCTTGGAATCCAGCAAAACTCTTCCCTCTAGACGATGCCCTATCCTCATTACGGGTTTCTTTCCACCACTTTACAACAAAGGAGTGTGCACAGCTCATTCTAAATGCCCTTCCCGTCCCCGTGGATGGCAGGTGCTTATAGGCATCTATGACGTGATGGAGCTAACAATGTAACAAATTAATAAGCACTTATTGTTTTCTCCTGAACCAGCTCACTGTTCACTCGTGTCACAGAACTTAAGCAAATCCACTGTTTTGCCTCAGGAGATGGGATTATTGTCCCCCCCCCTCATGCAAGATAGCTTACATATCTCTCTGGGTTATTTTTCAATATAAACTGTCAGCTAGCACTACCCTTTAAGTTTTGAATTCTTTTTCTTTGAGATTCTTTTCAGCTGAATTTTGATTCCTTAAAACGGGGAATAAAATAGTCTTCGGCAAACCACCAGATGGCTGCACCGGTATCAACTTCTCCACCAACCCCATGGGAGCACTCCTGCTTACTTTTCCAGCCTGGGCTGGGAGCCTACATGAGGGTCTCTCACCTCTGGGGCATCGACTCCCGGCCTGGGCTGGGAGCCCTTGTGAGGGCCTCTTACCCGTGGGGTCGCACTGATGCTTTCTGCTTGGATCACAGGGAACTCGGCCTGACAGTTGTACTCTCTACAGGCAGGCAGCCACATTCAGACCCTGATGGGGTCACAGAGCCTTCAACACCGCAGCCGGGAGCAGCAGCCATATGAGGGAAACATCAACAAAGTTACCATCCAGCAGTTCCAGTCACCATTGCCCATCCAGATCCCTTCATCACAGGCCACCCGGGGACCTCAACCTGGACGGTGCTTAATTCAAACGAAAGGGCAGAGGAGTATGGATGGCTATCCTGAACAGGTAAGGAGAGCGCTCGTAACAACAGTCAACGGGCAGTCAGGAGGTTAAAACAACCCCCATGCTGGGTAGTGGCCCTCCACACACAGTGCTGTTCATAGAAATTAGTCATTGCTGGCAGAGGTTAGGGGCAATGACACATTGGTAAATTGCCCTTTTACATGCAGAATGCAATAGTTTTCTGATCCTGTCCTTCCTTCCCACTGCCCACCCCAACGCAACTCTTTAGCACCAGTTTTGAGTGTTACAAAGAACCTTTGTGGATGGGGGGAGGTTGACTAGGGCCCCTGGTGAAATGGGGGAGGGGTCTGAAAGGTGAATTATTATCCCATCTTTATTTGTAGAAGAACATCTTTAGTTCTGTTTTCTGGTTGTTGAATAGTACAGAGTACAGAAACCTCTTAAGAGTTATTAGAAGGGGAAAAAATGTAAATGTCCCAAATTAACGATTAATGAATGCAATGCAGCAAAACCACAATGATGAGCATTGTTCTCCTGTCCAGACTAGAATTAGGACCTGCTCTCCACTGTAGAATATTCTCCTTCCTTGATACCAGAAGAGACTTTACCTGATGGGGGAGACAACACAATCTAACACATGCAATTAGCACTTCTTGCTTCCTTGTTCAGATTATGAGGCAAAGCCCCATGGCACTGCCCACCCCTCACATGGTTTATGAAGGGTCCGTGCTGTTGTTACCTGTCCAAAGGGTTACATAGTAGCCAACTGTCTTCTTCTACATTCCAGTGAAGACCAACTTCTTTCTACAGCTTTTTCTCTGTATGTTGCTCAGAGCCATTTATCACAGGGATCCTAGCTGCTTCAAGCATTGTGTCTTTCTTACTCCTGCCCGGCATCGATCATTCTCACAATCATAGATGCTCAAGATAATTCTCTTCTCCTCTCCCTAATCCAGGCCACGTGTTGGATGTTGTGTGTAATGAGCCCAGCAGGCTCCTGTAGTCAGATAATGATGTGCAGCCCCTGGGTCTCCAGAGACTAAAAAGTTAATGAGGTTTAGGTTATGCTCTAACACAGGCTGTGTTCATATCTGACTCCACGAGAAGAACTATCCTCCCAACCCATTTCTCTGATTCAGCTATTCCTGTTACTACATAAATGGGTTGTTGTTTTGTCTGGTCTGTCCCCCACCTTCCTCCCCAAATCTCTACCTTTTTACCACGTGGATTTAGTTTACAACATCATGATTGCTTCAGAGAAAGAACCGACAGTAGCTTCTGACTGTTTTGATCCATTAGCTCTCGTAAACCTGATGCCTTCAGAGAGGTAGTGTTAATGGACTTAAATACAGTCCTTTTGACTGCTTGGGTTTTTGCCTTGGTCTTCGGTTAGGATGGTTCAGAATGCTACGATCAAAGCGCCAGTGACAGTAATGCCTTCTTCAAAGCCTTTAAACAACTAGACCTGATTCCAAAACACACTCCTCTGCCCAGATTACAATCCCAGGAGCTCTGCCGACCACTTTCACAGTACATTATCCTTTACTGTGCTGCACTGGGAATGCAAATGGCTTGTCACTCTGAGGACCTCCTCCCAGCTCCACCTGAGGTGACACTGAATCAAGAAGCTGACACTGAAGGAGTAATTAAACCACAAGACTGGCAGGCACCCCGAAGCATAGTGTGCCACACCTGATTAGCTGCTAGGCACACTCTAAACACGATTATTTTTACACCGCTTCCCTCCTGTTTTGCCTTCCCTAACCTCTGCTCCTCCTCATGAAGCTCTGTCATTCAACAAAGATCTGAGCCAGGGGCTCAGAACCTGAAGTTCTTTTTTTTTTTTTTTTTTTTTTTACTATAATGAGCCCTGTGACCCTGGCCAAGTCATTTACTCCTTTTAAGGTTCTGTTCCTTTCTTTAAAATAGAAGCAATAACACCTGTCAACTATTTTTGGGTGGTTTTGGTGAAGGTGGCTCAGTCACTAAAGTTCTTGCTCTGGAAGCATGAACACCTGAGTTCTAGCAACAGACACCAAGTAAAACCTAGGTGTGGTTGTACATTGTCTAAGTTAGGGTTTCTACTGCTGTGGAGAGACACGTGACCACTCTTATAGAGGAAAGCATTTAATCGAGGTGGCGTACAGTTTCAGGGGTTCAGTCCACTATCACCATGGTGGGACATGGTATCATACAGGCAGACGTGGTGCTGGAGAAGTAGCTAAGAGTTCTACATCTTGCAGACAACGGGAAGCCGACTATGCTGCTGGGTCACAGTTCCCTCAAAGCCCTCCCCCACAGTGACACACTTCTGCCAACAAGGCCATACCGCCTAATCATGGCACTCCCTTTAGGAGCCATTTCCTTTCAGGCCACCACATGCACACTTGAGATTCTGGAGCTGGGGAGGAGGAAGACTACTCAGTGAGTTCCAGGCCAGTAGGAGACCCTAAGGAACTGCACCCAAGATTAACTTACTTCTTGCTGCTGTGTACACTCACACACTTACGCATGAACCTGGCATGCACACATGCTTCCCCCTACATAGTCCCATATACCCCAAAATGTTGTGTGAGAAGAGTTAGATGACACAGTCCTATGCAGCCAAACATAGGGCTCCTCTGAGAGGTCAGAAGTAAAAAACAGAAGGAATGGGAATAAAAGTCTTTAAGAATTCAGATGTCTGAAAGACGATGAATTCACCAATACAGTACAGTTCACAGTTCCGTGATCCAAGTTACAAGTGTCTACCGTACTGAATAAGGCTAAGAGAAGTAAAGTGCCTTGACTATGACAACATGGCAGCTTAAAAGTAGACCGACCGGGAATCAGGACCTGGTTTCATATTCCGTGTTGAGGGCTGAGGCACGATAACCTGGAGGAACAGAGATGGGAATACAGCCCACAGTCCATGGGATCCACCGTGTGACTGCACGTGACTTACAGAATCAACATACAGATTTCACTACACATTCTTTGCTAAACGATGAATTACCTGTTAGAGCTGGAGCATTATTCTGGGGCCTTTGGATAAAACTACGGGAAAATGTTTACAATAGCAATATTTTATGGAGAGACTGAGTGGGGAATAAGATGTCTGTTGTAAGATTTTTTTCTCTCTCTCTTTTGTCAGGGTCCCGACATCCAGCTCCCAGATGAATCACACATGGAAGCTTTTTCTTAGTTATGAGTGCCCAGCCTTAGCCTAGCTTGTTTCTAGCCAGCTTTTCTTATCTTTAATTAACCCATCTACCTTTTCCCTCTGGGCTTTTATCTTTTTACTCTGTGGCTGGCTGGCTGGCTGGCTGGCTGGCTGGCTGGCTGGCTGGCTGGCTGGCTGGCTGGCTAGGTGACCGTCCCTGATGCCCTCCTCCCCTTGTTCTCTCCTCCTTCTTCTCATCCCTGTTTCTCCTCCTGTTTATCCTCTCTGCCTGCCAACTCCACCTACCCTTGCTCCTGCCATGCTATTGGCCGTTCAGCTCTTTTATAGGACCACCAGGTATTTTAGACAGACACAGATTCACAGTTAAATGAATACAGCATAAACAAAAGTCACACACCTGAAAATAATATTCCCTAACAGACGTCTCTAAAGGTGTTAGAATGCTGTCAGTGGTGGCGCATGCCTTTAACCCCTGCCCTCAAGAGGCAAGGCCAGCCTGGTCTACAGAGTGAGTTCCAAGACAGCCACTGCTTCCTGCCTGGGCTCCATGTATCGTGAAATCATTTTTCCAGGACAGCTCACAACCTTTCATCCTGAAGTGACCGTACCTCTTCTTCTTCTGACTGCTAAGTACCGCAGTGGCCTGGCATCCAGCCCTTATATGCAAACTATCCCCTCATGTTGTTGTTAGATATTTGTCCCACCAGGTTCCGCTGCCCTTCTCAGCCCCAGATAAGCACACAGAGGCAGATTAATTATAAAACTGTTGGCCAATGACTAGGATTTCTCATTGGCTAGCTCACTCTTGATTATTAACCCATTTCCATTAATCTGTGTATTTCCACATGGTCTGGCTTACTGGAGAATGCCTGGACCTGTTAGTCCTTTGTGGTCTACATGGCATCCCCCTCTGCCTGCTTTTCCCAGAATTCTCCTCATCTCTTAGCCCCACCTATTTTTCCTGCCTCTATTGGCTATCGGCCAAGCAGTGTTTTATTCATCAACCAATAAGAGAAACACAGATACAGAAGGGCATGCCCCATCACCTCAGCAACAGCACTCAGTCCCAGATGATTCTGGACTCTCTGTCCCCAGCCTTCCTCCTGCAGTCCAGCTGTCTGAACACTCTGGCTGAGCTATGTCTTCCTTTGTTCTCCACCTAGGTTTTCCAAATGCTTGATAAACATGGACAACAGAGCTGTTAAATTTCTACCCCTTTCTTTCACATCCCAGTCTATCTCCAGACGTCTACATCCCATTCACGGACCTTCTGTTCATCAGTCTATGACCAAAGTGTCCGATCCACCTTTCTTGAAGCCCAACTCCAATCCAAAACACATGTATCAGGAACATCCTACATTTCACGCCTTCCTCGCCGCCCACAACTCCACCCCCCACTCTGAGTTCTTCTGAAACGCCTAAGTCCACTCCTTCCAGTGTACCTCACTTGTCTGTTCTTTATCTGTATCGCACAATCCATACCATGTCATCCCTCTACTTAAATGGTCTTTTGGCTTCCTAGATGGCTGGATATGTCCTTTATAGGATAGCTTAATGCCCCCATGAGTCTAGCCTCTGTTCACACAATTACAGGGTAGCATAATCCCTGTGGGTCTAGCCCTTGCTCACCCTGCCTTCTCTGCCTTACTGAGCTGTGTCTCGGTCATGAAGATCTTGCCGTTTTTAACTACCTTGTAGCTGTAACCTATGTCCTACAAACTGGATTATTTAAAGTACACAAGTTGTATATTAATATTTATACAGTTGGGCATCCATCACTGTAATATAATTTTAGAACCTTCCTACCCTTCAAAAGGAAACCCTTAATGCTGACCACACTCCCTCCCTTCAGCCCCAGAGGATCACTCACCTGCCTCCATCTCTAGGTAGAGCCAGCTCTTGCTGACACTGCATCTCCTGACAGTTGTTTTCACCTAGTCCTCTGTGCTCTGGAAGCAAGTTTCTCTAAGATCCACTGTTGTAATTGCAGTGCGATCAAGAAGTATTCAGTCAAGAGCATGCAAGAAGCAAGCCCAGTCCCTCAGCCCACTGCTGACTGAGCTGACACGCTCCTTTAGACAGGCATTTCATTTCATCTCTTAAGAGAAAAATGAAATACTGGTTTTTACTAAACAGATATTTATTAACTTCCGGGCCTTTTGCAAAAGTCATTGTATCCCAGTTCCTTCCGGCCTCTCTTGCCTGTGAGGATCTCTTTCTCTCCTCTTTGAGCTTCAGCAGGCAGGTGAAACCCTCACCACAAGAGAAGTCCTCCCTGCCATGGGCTTTTGGAGACCCCAGACCCCTATGGATCTGACGCATCTGAGCATTCTGCTAATAGCCAAGCTAGGGATCACAGCTGAAGTCTGTTTGTCATATTTATCAACTATCTCTGTTGTTAGAAATGTATGGCAGCCCTTGTTCTCCTTAGCTTCTTAGCACGTTCTAGATTTCTAGTAATGTAAACTAAATGTGGTCGCTTCCTTGAAAAAAAAAAAGGATGACTGGAATCTACTTGGAAAGTTTTCCCACATAAAGGAAATTGCCCCTATAGTTCCCGGCTCTATGGTGACCTGAGGGAGGCCAGTAAGCACACCTTTCGTGTTGTTTGTATAAAGTTTCCACAACATACAGAACCAGATGTGTTGTTGTACAGACACCTGGGTGTGTGCCCACGTGTGCACTCTTGAGTGTGCATGTGTGAGTGTGTGCTTGCTTCCACATACTTCACTGTGCGCAGGCTGGGGTTTCACTGGGACGTTTTCATATAAGAATATAATACACCTGGAGTGTTTTCCCATGCACAACTCTCTTCCCCTTTTCCTTCCTTGCCATGACCCCTCTTCTTCCCTTAGGTCAGTGGTTGTCAATCATCCTGGGGCTATGGCCCTTTAACCCAGTTCCTCATGCTGCAGTGACACCCGACCATGAAGTTATTTCGTTGCTACTTCATAGCTGTAAATTTTGCTATCATTATGAATCATAATGTAAATATTTGTGTTCTCTGGGGGCTTAGGTGACCCCTGTGGAAGGGGCATGGAACCCCCCAAAGGGATCACAAGGCACCACCGCCTCAGACGGTTCTGCTTCTACCTTCTTGCCATGATTTAATTTGTCTGTACAAAATCTAGGATCTACAAATGAGACAAAATGGGACCGTTAGTTTTTTTTTTTAGACTTATTTAATTTGCTTAATTTGACATTTGAAAATGCATGCATCTGTAAGCAAAGACAAAAGGAGAGATTTTAATTACATGGGATGCTTTCTTGTCGTTTTCTAATTAATAAATATAATAGCCAAGAGGCAAAGTGCTACACAGAATAAAGCTAAAATATTGCTTCCAGCTACATCAAACTGTTCTATATTCATACTCATGGGCTGTGAGCCTTGTAAATTATAAACTTTGATAAGCTGTGTTCTGCTGTGAAAACTAGTTTTTTAAAAAAATGTAGATCAGTTGAAGGAGAATTGTAATTAGGAGTATCTTTAGAGTGACTGAGAAAAGTACTCTTGGTGATTACACTTACTCGTAATTTAGAAATTATTCACTGACGGGGTGAAATTAAAATTCACGTTAGTGGGTGGGTTTTTGCCCTTGTGCTGCACGTGAACCCCAAGACGATTAGATGCATTTTAGGAATGAGAACAGCCCCCTAAGGATGGTGCCACTGGAAAGCTTAATTCATCCACGGCCCAGTAACTCAGGTGCATGTTAATTAAATATGGAATGTAATTTGTGTGTTCTTTGAACCATCTAAGAGGAGAGGCTAGAGGTGTGTTTAAAATAGAAAGAGACTGCGTTCGTTGGGCATTCACAGTCAACAGGTCAGAGGCAGGATGAGTGCTAGCCAGAGGCACACAGTTGCTTAATCATCCAATAGGTCAGTTATCCTTAAGAACTCTTCTTCTGTGGAGGCAGTGTGTTCCTCATCATTTTTTTTTTTTTTTTTTTGACCTGTCAGTCACCTCCCCGTTGCTGCCTGAAACCGCTGGGCTCCCCCCCTTCCAGCACCTTCTCTGTACCTAACATTTGTGAGTCTATTTTCTCTTCATTTAACAACAGGACGCTGCCTCTGAGTCACGAGGCTGTCATCATCGGGGTCACTCTGCCCCTCCCTACATGTCCCAGCCCATCCTCAGCACAGGATGCCACATCTCATCTGTGGAGGTTTCTCTGGGTCAGCCTGCTGGCTTCCTGTCTGTGACACTAACATAGACACTTTGCCCCACTACCCTGCAGCCCTGGCCCACAGTAGGCCCTCGTTCCCAGTACTGCTGCTGTCTAAATACCAGCACAGAATGCTAGAGCAAATTCCCATCAGCCCTGAGGCATTCATTGTTCCTGCCCAGCCGCTGTCTTGCGGACCTCACTCTCTAAGCTTGTGTCCGTTCAGGTTTGCCTTCTATTACTCCAGCTCCTGCCTCAGTAGCTGCTACAAAACTCAATCCTCTTCCCCCTCAAACTGAAAACCCAACATCCCTAAGCACCGCCATGCCTTTCAAAGGGGTCCTCCCTGGCCGTATTTAAATTGTCATCTCTGCTTCCTCTCACTTGCCTGTAGTTGTTTGTTTGTTTGTTTTAGTAATCTGGACACACGTATAGAGTGACAGATACTGCTTTGCCGCCTACGTGCTAGGGAGGCCTGTTCTTCTAAAGCTAGTTTCTGATCTATGGTGGCTTAGAGAGACATTACCCCTTTGATGGAGTGTGTGCTCTTTACACCAGATCAGCATGGGCTCACTGAAAATATGAGTGAACTGTTTGAAATATTTACTTGCAATGGCTACTTGGTTTGACTTTTTGTATCTTTTTTTTTTTTTTTTTTTTTCTTTCTTAGTTCTGTGTGAGAATAGAAAAGAACCCTGGGCTTGGATTTAGCATCAGCGGTGGAATTAGTGGGCAAGGGAACCCTTTCAAACCTTCTGACAAGGTAAGAAGTGAATCCCTTGTTGGCAATTATAGTTTCAAAATGCTATCTATCATCCAGCATGACATGATGGCTGGCGGAAGTTGCGGACATGTTTATGTGTTTGTTATGCTGAGTTGATATGGCTAACCACGAAGCCGGTCAGAAAGAGAAACATGTCTGTCCAGGGGCAAACATACCCAGCATGGTGCTTGCTGGACGTGGAGTAGGGGGAACAAATATTTAGTCTTTAGGGGTTTGGGTACCATTCTCAAAGTTTTATAGAGTCGTTTTTTTGTTTTCTGTTTTTGTTTTGTTTCTGCTTCTTTGTTTTGACATTACACTTGTGTGTGGTGAAGAAATCTAAGTAAGCAATTTATAAGAAAAAAAATTCCAGAGATTTGTTTGTAAGTTGCTCATCTGTTGTTTAGGAAAATGTTTTCCCACTTTGAATGGGCTAGCCAGCAGCTGACCTTGATCTGCCACACTTGTAAGAGGTTTCATTAACAGAATTTTGGAAATGAAAAATCACAGAAGACAACATTTATGAGAAAATTGAAGTTAGCATTAACAGAAGATCCAGAACCCCATCTCAATGGATAAACGTGTGTTCTCCTCGCTGCATTGGGGCCCTGCCACCCAGCAGGCCAGCCTGACCCCAGGGTGGACCATCCAGTTTTCCACTCTGAGCTATATGGCTTGTTCTACTGCTATCAGTGCTAAAGAACCTTGTATTGAGATCCATATGGAAAAGTTCATTACAATTAAAATGCCTACCTTTGCTCTCACCAAACTGAACTGCTTTAAATGACATCAGTTCCAGATGTTTCAATTCACTGTTATTACAGAAGTGGCTCACAGATCGACTTCTGAAAATAAAATCGGCTTCTGGAGAAAACTCTGATGTGGGGCTCAGAAGATAGCTCAGTGGCTAAGAGTACTACTAGCCTTGCAAGGCTGTAGTCCAGAGTTTGGATTTCCAGCACCCACATGAAAGGCTGCAGGCATGGTATCTAACCTGTAATCCCCAATGCAAGAGGCAAAGACAGGTAACCTAGAGCAAACTGCTAGCAGGAGCGGAATCTGAAAACTCTGGGGTCAAGGGGAGACCCTGACTCAATACATAAAGTGAGAAGATCAAGAAAGGAACCCAAAGTCAACCAGCCCATCAGGCACAGGTACACAAATGTGCCCCCACACGCACAAGCATACACACACACACACAGATACATACACACACATACACACACACACACACACAATACACACACATACACACACATACCACATACATACACACACAAATACACATACACACACACACACATACACACATAATACACATACATACATACACACACACATACAGACACACACACACCACACACACCACACACACATACACACAAGCACACACATACAGACATACACACACACCACACACACACACCACACACACACCACACATACACCACACACATACACATGCACGCATACACATACACACACACAATACACACACATACACAAATACACACACACAAGCACACACATACAGACATACACACACACCACACACATACACATATACACACACACACCACACACATACACATATACACACACATACACAAATACACACACATACACACACACATACAGACATACACATACCACACACACACACATACACAAATACACACACACAAGCACACACATACAGACATACACACACACCACACACACACCACACACACACACACATGCACACACACATGCATGCATGCAGCAACAACAAAACAAAAATGACTTCTCATATCTATATGAGTATTTCTAAAGCCTGAAGCGGGACCAGCATCCCTTATTTTTCTAACCATCTTCTCAGCCACCATACTTCCTCCATTCTAGAGAAGGGTAGAAAAGGTCGTGGTAGAATTTTTGACATGGCGGTGTATATCAGGAAAGATATATGACAGTTTCCAGTCACCACATGTGGGAAGTTGCCGCAGCTACTTCGGTGAAGGATTGAACATGAGGCAGGAGAGCGGCACTGGAGACCCTGGTCCACCTGTGTTTACGTTTTGAAATGATGCTGACTTATAAAGTTAAAGTGGTTGATGATCTGGTTGGGGCAACCACTTATTTAATTTGGTAAATTATCAATAAAAGTTCAAATTATCATAAACACGTATGGCACATTATTTAAACTCCATGCCCTCGGGTCTTACTCATCTTGACCCTCTATAATTCTTGTTGATGTAGATTCGTTGTGTGGAGGGATGAGTTTCTATCCTGTCATTCTTCCCATCCTGTCAATTCCCTTGCTCTTCCCAAATACTCCCCTCCTACTTCTGTATCACGTACATTATATGTACAAAAAATATATAACTTGAGGTTGCACTCTGAATTATTTCTTTAATTATATGATCTCCAGTTCCACCCGCTTTCCTGCAGATGAGATGATCCTTTACAGCTGAGTAAATCTCCATAGTGTGTATGTGAGAGAGAGAGAGAGACATGTCCATCATCTATCAATGGAAAAAAACTAGGCTGATTCATAGTGTTACTGTGAATAATGCCACAGGGAATGTGTGTGTGCAGATATCTCTCTGTTGTGCTAATAGTCTTTCAGATGTAGTCCCAGTTATGGTACAGCTGGGTCATGAGGTATCTCTGCTTTGGGTTATTTTTTAAGGGATCTCTATATTGACTTCCCTGATGGATTATTTGCTGAGAGGATGTTTAACTTTTCAGGATTTTGTCAGACTTCTGTCAGAGGTGTTGGCAAAAACTCGCTCTGTTCTGCAGGATGTTTCCTGGCCTGCCATTTCCTCTCCTCTGAGGAAGCTTTAAATTCCATGTGGCATCACTTGTCATTTCTCAGTTCATGTCCTACTCAGGAAGTCTTCGCCTGTGTCCATCGGGAGAGTTCCCACTATCCATGTCAAAGTTTCAGTTCTTAGGTTAAGGCCTTTGATCCATTTTTAATTTACTTCCGTGCACCCTGAAAGGTAATGGACCTGGTTTCATCTCTCTGTGTGATGCCCAGCTAACTCAGCACCGTTTATTACAGAGGCCTCCTCCCCGGTGAACATTCCTGGCACCTTTGACAGTAGCTGTGTGGCTGACCACGCTTCTCTTTGCCTTTGCTTTCATATCCCTTCCCTGAATTCTTCCAGTGGAAAGTTAGCTACCTAGTCATCCTTCAGGTGGCTGCCACTAACTCAACGGAACGTTTCCCCCTCTACTTTTGGAAGATAAAATGCAATGCTTTTAAGTTAAGAATAAACTCATTACTAAATAGGATGCTAAAATAGTGCTTCATTTCTTCTGTTTCCAAGTGCAAAGACTGAGAAATTAGGCTTCAGCGTCATTCCCTTCCACTGTGACGACTATGAAAACCTTATACGCATTAATTTAATTCTTGTTTGGGTGACTTTACTGAGACTCAACTGTCTTTGATGTTATAACTCATTCTTTGGGTTAAGTGTAGCAGAAAGAGGGTTTGGGTTGTTTAATGCAGCTGTTGAAGGATTTTTCCTTGAAAGTACTTTTCTTTGCCTGATTACGCTTCAGACCACTCTGCAGTCTAAATTATGTATCTGTTATTGAAGAACGATGGAAGTAACCAGAATTTCAAATCTACAGAACATTGTTCAAGCTAGTAATGCTTTCCTTGGCAATCCAAACTTACGATGGATTCCTGAATAGCAGCATTCAAATGATCTAAAGATGCTGGCTCCAACAATTTACACAGGAATTTAGTCTGTCCCCTGGGAGAGCATTCCCTATCTGCATAATCCAGTTCCATTTCCTCAGCCTCATGTTCCACACTGATAGATTTAGAATAAAACCCAGGTGTTGAGGGTAAGAGGTGGATGAAATGCTTGCCTTGAAAGCCTACGCTCAATTTCCAAAATGCACATTTTCAAAGCTGGGTTCGGGGGCATGTTTTTTCTAATCCCAGCACTGGGGAAGGGGGGTGGTAGACAGACTCCCAGAGCTTGATAGCCAGCTGCCATAGCTTACTAGGAAGCTGCAGGCCATGAGAGACTACATCTCACAGAGACAGTGAACTGCCTGAGGAATGGATCACATCTGAGGTAGTCTAGCCTTCATGCACACATATGTATGTTCATATGCACATGCTGCACACACATACATACACAGTACACAGAGGTGGGAAGCCTTCTAGCTACCTGTGAAAAGTAATAGTACATATATAAAAATGTTGAAAAAGAAATTACCTTTTCATGAGTGGGCTAATTCACAGCTGGAGGCAAAAGGTACCAAATTAAGTAGCAATTTAAATTCAACAGAGACTGCCTGAGTCTGAAGTAGGCAGGCCACAGAGACTCTAGTCTGACCGGTAGTGCATGCTCCCTTCCAGGGAACAAATCATACATAAGCTGTATTTCTGGACTCATGCTGTGTCGCTAAGCTTGTTGTCCACGGAGCTTTGAGCTCTTGGCTGCTGAGAATCTTTGATCATCTGATGTCTTGAAGGCACTGAGGAGTTTGTATGCTACAGTTAGAAACTAATCTTACCTCACCCTGTTCGGTATTGCCCAAGCCATTGCAGCTAATTCCAAAGACTAATGGATGTGAAAGAATGTCCACGCTGGTAACAAGCAAGGAGAGCGTGTAGTAGTCCCTGAACAGAAGAGGAGAGCACAGACAGAGCAGAAGGGAGCTGTGTTGCTCAGGGCACAGAAATTGCCAGCTGAGTTCTGGGTTGTATGAGATTCCTGCAGTAAATCAACTGAGATAAACCCAGGGCTTTAAATGGACTTGGGATTAAGTCTCACATGACAGGCCATTCTATACAGGACTGGAGTGTTGGGAGCAGCATTTGAAGCAAAGCTGTCTTCCCTCCAAGACCCAAGGTGGTCCTGAGCAAATGTGGTCTCTTGGGGTGAAGGATTCCGTGTGGCTAACTCTGCAGTTGACACTGTCAGAGCATTGTTTAGTATATGAAAAAAAAAAAAAAAAAAACAACTCAATGCTAAGGCCATTGTTTTGGATAAGTGCATCACAAAGTAAAAACTACTTTCATGTATTTGTAAAGAGAAAGTGGCAAACACAGCCCTTTATGACGCCCACTCTTCCCTCTCAGTAAAGGAGACAGAAATTGTGATCCAGCTTATCATCAGAGAGAAATGCCACTGTCATAGTAGCAAGAAGCTGCTTAGATGAAAGATTTCAACCCAATAAATCTAATGATAATGCAGTAAGAAGTGCATGTCATTCATTACCTATCATGTGCCCGGCGCTGTAGGAAGCTTATTTTGTGTGTAACCTCATGTGGTCATCCTAGCAACATCTGTTAGTCAGGTAGGATTGTCATCACCTTGTTTCTGAGTCCCAGAGTGGTTCATTAACTCGACCAAGGTCCTTTAGCTAATCCATGTCAGACAAAATCTGAAACCAAATTGATTGATCTGACTCCAGGTCTTTTGCTTTCAATAAGCCCTAGCACAGGCTTCCATCTTTGGATACTACTGATCAGCAGAGTGCATGATAAGCTCAAATCCTGTGGTGTTGAAACACATGCGATTTTTTGATATTGAGAGTATGATAGGGCCCCCTAATTAGTCAAAATCCTCATATTTGTTTCAGCAAACCAGTGGAAGTTGGCATGCCTCCCCCATTAAACCGTAGTTCTCAGGGGCCTAGAGTAGAGGGAGGATCACTAATCCATTATGTAACTGTGGACTGAGGTATCATGCCTTGCAATGGCGATTCCCGACAATGAAGGAAACTCGCTGTGCTTGGTATTAAAACACTCACACTAATTCGTGGTTGCAGAACTCAAGGAATTTCCCACTGTGAAACTGCTAGAAAGAGAAAACCATAACAGATGAGTGACGCCAGGCCTTGCAATCTTACACAAAGCAACCCAAGATCCTTTGCATGAAAGGGTTCCTAATGAAACACTCACGGCTCATCATCTAGTGAGCAGCATCCTTCCTTGCTCCATTTGATGAGAGACTAGCTGCCTAGAATTTAAGGTTTTTTTCAGGGAAACTTGCATTAAGTGGTCATGAAAATGAATATCTGGTCACAGGCTAACAGGAAAGTGTCCTCATGGACCCAGGCTGCCCACAGGGTGGAGTTGGGCTTACACAAGGAGACAGCCATACAGGGACAGCCACTCGCTCTCCACAGTTCATCCAACTCCAAAGCTAGGCTGATACCACCTAGTTCCGCCATTTTCCCACCTGGGGAAACCTGAAGGTCACCGCAGAAATGATAGGAGAAGGGAACCAGTGCTTATTTTTGTTTGTTTTCTGATTTGACCCAGGCAAAAGTCGAAGCCCTGTGGAGAATGTTTAAAAATGTAAAACAGTTACCAATAAACTTTAAGTAAATGTCAGAGACTCAGGGTTATCATCAAATTATTGTGTAGGTATGTGTATTGCATCGAGTTAAGGCTTTCATAAGGTCAATATTAAAAAAAGAAAGGTAGTCACAGATGCAGATATTTTTTGAACACCTTTGCCGCAGGACGTCAATTCCAGAGACAGTCGTGGCAATGCTAAAAAGAAAACAGTGCCTAAGAATTATGCTCTCGTTTTTTCTTATCCCCCTGTTATTGGATGACTCATAAACAAAGAATTGCAGAGGCATGCTTTTAAATTCTGAAAGAAAACAAAACACAGTCCATATGCTTCTTGTCTCTGCATGGATATGGAAAAACATAAACAGCAAATGTATTTGTCTGGAGCTTTTCATCACATGTGATTTATAGTTACATAAATATTAATCCACATAGAACACATCCCTCTCTTCCCTGTGTACAACTGCTGAATATATGTGATTTATTGCCTGTATTGATAAATTCATTTTGTAATATAATTTACGTATCTGCTCCACTTTTACTTCTACTTGAAGATGAAGTGATTATGAAATAGTTTTTCGGAGATGCCGTCAGTTAAGTTGAGAAGAATGCAGAAGAGGGAGGGATAGATTCCTTGGTGCTTATTAACTCAATTTTGGATGACATTTATTAGGAGATCGAAACAGATGGCATTTCATATGTAAACCCGGATTCTTTAAGAGCAATGGTACGCATGTGTTATTTTATAGTTCACTGAGTACTTCAGTTGGGTCTAACCACATTGTGACTTGAGGTTATTTGAGGACGCTAAAGTGAATCATGAGGATTTTTTTTTTTTTAATAAAAACTAAATGATTGCCCATTTCCTTCAGTGTTTCAATACCGAGTGGGAAGCACTGAGGCCCCCTCTTAGCAGAACGTTGGTACTTATAATCAACAGCATCCCGATGGGTGTGACTCGCCTATCAAGTCTTACTAAAGACCAAGTGTTAACCCATTGGAAAATGTCAGCATCTGCACACTTAAACATAAAGAACACGTGGATTCTGACTTAGGGAAGCAACGGCTCAGTTCTTGAGAAAACACATAAAGGTATGCAGGTAAAAAGCAAAATTAAAAACATCTTGGAGAGAGGGCTCAGCAATTAAGAGCACTGGCTGCTTTTGTATAGAACCAGCTCAGTCACCTGTATCCAACATCCTCCTCTGCCCTCCACAGCCACTGCATGTGTGTGATGCGTATTCATATTTTCAGGCAAAGCACTCCTACAAGTGAAATTCTTTTGTTGAGGGGTGGGGGGTGGGACAGGGTTTCTCTGTGCAGCCCTGGCTGTCCTGAAACTCACTCTGTAGACCAGGCAGACCTTGAGTTCACAGAGATCCGCCTGCCCCTGACTCCTGACTGCTGGGATTAAAGCATATAGCACCACTGCCCAGCATAAAATTCTTAAAATCAAATCTTTTTTTTTTTTTTAAGCCTTTTAGCTGGATGTGGTGCTGCACGCTGTAATTGCAGTACTTTGGAAGCCTAGGCAGAGGTTCTTTAAAAGCTCAAGTCCAGACAGCTTAGGGTACATACTGAATTTGAGGTTACCAAGTGCCTGTCTCAAACTCCACCACCACCAAATTTTTTTTTCCAATTAAATCAAGTCCCATGTGGATGTCGAGCTGTGTCCAACGACACTTACACTATTAACATTCCCTCTGCAGCACCACACTGGCTAGCTAGCATGCGACAAAAACAGCCTAAAAATGGAAAGGGAAAGGATTTGCAGACTTCATTCTCGTTTGTTTCTTTTCATTGAAAATCTCAGATATTTACCATCAAAACACAAACCCACTCTAATAGAAGTCACTCATAAATCACATCTTACACAGTTCTAGGAACTGACGCCTGCCCCACACAAGGGAGCTGCTGAGAACCTGAACATAGAAGGCGTTTGTTAGTTTGGACTCCACCACACTGCTCACAGAGTCATCCCAGTTTTCAGCTGTGTTTGGGAAACCCATAGTCTTCTGGCCTCCTACTTAAAAAGACATTAACCAGTGTAGAATTTTTGGAAAAATTATGAAGTTATATTAATAAAACCTGAACATAACGCAAGAATAAAAAGTCGTAGCAGTCAGATCTCTGCCTACGGCACCATTAACATTTTTATCCAAATAACATTTGTGATGCACATGAGATAGTCATATGCTCTGTTTTCCCTCGTTTTGAAGTTCTGTATTGGGGGAGCCAGCATTCTATATCCTAATCCGAATCCTAACTTCCAAAGAGTCAATGGGAAACAAAATGCGAAGTCTATGAGTCACTCTGATCCTTGCAGCTTGTGTTTGTCTCAGTCGGAGCCCACCTGGGATCTTTGTCAGCTGCTTTATTAAAGAGTCACTGGGTGAAATCTGTCAGGGAATTAAGGAAGCTGGGGAATTGGTGAAGGGACATGTGTCTGTCCTCAGACTCTGGTCCTCCTGGCTGCTCTGAGTGTTGCTCCAGAGCCAACAGTGCTTCCAATAGCCCCTGCAGGGGGGAGGCCACAGGCCCAGAAAAGGGAGTTGGGAGAGATCTCTATCAAGACCTTGTCTGTCAAAGGGATTCTTCTACCTTTGAAGCAGCGTATCCTCGAGTACCAAGAGCCCAACATGCTTCTGTGTATAGAATCACCACTATTTCAGCCACAGTGTCTGAGTGTCCCCAGCACTTCAGACCTCCGTGTGGACTCCGACCTGTCTACACCATTGATGGGATTCTGATTCTTCTAATTATTACACCTCATTTCTTAAAAAAGAAAACAAAACAAACAAAAACCCTGCTCTCTTATTCAAATCAAAGCCCTAATCCTAAACCAACTTTGTGCTCTTTTGGACCCAAAAATTAGAAAAACAAAAACAAATTGTAAGACCAAGTATCCATAGGAAAGAACTTACTTCTGGAGCAAACGCCCTGGGAATTTTTCTAAAGCCAAATGTGAACATTAGTGAAAACCAAACATGAGCCCAGTGAACACCAACTACATTCTCGCTGTTTATGGCTTTGCCCCAATTCATCAAAAAGCTCTCAGGGAGCCAGCAAGATGGCTTAATGAGCAAAGAGGCTTGCCTCTGCCTGATGACCTGAGTTCCGTCCCCAGAACCCACATGGTAGGAGGAGAAAACCAACTCTTACCGGTTGTCCTCCGACTCCCACATGCACTAAACGTGCTGCCATACATCCACAAGTCATACACACTAAATAAGTTAATAAATGTAAAAAATGAGGGAGTAAAACAAACAAAAGAAGGAAGGACCTTAAGGATGTCACCTTTCAGCCAGGCGTTGGTGACGCACATCTTTGACCCCAGCACTCGGGAGTTAGATTGGATCTCAGTGAGTTCAAGGCCGGCCTGGTCTACAGAGCTAATTCCAGGACAGCCAGTGCTGTTACACAGAAAATACCTATCTTGAAAAACCAAAAAAGAAAAAAGAAAAATGGATGTCACCCTTAACATGGGACATTTTCCATTGTCCCTGAAAAGATTTGCATCAATTCAGCATAAAGTCATAGAAATATACTCAAAAGCTAACCAGTACAGTTACGTTCTACTTCAGATACACATAATTTGTGTATATGTGATTTGAAGACGAATCCAAGAGTAAACGAAGCAACGACAAATACAAAGTACCAAATTATACATGTATAAATAGTCACCTTTACAACGTAATACACGTGCATGTGTATACCCTTAGTGACTGATACAAAGAACTGTGTCCCCTGCTTGGAATCTCAATCAAACCCAGACTAGATTGCTGTCACTGTCACTTCACCAATGAGGACATTAATAACCAACTCCTTTTGGTGTTGAACTAAATAGTGAAGTGGGTAAAGAGATTCATATCTCATTTTTAATCTTCTTCTTTGCTTGTGGACATACTCTACTTGACTGAAAATGGCTAACTTGATCTATTTCCTGGATTTGGTGTATTGGATACTTTCCTGACTAAGCAATTTAAGCAAGGAGCAGCTTACAGTTGCAGGGGGAAATCGTCCATCGTGGCAGAGCAGGGCAGATTGTGCAACAGGAAGGTAGCTGGTCATAGTGCATGGAGGTCAGGAAACAGAGTGAACAGGGAAGGGGAGACAGACTCT
Organism: Phodopus roborovskii; assembly: GCF_943737965.1. NCBI lineage: Eukaryota > Metazoa > Chordata > Mammalia > Rodentia > Cricetidae > Phodopus > Phodopus roborovskii. Next base: position 16,697,383 of record NW_026125278.1, on the reverse strand, counting down.
AAGACCTCAAGGCTGCCCCACCCCATTCACCTTCTCCAGCAAGGCTCCCTGCCTAAACTTTAGGCTGGAAAGTTTCCTTACCTTCCCAAACAAGGCCACTAGCTGGGACCAGTGTTGAAGCATGTGACCCTCTGGTGAAGTTTTCTCACTCAATCACACTTGGGGAAACAGTCCCCTTACGACAGGAAAGACACACAAATCTGTAAATTGCACTGGGTCAGCTGGTTGGGTCCGGCACCCTGAAGGTATCCATCTCAGGATCCTAACTGAATGCAATCAGTAGGACCTAGAGACCCGAGGACCACTTTTCGCCAAGCTTCTGTGGGTCCTGCTGAGAGTGAGTTGCACCCATCAGCTTATCAGTGCCAGGGTGTGTGTATCCGACATGACTGGCAGTCCTTCAAATTCTCAGTCCTAGATGTGTAATCCAAAGAGTTCTTTTTCCTTTGAACTATACCTTTTAGAAAAGCTGTACATGTAGTGAGTGAAAATATTATTGCTATAAAGTTTTCATATACTACAGGATCTGGAGCTGGAGATGTGATTCAGGTGGTAGAACAGCATGGGTATCCTGTGGCTGTCTCCAACACTGCCTAATCTGCTGTGGTAATGTACGTCTGAAATCTCAACACTTGGGAGTGGAGGTGGGCAGGTCAGAAGTTCAAGGTCATCCTCAGGAACAAAGTAGGTTTGAGTCCAGCTGTGGATATAACAGGCCCTGTCTCAGAAAGCATTCAAATATAGACTAAAAGTGGAAAGAAAAAAAAAAAGAGAAAGTTGCAATGTACCACTCTACTTCAGAGCCTCTCCACCCAAGAGCACCCAGACATTCTGACCCCTGATTTCCATGTCACTTCTAAGAAATATCTATAGAATGGTCTCGCTACACAACAGTGCATAAGCTGTTAAAATAATATTAAACCCACAAGAATCATGACTTGATTTTTATGTAGCTTATGAGAAAATTTTCTCACCACCAAAAATTTAACTTAGGTGAGAAGAAAGTCTAACTAAATGCATGATTTTGAAACGATGCATGCTGTCTAAAAATAGCACAGAGACAAGGCTTTGAGAGAGCCTGTAGGGGCCAGAGGTGATACCTACATGCCACCACCCTTTTATTGAAAGGTTAGAGAAGAATCCACAGTCATTCCTAGTTACCTCCTGTTGTTAGTAGTTCCCGGAGCCATTAGAGGCTTAGACAGAATCAGCAATCTGTGCAAAGCTAAGCAGTCCAAATTCCCAACATTGCCAAAGTCCCATAGTAAATGCAGGACTCAAAAAGTAATGTTAGTGGAAGATGTCCCCTACCGCTATCTCCCTAGAAACCAGAGATCTGGGCCAGACAGTAAGGAGATGACCATAGACTTTGAGACAATACCAAAGGAAACTGTTTTCAGCTCAGTTTTCTTCACCAAGAAATAGACAGCATTGAAAACAATCCTTTGAACCTGTCGGGTGATTATCTGTGAGACGGCAATGGGATTCCTGGAACAATTGCTAAAGCTAAAAACATAATCATACGACAGCCAAAACCAAGTTCGGTTTTAGCTCTTATATTCCAATTCCCGAAAAGACGACAGTCTAAAGAGTATTCTAGTAGTCTCATTGAGAAAATTGCTTATATTGGGGTGTTCTTAACAGGTCAAAAACCTTCATTTTTATTTGTGCACTAAAAAGTTTTGAGAATGAAGGCAAACGGAGGGAAACAACTCCAAAGACCAAACTGTGTGTGTGGGTGTGTGTCTTCTTCCAGGATAGGACAATAGTCAGATGTAGAATTTTAGCTTGGATCTCTACAGCAGTTCTTTTTTTCTGGTCATCTTTGCAATAGTTGCTTCTCTCGTTGCTGTGACACAGTATCTAATAAAAGTCCTTCCAGAAGGACTGGGTCAGCTCAGAGTGTGTTGGGAAGTGTGATGGGGAGAGTGAGGATTGTGGCATCTTCAATCAGGAAACAAAGAGACGTGAATTCTGGCACTCAGCCTACTTGCTTCCTTCCTTTCTTCCTTCTTCCTTCCTTCGTTCCTTCCTTTTTCCTTCTTCCTCCCTCCCTCCTCCCCTCCCTTCCTTCTTCCTTCCTTCCTTTGTCCTTTCTTTCTTTTTTAATTCAGTCTGGAACTGGCCTCTGCTTATGGAACGGGGATACCCACATCTAGAGTCTTCCTTCCTCCATTAACCTCTGGAAACACCCTCACAAATAGGCACAGAGCTGTGTCTCCTAATGATTCTCAATCCAGTCAACTTTACACCAAAGATTAATCACCACAGTCTTTTATTATTATTACATTTGTGTTTTGTGTGTGTGTGTGTGTGTGTGTGTGTGTGTGTGTGTGTGTGTGTGTGCACTGTGACACACATGTAGGGGTCAGAGAACAATTTTGGGGAGTTGGTTCTCTCTTTCTACCATGTGAGTCTAGGGATCAAACTCAGGTTATGGACTTGGTGGCAGTCACCTTTACCTGCTGAGCCATCTTGCTGGTTCCTGTCACAATTCTTTTATGGATTTTAAACTTCACTACTTGGGGAATAAGGTTCCGGGATAGAGCAAAAGCGCTCTACTCAGCTGCAGGCAAACTTTCTTTTTCCTCTTCCCTTCCCTTCTTTCCAGCCCCCCCCCACCACCACCACCTTGGTTTCCTTTCTTCTTAGTTTCTAACAGCCATGGAACAGATCTCTTTTCTTGTCCATATAAATTCTTGTTACTAAAGCAGCAGACCGGTCAAAGCCTAAGACCTGACACATAGCAATTAAACGTTAAGAGAGTCCATCATCATACAATCCACTGATGTCTTTATCCTCAGAGTAGCCATCCCAGCCGTTACAGAAACTATGCTGTGGAGAGATCTAACATTGCTCCTAGAAGCCTCAATATAAGTAAATCATGTTGCCTGCTTTATGGAGGAAGTTGGTACTTAACCCTTCCCTGGAGAGAAGACAGTGTCCCCTGAAACACTATTGCATGTCCAGTTCTGTTTGCTAATTTAATGAAGCATTTTCCCTGTGGGAACCCTCTCTGAACTTTCATACTTGAAAGAATACATGAAAGACTATATTCTAAAATACTTGATGTATAAATAAAATATTCTGAATTGTAACATATATGATTTTACTTGAGATATGGATTTCCTGGAAACCATTTTCTAACCAGTAACTAAAGGTAACACTTTGGGTACATTTAAAAAAAAAAAAAAAAAAAAAAAAAAGTATTTCATGCATTGAGGTTGCAGGTCCCTTAAGACTAGTTCTATTTTTATTTCTACATTGACAATAGCTAAGACTGTCACAGTCAGTCACCTTCATCATTAAAAAACCATATAAAGTTTCTTTCTCCTCTAAAGTTGGAATGTAAAGTGCTGGCCTTGCAGACTTAACTTGGCAGGTCCTTAGTTTATATTCAGAGGTGCCAAGGAGACTAGATAACCAGAAGAGGTCAGACATTAACACTGAGAAATCTCAACTCACCATTTTGCAAAAGTACTTGTGAAAAGCAAATGGTTTCATATCGTAAGCTTGTTCATTACGGGTGCTTCCTGAAAAGTCATATAACTTACAGATAGATAAATTTTAACCCAGGACACAAATGTAAGAGCTGGAAACGTGTCTTAGTTATTAAGATCACACACTGCTTGCAGAGAACCCAAGCTCAGTTCCCAACATCCATGTCAGATGACTCACAGTTGGCCCAGGCCTCTGACAGCTCTTACACATACCACAAGCAGACACACGCACATGCACACACACAATTAAAACTGGCAACAGGTCATGTCACATGGAGCAGCCAGCCAACTGGCTCTAACTGGATTAACAATGTTAAACATCTATAGTGGTCTCTGATTTTTGGGATCTAAGTCAATGTCACATACACCCCAGTGTTAGTATCTGCAAAGAACAAGGAAAAAAAACTTTATAACACCCATGATGTTGCTCTGCTCTGAGACAGCATATCTCTAGGAAGGTACCAAGATAAACCACATGTCTGAGTCGCTAAGGAACCACAGCGGAATCATTAGGTGAGAGACATTAGACAACATAGTCAGAGATGCCATAAACTAGAGCAGATTCTGTCAGCCATACGAAGAGCTGATGATTCCATCTCGGAACAGCCATGAGAAGAGCTTCTGGAAGTCATCAAAAACCACTGGCAAGCTCCCCAGATGGAACCCGGATCCTTTATGACCAATAGCCAGTGATTGAAGCCATTGTCACAAGGAGCCCATAAATGAGGCGAGAAGAACTTTCCAGCATTCCTTTCCGATGTAAGAGAAGCTAATCTCGTTACCTGTGGGATTCAAGTAAAGGTGACCAATGTTGGCTTTCAATATACTCACTGAGAGAAATAACTTGTAGCCAGTAGATCTAGGAACTGTCCCAAGGAGGGCTTTGCTGGATAAAAGATGTTCAAATGTAGTTCACCCTTAAGACCTTCAGAAATTAGAGTATTAGTTATTGATCATCTATGGAATTCCCTACTGTCCCAGGTAGCCTATATGCATCTGCCCACTTCAGACAGCTCTCTCTTATGTGCCATTTTATACAAATCTTACTAATTAGAAAAAAAACATTATGTATGTAAAAATGGAATTGTTCGTTTGTAAATGTTACACAGGTAAGGCCAACTCCAGAGCAGTGTTGGATGCGGCTACATTACACCAGACCCAAAAAAAAAAAAAAATATGATTCCCCAAATGTGGCCACATTTTACTTTCCAGATCCCATTAATATAGCATGTTACAAAGCAAAGGGGACTTTGAATATGTAATGGCTAAGAACCTTGAGCTGTGATTACCCTGGATTATCCAGATGGGTCCTTGGAGATGGGAAATCTCCCCTGGCTGTGTTGGGAGAGAGAAAAGGTGGTCACAGAGATGATCTGTGCTGTCTTTGAAGAAAGAAACAAAGAGGAGGCCACAAATCTTTACCTTGCCACCGTGACAGGAGGGTTCGAACCTCAGCACTGCAAGATGATAAACTTGGTGGTGTTTTAAGTCACTAAATCTGTGGTGATTTATTATAGCTGCAGTAAAAAGTCAAATGCATATTGTTCAATGCAAAAGAGATGTGCAGGGGACCCAGGAGGAGGTTGCCTCCCAGGGTGAGATGGTTTGGCTCTAACTCCAGATGGTGGGATATCAGTGTACTTTCTCGTGCATTGTTTGATAGCTTGCAGAACATTTCACTCTCCCACGTGTCTGAGTATGCCCAGATCCTCCCAGCACTGCTATGACTTGCTAAGGTGCCAACCAAATGGTTTCCTGATGTTCCAAAAACTTAGGAGATATGTTTTTACCAGAAAGAACATTTTCATCTTTAGTCGATCCCAATGTCACAGGGACTGACTTGAATTTAGTTAGTCTTTCCCAAGCACTGGAGCACTGAGGCACTGGGATCCCGAAACAGTCTTTGGGGGAACAGCACACAAATAACAAGGCTGGTATCACAAGGCACTCTCGTGGATCACTGGTTTCACTAGCATGGCCAGACGCTGGTAGTGTGACACAGAGAGAAGGGAGCTAGAGCAATGGAAGCCTCTTCGTTCATGAAATGGATTGACTGGAAACAAATCACAGATCTTTAGAAGAAAGTAATAAAGGCTTTGGAAAAGCTCAGGCTACCGTAAAACTCAGCTTCAGAGCAAATTCGCAGAGCCGTGATGAACCCTGCAGTCACGATGCTGCTATCGGTATTAAGCATGCTGCAAACACCACCTTCATGTTCGCCAAGCAGCCAGGCTCTGCGCTGTGAGGCCTCCAGTATTGTGGATGTGACTGTGTAATTTGGCCCCTGTGGATTTATGCAAACCTTATTAAACTGTCAGTGCACGGAGAGCTGAATAGAGGCAGCCAGGGTCACCTGAGTGGCAGTCGCTAGAGGCTAGAATGAAGTAAGAGTCAATACTTCACCTCAGCAGCCAGAGACACAGTGGCTTGTTTGGGACAATGCTGTCATTCTGCCTGTCACAGCACAGTAGGAAGAAGGGAGGCTTCCAGAGGCTGCTAACTAAAGTCAGTAGCAGACTCCTAGGTAGATGGTACCTGCAAGCCGCCTGACCAAGGAGGAAATAACTGCAGGGTCTGTGTTTGCCATCACAACTCAGCTGCCCCCACGATCGGAGAAGTCTGCGCTACATCTCATCCACCTGTCTTCTCAAACAACTCGTTTTTCTTTTCCATGAAAATTTTCCATTTCACAACTAAATTTGGCAAAGCTGTTTTGTTATTGTTGGGTGTTTTTGTTTAGTTGGCTGGAATCACATGCTGCACCAATAGGTCTAGCAAGTTCAGAATTTATATAAAAGGCATTTCAATTGATGGCTGTGAGGTCGGTATGTTGACTGCAATTGTACTTTATAGAGACAAGGTAATCTTTGCGTTACATGTAGTTTTTCTTAGACTTGACTCTGCAGGGCAGTGTTCTACTTAAAATACTATAGCTCTTGTAAAACTTACTCGTGTTAACTGTGATTAAAAAAAAATAAAATAAAAGCTGTTTTTTTTTCTATATGAATGGAAATGTATTTAAGTGCACCTACTTGTTGGTGACAAGCTCCTAACCTCTGTCACTTCTGACTTATAGGGTATCTTTGTTACTAGGGTTCAGCCTGATGGACCAGCATCCAACCTACTACAGCCCGGGGATAAGATCCTTCAGGTAAGATGAACAAAAGCTGACATGCCAATGTCAGGGTAGAGTACTTGTTTGCTTGTCCCTGTGGCTTTAAAGTGACATCTATCATAAGCCTGTGTCTTTAGTGTCGGCCATGGCCATGCCATTTTGCAAATGCCTTCCATTTTAGTTGAATAAGAATAATTCCTAAAACTAATTTGGTTGCTAGAATCAAAGCAACTTATTCTAGATCCTGGCCTTCCATTCCCCCATAGCTGATTCTACACACAGGCCCCAAGTTAACAGAATCCCTCACCTGCTGTTACATGCCTACCAGGAATGGAAGACAGCTTGAGTGTAATCATCTACTGTAGACTTCTCTTAAGTCACCTGCTAAAGAAACTCTCCCTCGTTCTAAAATGTGCAACAAGGGACCCTCACTCTACCGTGTGGGCCTGCCATCAGAGCCTGCCATGATACTACTGTCTATGACCTTAAAAGCTCCTCTAGCAAGTCTCTTACCCAAAAGAACAGTCTACCTCGTTGCCCATCTCAAATGCAGAGCCCAAAACCTTTCACTGAGCGCCTGGCAAGCTCCCAGTACATGACAGTATCCTGCACATTCTTGTTGGATCGAATGGAATTACATGGTGATACAATAATGTGTGCACACGAAAACACATGAGCCCATGTGGTTGTAAACTAAAAGTAAGCATCATTGCCCCCGATGGACGTCTGTGTGACTTTACACGAGCTCACAAGAGTGAACTCATTTCTGTGTGGTTGTACTCTCCTTCCTCCTGTCCGGAACACAAGTTTCGCTTTTTAAATGTCATGTGGAGAAATGCTTTCTCAAACTTAAAGCTGTACATACAATCAGAAAAGAGCCTCTGTGTTAAACAGTTAAACATGTGCTCAGTTTAATCTCACCCATTTGATTCTCTTTTCCTTCTCCCCAATTCAACTCCCATGTAAGAGGTATTTAATGTGAGAGATCTTTAAGGAGTGCCAGTGTGCTCAAGATTAAAAGACTTAGCAGAAATTCCCCTTTATGTAAATGATGGAACTACCTGAAATTGCTAGTGCCTGGCTTGGGTGCTCTGAGAAGGCGAGGCATGTGGGGAAGAAAACTTGGTCATCAGCTCTGTGTCACTCTCTTGCTTACTCCGTTGCTCCCCTCCTACCCGCCCCCCCCCCCCGGCTGACTTCAAATGAATTTAAAAATTTGAATGAAAAGTATAACCAATTAATCTCCGATCTCTGAGCTAGCAGAAGGTCAGGCTGGGTAGAGTCGCATTCTACTGCTTCAGGCAAGGTGACAGGCTCCCCACACCAGAGTTAGAAAAAGGACTTGTCTTCTGCTGAGACTCAAAGGAGAAAGACCCACCTCCTGTGGTGGAAAAGAAGATGATCATGTCTCCTATGAGCATGCGCTTTTTTTCCCCTCTGTGAAATTCTGGCAAGGCTGTATGTGGGGCAGGAGGAGAAATGTGTGGCATTTCAAATCCTGAGATTTACACACCGACTGCCAAGTACGTAGAGCTGGGCTCCTAGAATGAGAGGTGGGAAGGAATTATGAGTCAGTGAATAAGAGGCGAGAACATGGCTAAATCTGTCCTCTCCACAAATGACATCAGAGGTGTGACATTTCATTTTTACTTTAAAATTCATTTCACCGTCCACTGTCAGGAAAAGAAGAAAAACACATAAACTTTACAGTGTTGCCCATAGTAAGTAAAATCAAACATGGTCAGTTACATTCTCTAGAAAAAAAAAAAAAGAAGAAGAAAGAAACTAATTATTTGATGGTTGTCAGAGTCCTAAGTGAGAAAGTAAGTTATATTCTTGATTTATTTTAACTATTTTGAAATGGCTCTGTTATCAATCACAAAATCAGTATTTCACTTTGTCACCTGGACAAATATATTTAAAAAGATTAATAGCAATGAAAACCCTGAGCACTGAGGTTAGTGGGTTTGACAGCAAAGAACAAAGGAGATACAAGAAAGCAAAAGATGCTACTCCCAGCCTCCCAATCCTCCCAAGACATATCTGCTCTGTCTCTCCTATACTGTGACTCTATTTTATGAATGTGTGTGTGTGTGTAAAATACATGTGTGTGCACAACATGTATGTGTGTAATCTGTGTACTGCATGTGTAACCTATGAGTGTAACCTATGTGTATGTGTGTAACATGTAGGTATGTAGTGTATATGATGCATGTGTGTAACATGTACATGTGTTGTGTAACCTATGTTATATGTGTGACATGCATGTGTGTAACATGTGGTTGATGTATGTGTGTAATATATGTGTGTGTGACCTGTGTGTATGTGTGTAACATATGTATGTGTATACATGTTGACCATGAGCAGAAGGCCAAAGCACAACATCAAGCATCTTTATATACCATTCTCCACCCTAGTTTTTCAGATGAGCTCACCAGCTGGCTGGACTCAATGGCCAGTGAGCCCCAGGGAACTTTGTGTCTCCACTAGCATCCTAGACACATGCTACCCTGGCTTCTGCAGTGTTGCCCGGGACACAAACTCGGGTTCCTATGCTGATGTTATAGACACTTTACCAGCTGAGATACCTCCCAGCTCTGCGTGACTCTGTCCACCGCTCCCTTCAGGTGCTCTGAAATGATGAGCATGTGGTTTGAATTACACGAAGATGGTGCTCATGTGAACTTGTCTGCCTGGCTTTTCTGTACTTTACCATTTGTCTTCCCCAAGTAGATACACTACAGTGGGTGAGTGTATTAAAATGACTCAGTGCTACTTTGATTTAAAACAGCACAGATGGACCTCCATGATCAAAGGGCTGGCCCTCTGTAGCCTTACCTTAAATAATTTACAGAAGGAAAGGTAAAGAACAGGAATTACGAGAATCATTTTTTTTAAAAAAATTAGATTGAACCCTGTGTATTTGCTGATCCGTAACCAGTATCCAAATGGCAGTCTTGTTACTTTTAACATCTACTGTTCTTTCTAATGTTCTTTCTACTTGAACAAAAAATTAACCAAATTCATTACAGGCACAGCAATTCTCAGTGCAGTCACACAAAGAGAGATATGCCTTGACAGAAGCTGCTTTGTTGAAAAGATGCATAGACTGGGGGAAATTACACTTACAATAGAATTCACAGCTACAGCCTAAAGCTTGAGTGCTTTGTGCTCTATTCTGCCCCCATGCCCATTACATAGCCCTAACTTGGGCAGGAGAAGAGAAAGTACATACCTTATAGAGAATTCACCAATAGCATCCATATTTTACCAGTTACTAAACCTGGTTATTTTTTCCAACATGAGGCATATCAACATGTTGCCCTGTTGAAAATTACTGCAGTTTCTTGTACATTATAATCATTCTAGGGTTTTAGAATTAGTAAGATGTACTTCTGGTCCAAGTCTATATCTTTTCCTCTCCCTCCCTCCCTCCTTTCTTCCCTCTCTTCTTTCCTTCCTTCTCTCTGTCTCGCTGCCTCTGTCTCTCTCTCTTTCTCTCTCTTTCTAGACAGGGTCTCATTATGTATCCCTTGGCTACTCTGGAAGTCTATATATAGACCAGGCTAGCCTCAAACTATATTTCTAAGAGACCAAAGTAAGATAGTTAAGGTAACAATAATATAAACCATGTATTTCTCTTCTTTTTGATAATCATTTAGTTAGTTAGTTAGTTTTATATGTATGAGTGTTTTATCTACATGTATGTATGTGTACTGTGTGCATGCCTGACTCCTGTAGAGATCAGAAGAGGGCATTGGATCCCCAGAGAAGTGGAGTTACAGATGGTCATGAGCCACTATATGGGAACTGAACCCAGGTCCTCTACAAGAGTAACAAATGCTCTTAACGGATGAACCATCTCTCCAGCCCTTGTGCTAATCTTTAAAACTGTGGTTGAATTCATATAGAAGTTTAAAGAGTAGTTGCCAACCGCTCTACCAGCAAATACTTGGGCTGCTTGTGGGTGTAATTAGGGTGGTGTTTCATGTTTCCTGTTACGGTAAAGTTAGGTTTGCACCTGACCTGTCACTTCACTGCCCTTCTGTGTAACCTGACCACTCAGCCCTGCATCCCTATTGGTATCTTACGAGTGGCCGGTGTTAGATGATTCTCAGCCATCGCTGTGACGGAACACCTGAGGGATGATGAAGGACTTGTTTTGCTTGTGTTTCAGAGGCTCCTGCCCCAGGTCCTCTTCTGGCACATTCTGAGGCAAAGCATCATGGTGAGGGTCGCACAGTGGAGTAGGGTGGCTCAATGTATGTCTAACAGGAAGCTGAGAGATATGGGAAGAAAGAATTCGGGGATGTCAAAAACACGCTCACCTCTGACAGTGACTGGCTTCTTCCAACCAGCCCCGCCTTTTAGCCTCCACTAGTTCCCAGTGAATGCCGCCACAGGGTTACACTGTCCAGAAATAATCACTGATTAGGTCAGAGCCCTCACTCAGGACCTCATTGTTCCATATCAGCTGCCAGCCAAATGCTCAGCCCAAAGTGTAACACCAATATTAAAACAATAGTGAAGTCATGTGCCACCTAAGTAGCTTGTAACTAAGGAGACAAGTGTGTGCAGGTGCACTGAAATGCTAGGATCTTAGTCCTGTGATGTATTCATAGTGAGGGGCGCAGGATAAAGAACATGAAATGGTTGAGCGCAGGCTGTTTTCTTGGGAGGGGGGAGTAGATGATGTCTGCTCACAGCAAAAGTAAAAGCCCAGGTGCTGGCCCTTCTGAGCCCTCACTGAGCCAGTGAAGAGTATGACCGGATCACTGGAGATCGAGGACCTCAGAATGTGTAAAGGAGAGGAAGGGCACTTCTTCCCAGTGACAGAATTCATCCCGCTTCACACAGGGAAGAAGAGAGCCAGGGTGGAGGGAGTGTGGGAGGAGGAGCCCCTGTGGGAAAGACGCAGGTGGGGGGGGGGGAGGAACAGGGTAACAGCTTGCACAGAGTGGATATGGGGTACAATGAAGGGAGAGCTAGAGAGACTCTAGGCATCTAGGTTGGAGATGTGGAGAAAGAGACCCTTAAGACATCGGATGTTCCCTGTGGACCAGAGAAATCATACATGGAGACAAGCTGAACTGGGTGGGACATAGTAACATACAGCTTTGGAGCACAGAGTGGCAGAGTAACCATGGACTCTGCAGAAGTCTGGCAAAATGTCTCTGAGTGAGGAGATCTGGCCGTACAGGTCCACGTGCTGACAGCCGCAAGCAGATTGCCCTTGTTGGACAAGGCTTTGTGCTGTTTAATGACCCACGGTTATGAACAGAGTCGTCTTAGGTAAAGCTTGTTTGTTCAGGAGCCTGCAGCTACTACTAATAGAAGTATAAATTAAAACAGCCTGTTTCCAAGACCCAATAGCTAACACAGCAAAGCCCCCACACTGAGTCCTGTGTCAGTGAGGACTTCTTTCATCCTGGGAGCCTCCTACCTCACCTTCCGGGACACCCAGAGGGAAGCCTTGAGGCCTAAGCACTTAGCCAGGAGCAAACTGTCACAGCTTCCTGTGAAGGAAGAAAGTGGAATTCTCATTTAAAAAAGGAAAAAAAAAAAAAAAAATCCAGGAGAAACGGTATTCAAACAGGGTTAAGCCAGTAGCTTTCCTGTGGTTCTTTTAAAATACATTTGGTAAATGAGTTTTTTGGTCGAGTAAGTTGCAAATCCACCTTAAGCCCTTCCTGTTTCAGGATTTCACAATGCAATAAGCTTCTTAACAAGCCTGTGCTTCCCAGCAGGTACTGTTTCTTTTAGAAAGAAGCTACACCAAAAACCCACAGGTTTCCCCCCCACCCCCAGATCAGCAGGCTCACAGTCATTATCCTGAGTCATGAAGAAAATATAGGAGCATGGTCATCATTTTTCTGGAATTTTAAAAAATTTCTCCCTAAAATACTACAAAAATCAGAAAGTGAGAAATATTTTCAAGGTTCAGATAAAGTGCTGTGTCCTTAAAAAAGACTAAACTCAAGGCATTGTAAATAAGTTAGGTATCGTTTATCCTAGCTGGTGATTCAAAACCACAAACTTCAGAGATCCTAAGGGGAGACCATTATCCACATCTTTCATTATTGTATATAATCGCAGAATGCTTTGCATGAATTAAAATATCATTTAAAGACAGTTTGATTAGAGAGTTTCTAAGCTGTTTTTAAAACACATAAAAAGCCAGTCATGCTCACTGGGTTCTGCCTCTGCTCCCTAGCTTAGCTGATGTGAAAATAATGCTAATTAAGCATCTACATGGTGTCATTTAAATCACACAGCAACAGAGGTATCTGCTATTGGCATATGTTACATAACCTGCTTGAGCAATTTCCATTGAGCAGGGCTGATTCTACTGATTTATTTCCTTATTTGGAATACAGACTCATTATGAAAAGAAAAAAAAAAAAAAAACAAGAGCCCGACAACATAAAACATATCTAAATTCCTGCTTTTTTTTTTTTTTTTTTTTTTTTTTTTTACAAGTTAGCCATGTCCTAGATACGAAGCAGAAAGTGAAGAAAGACAGGAGGTTTTCATGTCAAGCATTTGATACTGGGTAGAGCTTAGAGGCAATGTCAAGCCTGCCCAAGGCTTTGTGACAGATCCCATCACCATAAATAATAATAATTCAATGGACACCAGTCTGCCATTATTTGCTAATGGGAATGAAATGAAAACTAAGACCAGCACTCTACCACTTAGCCTTAACCCCCCCCCCACTTGATTCTGACATTAATAATGAAAAACAGCCCATCCATAAAGAGTACCCTCAAATTATGAGTTTTCAAATGCCATGGCAAATGTAAAAGAATAGAGTTCGTGTGCTCGAGAAGCTGCCTGGTAATCCATACATTCATTTTTTAAAGATTTGGCCTGAGTGATAGGCAGAAAACCTCTCTAAAGTCAGAGTAGGGGACAGTTTCAGAACTTTGTGTATCCTTAAGTCGGGAGAGAAATCCTTTTTCTGTTTTATTCTGTGAACTTTCAATACCAGATCAAGCCGCTATGATGCCTAGTTCTCTCACAATGTTTTGCATGGACAGTTTCAGAAATGAAGGTCTGTAGTTGATATTGAATGACTTGTAAGAGTCAGCATGGTATTGATTATATAGTGTATTCAATTGGAATCACATGGATTAATTATATAGTATAGTCAGTCAATTTTGTATTGATTATATGGTGTATTCAGTTAGAGGCAAGGTGATATTGAGTATATGGTGTATTCAGTTGGAGGCAAGGTGATATTGATTACATAGTGTATTCGGTACTAAATATAGCCCAACATTTAATGAGAGTAGTCTACAAAAGGAAAACCCTAAAATGGAGTCAGATGTGGATCATTCCTGAAATCCCAATAGGAAGTGGGTGGAGAAGCGGAGTTGAATTGCTCTCTAGGCCAGCCCGAACTATGCACACTGTGTCTCCAAACAGAAAGAAACAATGGGAAGAAGGGGAGAAAAAGAATAAATAGAAAAGATGAAACAAAAATCCAGGCAATTCTGAAATGAAAATTAATTCTAGGAAGTTAGTATGAAGCACAATAGTTAGTTTCCTGGGGATGCCTGGCTGTCAGAGCAGGACCCATAAAGGATTGCCCTCGCTCCTGGAGTTTGCTGGCTGTTGATTTTTAATCTGTCTTTATCCTAAGAGTTGTAGGATTCAAATTTGCAAGATACTGATATACAAATGTGTGTGCCCAGGCTCTTCAAGCGTTTCCCCTTCAGGGCGTTTGAATTAGCCAAAGGTGTGTGCCAGATCTCTAATCTGATTTCCCTTTCAATGTGTAAGAGGACCGACAGTCCTCGCCCTGTGCGACAGAGCTTCTTCCGTGACATATGAAGGTTCGGAGTTTTGAGTAAGAATACAGCAGAATTCCTCTACTCAGGAAAGTTTCTGCAGACAAGCATCTATAATGCACACATTTAACAAAGGCTTCACCAGAAGGAACCCAAAGATGAAAAGGGGGGGGGGGGGTAAGAAACCAAGTGTGTTTTACAGTGAATTAATGCACTACAACCTGGACTTGTGATTGGACTGCAGATAATACTTTGACTGAATCATGACAAAGGGAAATTAAAAGCATTTTGCAGCATAGGAGACGTGATATTGATTTCAATTAGGCAGACTGTATTTTGGAAGCAGCATAAAGGCTACACTGGACTGGACTTGCGTGTTTTCAAATCAGCCCCTGCTAGAAGCCTATTAGTTACGTATATCCAAAGCACAGCATTTTCTGAGTATCACTTCCGAGGTAGTTGCCCTATTAACTTCACTGGAACTTAATTAAGTATCTCATTGTGTTTCCTCACTTTTCATTAACTTGACGTTTCCTCAAAATTACACGTATGTTGTGTGAACCTGATAACATTTATACAAAGCACACGTACATGCACCCAAGTGTGACATTCCAAATGTTGCCTGCTTTAGCATTAACCCGTTATTATTTGCATCTACATTGTGTGCACATTCAAACGTCACATGTGGAAATGCCTCCTGCGTATTCATTTACCTTTCAAACGTGACTGGATTGATGTTCTACAGTTGACATTAGAACAGCTGTCCTCTCTGCAGACTCGCAAAGCCACAAACCACAACCCTGATGGTTGAAAACTAAGGTTTTTTTTTTTTCCTCATCTTTATTTAATCATAAAAAAACGACAGACTCAATGACCCTTTGAGTCCCTGTCTAAACGATCCAAAATGAAAGCAGATATCCAATGCTTATGATCACAGAAATGGCACAGGTTATTTTGGGCTCTTCTGTCCTGAGAATGAGGAAACGGTTCTCTGGGACAGAACTCCTCATTTCTGTGGGCATTCAGCTTGTTTCTCCATTCTCCTCTGCCACCATCACCCTTGGAAACAGGCCTCGCAGTATGTGTCACACCAAGAAAAATGCTCGGGGCCAGTAGGATGGCTCAGCAGGTAAAGGTGCCTGCTGCCAAGCCTGATGGCTTGCTTACATTTGATCCCAGGACTTACATGGTGGAATGAAAAAGCTGACTTCCACAAGTTACAATTTATTGTAAATTTATTACAATAAAAATGCGATAAATTTAGAATGACAGTTTTTTTTTTAATGAAAAGTTCAGTTACTATTTTAAAAATAATTCTTAAGGCTGGGCATGGTTGGCATATACCTCTAATCCCATTTGTAGCAGGTGGAATATGAGCTCAAAACTACCCTGGGCTGCAGAGCTAGACCCTGTCTGAAAAAAACAAAACTAAATAAATAAATAAACCTAAAAGGAGAGTTACCACCTTACAACATCCAGAAAAAACTGTGTCAAAGTCAAACTGTGCCAGAGCTGAATGCTGTCTACTATGGGGTAAATCCCTGCTTGCCAGGGGTAGTTCCTAGTGGAATCCATGTATCTATGTCTCTGTAAACTACCTCCCTATCTCCACTTCCCTCCTCTCAATCTCGTCTGTCTATCTATTTAGTCTCTGTCTACCTCTCCAGAAAAGCTCTGATTAAATTCACGTGATGGGGGAATGAGTGGGTAGGAAGAGGACACATTCCAGAGGAAATGCCAGGGGGCTAAGAAGGGAATGGAGTGGATATGTCCAAGACACATTAGACACATATAATTTTCAAATAATGCATCTAAATTTAAAATAAATGACTAACATGTGGCCCCAGCTCTTTTCCCTTTGAAGAAAGGGCTTCCTAGACTACCTACCCTTCTGTTCCTTTGTCTTCTGTTCACTCCCTATCAGCCTCCCAGGCCCTCTTTCTTAGGTTTCATCCCACAATGCCCTGGATGGTCAGCTCACATCAGACATTTTTTTTTATTAAAGATATGAGAGAGAAAGGTCATCGTGGAAGGGAACCAATCATCTTTGAAGATCATCTGATAAACACATCCTTCCAATTCACACCTACTTTTTTTTTTTTTTTTTTGACTACTCATCCCCTCAACACGTGTGTTGGATGTAAGGGTGAACAATGTATGATTCGTAGTCCCCAAATCCAGAAGTCTTTTACCATCAAACTTCAAAATATAAAAATGTTGCACAGTTCCGTTGGAAACTCTCAGAGGGTTTTGGGTTATTTGCAGAAACATTCCATTATTAAATTGTAATTTTACCACTAACATTTACCTTTTGGGCAAGTTGGAAGCAGTAAGTACATCCCTCCTACTAAAGTGGAATAGTCTCTTATTTCTTGAGGGTTTGCTCTTTTACCAATGACCGAACTAGAATAAGAAAAGGAAGACCTTCCTTACGCTATATTCTCTATTCCCTGGAGCCTTGTTTTTTTTTTGTTTTGTTTTGTTTGTTTGTTTTGTTTTGTTTTGTTTTTGTGTTGTGTTGTATTGTGTTGTTTTTACTATAACTTAAAGCAAGAAGGGTTGTTGTTGTATTATTTTTTTTTAAGTGAGAAAATCAACCTGACACAGCCTCAATTCCACTCAGCTACTGTCTTCTTCCACCAAAATCGCTCATGCCAACTGCAGTTAGTGGTTTCATTAACTGAATGCTATAGAGCATTGTTAATTCAAAGCAGATTTGTAGCGATATGAACACAGATCCCTTTCCTTTTCCCCCAGTGTGTTCCCTATTGATGGGTGTGCCACAGTTTCAAAGGCAGATGGGTGTGCCACGGTTTCAAAGGCAGATGGGTGTGCCACGGTTTCAAAGGCAGATGGGTGTGCCACGGTTTCAAAGGCAGATGGGTGTGCCACGGTTTCAAAGGCAGCATATCTGAACCTTCTTTACCACATCACTACCATTCAACAGACCTCCCGTGGAGTCCTTTTTTTTTTTTTTTTTTTTTTAATTGGAGGAAAGGAAGGGAAAAGGGGAGTGAGGGGAGGAAGGAGACAGGAACAATAGAAGAGCAAAGATGGTGGAGGGGGGGCGACAAAGAAGCAGAGGGGAGGAGAAACAGAGAGAGACAGAGACAGAGAGAGGAGGTGAGCAGGGCCCTTTCAAAGGGAATGTACTGATTGTGCACAGGTGGTGCCCTGAGTGGCTGCATCTGAGGATGTATCCTGTCAGAACCCCAAGGGCAGGCCTGTACAGATGCCTGAATACTAACAAATACTATATGGTTTTAGGTAAATAAGGATAAAATTACACATGCAATAATTTTCATCTAAGATATAAAGGTGTGTGTTCAGGTACAGTGCTGTTTGAAATCTGGAAGAGATGAAGACAATGAAAAGCATTTTAACTCTTAAATGAATGGTTAATTAAACTATTAAAAACATAAGAAAGAGTAAGTGTCCCAGATTAAGTAAGGTGGGAAGTACCTGATACCATCAGCTGGGCCTCCATATGCACACATACACACTCACATATACACACATGCACACATGTGTCCACACACTCATACATATGCACAGACACACATACACACACCCCCACACACAAGTATACATACACAAGCATGCACATACATACATGCATGCATGTACACACACACACAAACACAGAGAGAGAGAGAGAGAGAGGAAGGGAGGGAGGGAGGGAGGGAGGGAGAGAGAGAGAGAGAGAGAGAGAGAGAGAAAGTTACCCAGTTCTAGTGCAAAACAGCCCAGGTCACTGACTCTTTCCAAATTCAATGCATCTCATCCCACAAGGGAATATTTATGTAACTGTCAGTTATTGGGTAGCAGAATCTTATTCTAAGCCTCAATAATTTTGCTTTTAGTCTTAATCCTTTGGAGGCATATAGACCTACCTCTCCATAAATTAAGTGAAAATAATTCCAGTAAAACAGTTTTCTATTTAATATAGAGAAAACCAAGGACCATGAGCACTCATTTTAGAGAAAAAAAATGTACATTTTGTGACATAAGTATCAACCAGTAGCCATCTGGGTTCTGAAATTCCAACAGGCTAATTATGTCTTAAATGTGTTTTGATGTCTTGACCTGGTGACCTGCAGGCTTTCTCAGTGACTAACGTCACTGGGTTTTATTCCTAAAATGTCGATTCTTTGAACTAGGTTCAAAACCAATGTGTAGACAATGGAAACTCTGGCAATTACTAATAAAGACTTTTCTTCTTAATTTAAAGAATACATGAATCAACTATTTTCCAGTTGATCAAACTGAGATTAAACAGCTCCATTAAATGTCCACTCCCATTGGGCATGATTACCATATCTAACGTGAAGCTGGAGAGATGGCTCGGTGATTAAGAGCCTTGCTGCTCTTGCAGAGAACCAGAGTTTGGTTCCTAGTACCTATGCCAACCAGCTTGTAACCACATGTCATGCCACTTCCAGGAGATTCAACGCCCTCTCCCGGCGTTGAATATATATATGTATATATGTGTGTGTGTGTTGTGTGTATATAATATATGTGTGTGTGTCTTTGTATATAATATATATGTGTGTGTGATATATATATCACAAAGACACGTACACATCGATGGAATAAAAACAATGTTTAGAAGTAAGCTGGTGAGCTGGTGTCAGTAATCATGTATGTCAACTAAGTGCCACCTCAACTAGGAACTTGTACAGGCAAATGGGAACCATGGGGCTGGCAGAGTACTTTTCCAGCATGCACCAGGACCTCCGAGTTCCATCCCCAGCACAGCAAACAACAAAAGCTGGAACCGCAGGTGAAGCTGAACTACTGTGTCAGAAAGTACATCTGACTGACCTTACCCAGTAGGGTCGCACACAAGCCAGGACATACTGGGCGTTTGGTAAATACTTGTCAATGCTGAATCTTTAAAGTCTCCTTTGGACCCTGTGATGATAACAATGTTACAGAGGGGATGAACTCTTGGCCTTGACTGACCTGTTTCATTTGTGTGCTTTCAGGCAAATGGACACAGTTTTGTGCACATGGAACACGAAAAAGCTGTTTTACTGCTGAAGAGCTTCCAGAACACAGTAGACCTAGTTATTCAACGTGAGCTCACTGTCTAAATGTTTTTTTTTTTTTTTTATAAATAGTAAAGATACATCAGGCCAGAGCTAATGCTCGAAAATAAATTTATACATAGGAACAAATTTTGCCAGTTGCTGGACCAATGGCAAACATCAGTGCCAGGTGTATAATATTGTACGTTAGCCTTGACCACCCTGAAAAATGTTACCTATAAACACGGCGTTCGTGTGCAGAATCGGTTCCAGCGGCAGCCTCTGGCTGAGCATTGGTGCGGTTTTGTTTCTGTTCTTTTGGGTTTTTTTTGTTTTTTGTTTTTTTGTTTTTTTTTTTTTAATCAAATGAGTTGTCTTCTCAAAGTGGATTTCCTATCATTTTGGAGCACGGAAGCACACACAAGCTCTTTACAAATTCTGCTCTCCATCAGAAATACTGCCTCAAAAGTTGTATATAAAGAGTTGTAATCCCCATAAAGTATTTCTAGCACAAGGTATATGTTGGCATATATACAAAAAAAAAGAATATAGAAAAAACGATATTTTCGTAAACATCTTGGATTGAGAAAGAAAATATATCTTAAAATAAGACTTTACTATATTGAATCTTTTTCAATAAAAATTACATGATTACGCCTTATGGAAGCAACTGTACATAAAGTATAAAGTATTTATATTTGGTTCCACAGCCATTTGCTAAATTCCCATAGCAGAGTGAAATAGTTCATAAATTATCCATTAATCTCTGGGACCCGAGTAACAATCGGAGAAGGTAAATCTGTTCAATGCCTTTAGCTAATTAAAAGGACACAAGCAGACTTTAGAGTAGTCAGACCACGGGCTACTGTGGAGCAGGCTTCTTCACCACAACCAGAAGCAGTGAGTAACGGGTGGCCAGGAAGGCCCGATGCTTTCATGTTCTGTTTCCTTGGGGTTATGTTGACTATAAGCTGTGGCCCCTGTGATTTCCTTGCTGTAAATGTGGAACCTATCCGTGTGCTGCTTTCTTTAATTTGCTACTTCTAAATCATTCTCAATGATCTTTGGGAATTGGTAACATTTATTATAGAGAGAGACTTGTTAGAAAGCTATGGCGGGTGATTTCAAGACTTTGGTATTGAAATATGAAACTTCAGATATAATTTCTCAGAGCTGTGGTCTATTAGTATATCATTAATCTTAATGCCTGTTTTTTTTTATGTGTGTGTGTGTGTGTGTGTGTGTGTGTGTACCGAAAACTTTTCTCAAAACTATAAATGCAATTATACCAGAGAGTGAAAGAAAAAAATCTAGTTAATGTACTTTTACATTGTGTTTCCCTTTGTGAAAATTCAAAATATGTTTTATAATCCTTTAAAATATATCTTTATAGTAGTCATTAATTTGATTAAATATTAAGTTGAAATTTCAGAACAACTTTCCATAATTGGTTGTATTCATTCCCTCATAATGTCTACATCACTTTTTTATATGACAAATTTATCTCACATGCTAGTGTTTGAAATATTCTATGAAATTTTGCAGTAGAATCGCACATGGATGTCACCAGAGCTCTGAGGATAATATTTGTAAGTTTGTGTTTTATGGGAACATTGAAAATATTGTATTTTTGTAGGATCTATTAAAATGAGTGCCACTTATTAGAGGTGTGGTGTTTTTGGCATAGAATTTGTCGCTTGGAGACAAATGCTACTTCACTTTACAGGTGGTATACGAGTTTTGGTATTGATTTATGTCAGGGTTTCATGATACCGTGGTTGTATAGGCTTTGACAATTAGCTACTGACTCGAGATGGGTCTTTTTTATTTTTATTTTTTTATTTTTTTGCGTATTACACAAAAGAGGCTTTTAGGTGCATTTTAATATATTGAGAACATCTAAATGAGAAGGTCTTTTGAAGCCTAATTCTCTGTTTCAAAAACTCATAGAACATCACTATAGTGGATGTTCTGGGCTCAGTCTTAGTCAAGAGTGGTCAGCCACACCCAGCAGATGGTATGGCATCTTCAGATATCCAGAAATACCCCTCAGGGCTGCATAGCCTTCTACTGGAAAGCAGGAGGCAGCCAGATGTAGGGCTCCCAGGCCTTTCTCTTCTGTATAGGAGCTTCAGGTGCTCCTGAGGCCATCAGCTGAGAGGTCATGCCCCCCTCCTTGATGGACAATATCCCCTGACCTCTTGGGGGGGGGATGTGGTTATACTCCTGACCTCTTGGGGGGGGGGAAATGTGGTTATACTCCAAGCAATAGATTGATAGGCAGATGGTCACACAAAGGGGCATTTTCTGTTTTAGGTTAACTCAGTGGAATCATTAATCATTTATGGGTGGGCGGGGGCTGCTCATTGGTTTTTAAAGGTGGTATGAGTCTTGTAATTCATTGATCTGGGTTTTTTTTTTTTTTTTTTTTTTTTTTTTTTTTTGAGTAACTGGCTTGCTGCCTGAAAGTAGAATCTGGTTCATGTCAACATGAAAAGTACGCCAAGAGTGTGCCTTTTAAAAGGAAAGAAAGAAACAGAGAAATCCACAACACGAGGGAGTAAGTTCCCGAAAGGCATCATAAAATCTCTTCCTCTCGCTGGGCCCTGGATCTTCTTGCTGAGGAAGCTGCTTATAGGCGTGGATCAACGGGGCGAGATGGAGTAGGCCAGAGGGACACTAGAGATGGATAGAGCAAATACTGACAATTAGCAGCCAAAATCTGTGGGCCTTGCAAGATAAACAGATATAAAGGGACAATTTCCAAAACAGCTCACCAGGCACACAACACTTGCCATAAACACTCTGTCGATGTGATTCCCACCCACCAGGCAACACAAGCCACCAAACACACAAGTGGGGCTGACTTGAAGCCTGTGGAAGTGTGCCTCTCCCTTAGAATTATGATAAATGCTTTGGCTTGGATCCTCACCTCCAGAGAGAATACCGCGGACCAGGAGTGTGGACCACCACCCACTTGGTTTTAGAGAGGAATGCATACAGCTAGCTACTTTCACTCTCTATGAGTGGGGTTCAGCCACTTACCCTGTGTGTGAGGTAAAGAGGGAGAAGATAGAGGCTAGAAAATGATGAAGGACTTTCATTTACGTTTCCAGATATCAAGAGAAGGGTTTCCAAATTTTCCAAAGTATTAGGTAGAGAAACTTAGAAATGCTTAAGTTTCGATCGTAAAACCTGCCACAGTGTGCACACAGACCTCAGTGTAGAAGTTTGGAAAACACGGCCCTTCTCAGCCCTTCTCTCCACAGGGTTTGAGTTGTCCATCATCACTTTCTTCTTCTCATTGACAGGAAGATTGAGGGTGTCTATTCCAATGAATGCATTCTTGTGGAGAGCCAGAATATGACCTAGTCAGATAAAAATTTGTATTGGCGTGAGACTGCTAACTGAGCCATTAGTGAATTCAGTCATAACATGTCTGACTGATGAGTGAAATGGCAGCCCACCCACAGATTCGCCGGAACACTAGATCAGCAAAAAGTAACAATAAAGTCCAGTCAGTTAAGATGGGCCCTTCAGTACAAAGATAAGCCCTGTGGCAAGAATACATCTATCCATGGCTTAACCAAGTAGTCGAACGCCGGTAGAGTTATCTCTCTACTCATGATTGCAGCTTCTTGGCCAACCAGCCAGGACTTCAGTGGATTTTCTAGCTTCACGAGTACTTACACAACTCCTTTTTCCTCAGCAGTCCTAAGAGAGGCACTCTGCCCTGGCTTGGAACATGGGCCTGGATCCCCTGAGAACATGCTGTGTCACCCAAATAGAATGCGGGCTGAAGGTAGTGGTGTGCACTGTGGAATACACACAGAAAATGTTCCACAAGGCATGGGTGTTGGCTCTCCTGAGCATCTGCCTAGCCCCATTTTAGTCAGCAGTGTGCAGCGAGTTTCCAAAGACATCCGTGTGCAAGACCAAGGCAGGTGCAACATTGTTTTCAAATTCTGCTCTGTCGCATCTAGGGATATTTGTGCTTCTAGCATGCAAAGAGGGTCTCCTCTTCTAGCTGTTGTCCTTCTATAGACTCATGCCCTACCCACCCATGCTGTGCAAGGGAGGTAGGTGTATGTTGCCATCACATTGGGGCAAACACGTATATAGCCTCCAGAGCTCTAGCTTCCAGGAGACCCAGGGGATCATCAAGAGGGCTTACACCCAGCTTGAGAGGAAGGGTCAGTGCTTAGCGCACCGCTGACAGCGGTGAACAGCTCCGTGCACAAAAGGTGTGAGAGGTGTCAGTGCCTTAACGAAGCCACGTTTTCACTTCCGGGTTTATTTTCACTGTTTGCTTCTGTATTCTAAGTGTTAGATTTTTCGCCACACTGAGGGACTTTCTCTGAGCTGCTTGTATGCATGTCAGGGCACCTACTCGTCTTCCTAACCTTTAACACTGTGAGAAAATTATCCAGAAACACTCTCCTGTGAGGACAGAAACTCCTGCCTCCCATCCCAAAGAATTTGAGAGTTCTGGAACTAATGAAGGGGAGAGACCACTGTAAGAGTTTATTCTAAAACCAACAGTGAAAATAAGGAACCTGGGCCCCTTGCTTTCTCACTATGGGGTTGTCTTGACTTTTCTAGAAACCTTTTTTTTTTTTTTTTTTTTTTGGTGGTGGTGGTAGGGAATAAGAACACAAGAAGTGACAGTTTTAACGTTAGCGGCATCTCGACTGCCTGGGTTCTGCAGATGGATTTTGTTACTTCGCCTAAGTGGGGAGCAAAATTAAAAATGACACAGCCTGGTCCCGGCATGTGCGAGTAGCCAGGGATTCCAAAGTTTCAAAACACACTCATCTTTGGCTTGACTTTGTTCACAGTAACACCACAAGAGTTAAATATTGGGAAATTTCAGGTAGCGTTTATGTAGAAAATGATGAAAATCCTGTGACTCTTTTTCTAACACTGCACTGATACAGTGCTGACCAAAGCAGAAGCAATAGATCAGACCCCAACACATGAGTCTCCAAATCCAGCATAATTTCCCTCCCTTTATATATAAAGTCTCTCACTTCATCCTTTAAACTAGTACCATTTGCAAATATCCATTTTGTATGAATTGGTAGGGAAAAGGGTTTTAAAAGGATCATTCAACATTTCCCTCCTTTGGAAGTATTTCTCCCACTTTGAACAAGCATATTATTTGTAGGGTTCGTTTCCCCCCTATTTTAAAATAAAGTGATGAGCATACAGACAGGTGTCTCTCATCGAGAGGAAAATAGTTGTTTTCAACAGTAAGCTTCATATAGTTCCTTCACGATAGGTAGCTGATCTCAGTCAGAATCCCAGGGTAAATCACACAGTCAGCGCATCTAAAGACACGGTATTGAAGACCGTAACAAAAACATAAAGTGCAGTGATTATAAATTTTATGATAAATATCTGCTGGGCACTACTATGCCAGGGACACACAGCACAGCTTCTCCTCTGAGCAGGACATCAGAGTTGAGTAGAAAGAGAGGCTGCAGGCGGAATGAGTTAATGTGGTCAGTCCTCTGTCTCTGCCCTTACTCTGTCCTGTGGCTGATGGCATCCACTCTGCCTGGGTTGAGACAGTACTTCAGCTGAAGCTGTCTGTACGTCTCCCTACCAGGTACTAGGGCCACTGGGAGGCCATTTCACGTGTTTGTTGGGACTTAGAGAAACTTCTGAAAGATTGTTCGTGGTCAGGTTGAAAATACTTTTGGACAAGGGATATAGAAGCCAGAATCTCTTGGGTCCCTCAGTCCAGCCCAGCACTCAGGTTCATGCTGTGACATCAGTAGATGCCAACCAACATCTTAACCAACATGGGAGGGGGGTCCTTCCTGTGTCCGCTGCCTCTAGGACACACTTTCAATGTCCACTGGTAGGATTATTGACTCAAAAAAAGGCAGTTAATACCTGGGTATAGTGGCGTACGCCTTTAATCCCAGCAATGGGAGGCAGAGGCAGGTGGGTCTCTGTGAGCTCAAGGCCAGCCTGGTCTACATAGTGACTTTCAGGACAGACAGCCAGAGCTACAAAGTGAGACCCTGACTCAAAATAAATAAATAAATAAATAAAAGAAACAAAGACAGTAAACAGGGGTCAACATCCAACTGACCAACTGTCAGATCTGTGTATCTATGTATTCCCCTGTGAATTTAAAAACACTGTCACAGCCTGGCCTGCTGTTGGATTGTGCATATCTACACACCAAACCAAACATCCGTTTGTCCTTCCCAGGAGAGCTGGGGCCTCTGATTGTAGGAACAGCTTGTTTCTCTTCCCTGCGTTACCCAGACTGGGCAAGGTCCTTCACCTTCTGTGTGACCCAGCACGCTGCTTGCTGCCTTTGTACACGCTGGCCCTTTGCTGGCAAGCTTCCTCTTCTGGCCTCCTTTCCAAGTTACCAGAATCATATTCAGTCTTCAAGGTCCGGCCTGCTTGGCACAGTGGTCATGAAACCTTCTGTAATCTTAATGCACAAACTCTTTGTCAGCACCGCCACACAGTGCAGTCTTCACTCTGAGCCCCTGGCTGCTCGGTCTGTGCTAAATCTCTCCTATCCAGTTTTAAGTTCCTTTGAGAGAGAGGGCCAGGCAGTACTTAAGAGGCCTTCTGGGCAGCAACCCCCAGGAGAACACATCAATCCCTCAGCCTTGCTCAGTGCCACAAGCAGAGTGAGTGACATGCCTAATAAATAATGACTTAAATGGGTGATTGATGCTCCTCTGTGTAACCTTAAATGGGGCAACCTTTGACCTCTGACCTCATCTGTTGATTCATCGCCCCCACTTTTGTTGGGGGTTAGGACGTCCTCCATGCCAAATTTCCCCTCGCCAATTCTTCCCAAAGCCTTCAGAACTTTTGTGCTGTCCGGTAGTTAGGTTCCCTTTCCTTTTTACATATTCTAAAGGTGTGTGCACTACCCAAGACATTTAAGAGGCTTTGTTCAGTTGGGAAAACATTTTTTATATCCTTTTAATTAGTTTGGAGTTTGTTTCTTCTGGGGAAAACTCATGCATTTGGTTGTCAGAAAGATCCCAGAGGCATGTAGGATGATGTTGAGCTCGCACAGCTGTGGATGTAAGCATCGGAGAGACCACCAGGCCCAGAACCACACCCTGGCCATAGCTTTCAAGCCTGGTAAAGACACTGTAAAGGCTGAATGTGCTCAAGGCTGACTGTGGACTTGTTTAATATAAAGGTCCCTCTGCCCTGTGTTGTGAATAGAAAGGTTGTTGTCTTGAGCTGTTTTTATAATATGAAGGACAGAGGACATCGTGAGAAATGGCATGAGAAATTCAGAGAAGAAATGAGGTTCCCATAGGAACAGGGCCGGTGTCAGACACTTACAGCCACAGGTAACACTGTCCTGAGACAAGCAAGGACCAGGAAGGGACAGATAACACGCGAAATTCCAAGAGAAGGGGCCTCTCTTACCCATCACCCACAAATAAAAGCACCAAATTATATGTTGCTTTTCTCTCCAAGCCCCTCGTTTTGAGTTCATGGCCTCAAGCCTGAGGAGATACATGCTGTCCTTGCAATCCATCCTTTGGGCACCCCACAGAACTTTTTTTTTTTTTTTTTAAAGGAGCATGTAGTTACAAAGAGATACCACTAGATGGAGAGCGTCTTCCTAGATTTAATGCCTGAGTTGGGAGATGTCTTCACAGCCTGTCTGTGTTGATGCAGTAATACCCTTCTCCGCACTCTTTATTAACGACCACTTACAAGCATGCTCTAAGCTTAAACAGCGCCAGTGGATTCTGTATCTTTTGTTCTAAAATGCTCAGGTTAAATCAGCTTTCCAGGATACAGATCTCTCTCTCTCAGCCTTGGACCAGCATGCACCGAGATGCTATTTTTTTAACTGCTAAGGACCCATCAGCCACTTTCTTAGTTTTCCTCTAGCTTGCTTGAGACTTTCTAATTAGCTTGTGCTAACCTCCCTGATTTTATCCGGGCTTCCCATCAGTTGACATGGGGAATATATTTGCTTTACATCATCATAATTTACTTTGGAAATTATCCCTCCAAAGCTTAAGCAACGGGAATGAAGTTTGCCTGAAGGGCCTCTCTCATGAAGAACTAACCAGGGTCCTCCTTGAATGTACATCTGCAGCTGACGTCTGGTGGTAACTACTCTGTAAACTCACTCTTCACCTTATACATGTGCACACATAATTAGCATAACATTACAAATGGAGTCCACCCGTAAAGTAAAACTTGGGTTCCAAGAAAGGCCTGGGTAGGTAGACCCACCCTCGGCCTCTTCCGGTCAGACGTGTGTGTATTGAAGGCAGAATCTTGGCCACCTTGGTGACAGACATGCTGTGATGTTGCGGTTCTTAGATATTTAGCATCTCGGGGCCTCTGACCACTGGGGCCTGGTGAAAGAAATCTCATCTAAGTTAAGGACCTCCTCACCATCTTCTCTGCCTGGGCTTCTACCTCAATCCATCCCATCAGAAGCCTCCTCCCCTCTGTGGACACCTATCCTTGTCCTCTTCCAGCAAAAGTCAATAGGATGTTCTTCCCTGGAGCTTATTAAGACATCAAATCCTGGTGTTTTCCTCCAAAGCAAGCTACTTTCTTCTGGCCACAAGGTCATCAGCTCCTATGGTGAGCTCTTAGCAGATTCTGGTCAGCCCCTTTAGGGGCTGCAGACTAATCGCCATGACCTTGAGCCTGCTGGTTTTATGGAGCCAACTCATGCAGGCTCACCAGGCAGGCTCATCGGCTCCTCTCAGGAGGCAAAGCACCCCTAGCCAGCCTGGACTTGAGGCTTGAGCCTCAAGCAGAGCCGTCAAACATGGCGGTGCCAGCCACACATCTCTTCTTTTGAAAAGCATTTGGCTTTTCCACTTGCTCTCTTCTTTATTTCATCATCACTCCCTTTTCAGACTTCCAGGCTGGAGAACTGAACAGGAGAATAAGAACTGGGAAGAACCTTGGGACAATGCAGAGAGGCTGCCCGTCCGCTCTGAGTGGTTTTTCACAGTGCTGCCTCGTCTTCCTTGTAGATCTGGTACCGTACTATCGCTCAACTTTTGGTACGGGACGTTAAGTATTTTTGTTTGTTTTATTTGTCCATATAGTGATCTTGGTGTTTTATTCCTAGAATAGTCTCTTGGTCAGCATGTTCCCCTGGTGATGAGATCATGGTCCCCTTGGCGCTTAGGGCTGGTTACTTTTGCTTTCTATCTAGCCTGGCGGCTCAGATGCGTGCTGAACACGTTCTCTTCTGCCCTGTAGTGTGAAGGGCCCACGGCTGTGCTTTTAACTGTGCAGAAGGGGAGGGTTACCCAGGTTGCTTCATGGAGAAGCTTCAGTGTGGGAAGAGAAGTCTTTGAGAAAAACGGTCACTAACTTAGGGGGCTGCTAACATCCTCCCTAATCCTGTACATGAGAGAGAAGTGTGTTCAGAAGCTTTTCCCTTTATTGGTGTCCATTATTACAGCAGAACTCCAAGAAAGGGGAAATCATCAGGCAGCGAGCTAGTCCCAGCCTCCTCCACAGGGCCCTGTAAACTGCTCTCACTCACAAGTCTTGACCAGTTTTTTTCCAGCCGGTAAACACATCATTACTGTGGGATCATTCAACTTGGCGATAAGTATTTTGCACTTGACAGAATCTCGAAGATTCCTTCTGACCAAGAGACTCCAGTAAGCCCTGTTGGCTACTGCTGCCTAAACTGCATACATGTCAGATGTGGGAACCAAGCCCCTTCAACTGCACACACACACACACACATGCGCACACGCATGCATGCGTGCACACACATGCACATATACACACATGCACACACACGCACACACACACATGCACACATGCGCGTGCACACACGCGCATACATACACACACACACACACACACCTGTCCCTCTCAGTATTTGTATTTTTTTTTCATTTCTATGATTCCACAAAATCTATGCCTCTGGCATCTAGGGACCAAGGTCATCATAAACAGTTCAAAAGTAAGAAAGCATGACTTTGGTTTTCCTTTTCAAAATTATTTTCACAAACATTCCCATGTGTTCACGTGTACCAGGATATAGACTTTTATTTACTTACTTACTGAGAGAGCTTCCAAGCCTGTAGTGTGAATAGCTGCAGTTCAGGGATGTTTTGCCGTTGTTTCTAGGCAGCCAACCTAGGGTTTCATGCCGCAAAGTAGGCATAGGTGCTGACGGGTCTGTCTCCAGAGTCCTCCTCTGGACCAAGCTAAGTACAGGCTTCCAGCCTGCAGTGTTGATACCTTTTTTTGTAATTATCAATGGTTTTTACGCCTTTTTCTTGTTACCCTTTTGATTAAATCCAATACACAGAGGCATAGGTTCAAAGTTCTTCTGTGGGAATAGTTGAGTATATAAGTAAGGGCCAGCCTTTCCAACTAGAAGCAGTCGGATGGAGGTGAAGAAGTCTAACAAGCTGCTGTGTCTGAGAAAAATGTGAGGGAGTGCAGGGAATATATCCCTGCTGTCTCTCTCACTCTGACAAAGCGTCATTGATTCAGTGTGGATATGGAACATTCTGGAAGGCCAGCTCCCTTTTCTCATTTGCGTTTATTGTCCAGGAAGGACAAGTCTCTGGAGACAGCTGAGGCAATACCATCCAGAATGAGTCAAATCAGTTCTTCAGAGAGGCTGCTCCCCCCAGGGGTCAAAGTCATAGAGAATGCAGGATTGGGGCATCTAAACATTTTCTAATGCACAGATTCACTAAGTCACTACAAGGTTCCCATGGGGAAGTCTATCCTGCCATCCATTACGTTACATGCAAGAACAGGCGATGTTTCTGTTTTTGTTTTGACTTCCAGCAAAGATTATAATCAGAGCCCCACCCCCTTAGGATTGGTCTGCATTTGGGGCTGCAGACATACAATGAGCAGGCATTCAAGTGTGGACAGCTACCCTTGACGGTAGTGACTTAGTGAATCGGTGCTTTAAATTAGCAAAGGTTTAGCAGAAAGACCCAGCACAGCTGCACTTGAAAATGAGACTGTGCGGGCAGATCTCTGAGTTCAAAGCCAACCTTATCCACAGAGAGGATAGCTGCACAGAGATACCCTGACTCAAATAAATAAATAAATAAATAAATAAATAAATAAATAAATAAATGAGATTGTGTTTTGAAAACACTTGAGTTATTTCCTGGCTCGGAGCATGCTAGATTCCCAGGCAGGGAAGAGCTGAAACATATCCTACAGGTGTATTGGCCAGTATGGAACCCACTTATTATACAAGTCAATAATCCTGCCCCGTAGACATTGTCATCACACTCTTCAGCCAGTCTGAATTCCCAAATATTTGCAGCAGTGAAAAGCAATAGATGTCCTTAGCTAAAGAAACTGGTCCTTTTTTTTTTTTTTTAATGGTATACTACTACATGACAATCAAAGACTGTAAGTCGTGTCTGCCACACTAAGATACAAGACATAATAGAGAATCTCTGAAACAGCCACACAAAGAAATGGAGAGAATAACTCTAATGTTTAAAAAGAAAGATAAAAGTAGAAACTTCAGAGACGGCTCAGGAGGTACAGAGTCTACTGCACAACTATACGGGCCTGAGTCGGGATCCACAGAAGACGTTAAATTCTAGGCAGCCATGGCAGCTTCATGTCATCTCTTGGCTCAGAAGGCAGAGCCAAGTGACCCCCAGGGCAAGCTGGATTAGCTCTGGCTTCAGGTGGGAGGCCCAGCTCCTGTATGTAAGGTGGAGAGCGATCGGGGAAGATATTTGACAAAACCCTTGGGCCTCCGCAGGCACAGACACACCCAAAACACACACATGCACTCTCACACAAGCAGACACACATGCAAAAAAAATGGAGTTGGATTTTAGTTCTTAGGACCTAACAGGAGTTCTGCTATGATGGGACCCTTGGGTGTGGGAAAACCGCCTAACTATTATTGCGGTAAATAAGGATCAGGATAAACAAATAGGCCGAATAGGTGTTTATTCAGGGAGAAATAACTTACAACCTAGACAGATGAACACCAGGAAATTCAACCCGATCCTCTCCTGTCCGAGTCACGCCAGAGAGAGAGCCTTTCCTGGCCCCCTCCGACCTCCTTCCACAGGTCACTCCGCCCATGGCTCCACCCCCAATGGGCGTGGTCAGTGCCACAGAAGTAGACAAAGTGAATATCCCACTACAAACTATGGCTTAGCTCTGTCCAGTCTTCATGCCTGGTGGATGAGACGTTCAGTTTTGTCATGTGTATGCGAACGATCACCCCAGGTGAGGGCAAGTGAGAGCTGTCACCATGATTTGGTGATTCGGCCCCGCCCCCACCCCTGCCCAGGACCTTCCCACAATGTATTACAGGACCTTCCTGCTAACATTTGTAGAAAAGAGCCTGTTTGTTAGCTGGGAGGACAGGAGGGGTGGTTCTCAGGAGCACAGACACATACCCACCTCCTTCACATCAGGGCTGAAATTTCTAGGTAGGTCCTCACTGCCAACTTTCCAGCATCTTCTGTCTGGCTTGAAGTTGAGAGTATCAGAGGACGGTGTTCAGGGAGGCTTTGATCAAGTGAAGAGAAATACCTATTTCTATGAGAAACTACTTATTTCCGCGAGAAACTAAATCCTCAGTTACTTAAGGTGGTGGCCTAGCCGTGAAGGGGGGTGGGGGTGGGGAGTGGGGGGTGGATTTGTAAGTCATGGTTTTGCCGTCCTTTGGCTTTTGATTTTGAATTCTTGGGAGGCTGCTTCAAGCAATAACATGAGGTATGCAATAATCCTGTCAGGCGGTATGCCTGGGCTTTGAGTTCTAGTCTTCTGCAGGTTGCCTGTTTACTGGCACAGTTCACATAGGGGCTGAAAAGCTGAACTTATCAGGGATGGAACTAGGTTCTACAGAGTTCTTTTAACCATTTCTCCCTGCATCTGCCTTGGGACCATTAACTTAAGTCATTCCGGCTATTTTCATTGATCTCATCAGATGAGATAACGCTTTCTTTAAATCCCAAAGGCTTAAACAGCAATGCAGAAATCAACTATCATTTCTTTCCAATTTAATTCCTCACTCTTTGTCATATGTTTTCATTTTCCTGTATCAGTTCCCATGGCAACAAGTCTTTTGGCAGAGAAAGTGTAACTCTGCTTTTGGCTTTCAGAGCGCTTTTAAATCCTTTCTAGGTAAGTGCCACACAAACAAGCAGAGACTGGAGTCCTCTTGCTAATGATACCTCTTGTATTGATTTCCCACCCTATCCCCCGAAGCCCTCATGTACAGAGGCCTTTCCAGGCAGCCACAGCTTCAAGGACTTAACCTTTGGGCTCCCATGGCTTCCCTCTTCCAAGTGTCAATAAGATGAATGCATCCATCATGGCTGCACAGAAAAGCAACTTTCAATCAATTCCTATCAAAACTCCTCAGTGTAGCCGAGGAAATGCATATGTCCTGAACTGAGACTTAAATCAGGGTCCAATGGCAAGATGACAGGCGGTTAAGCAGATTTCCTCCCAGTAAGTAAACGCTCTAAGCTCTTGAAAAGAAGCAAAGACTCAGGTGTGGAAAGCGGGCATGGTCCCGGCAGCTGCCCGCACACAGGGGAGCTTCAGTCGAGACAGTTCATTACCAAGTATGAAAAGGTGAGCAATTACATCAGGCCTGGTGATCCCAGCAATGGGGGCTAAGGCAAGAAGCATTACAAGTCTGAGGCCTCCATAGTAAGATCTTGCATGGATTGGGGATGCAAGGTCTTAAGTTCAATTCCTAGCACCTAAAAAAAAAAAAAAAAAGAAAGAAAGAAAAGAAAATCTACTGAAGCAAAGGAAATGGAGCGTAGAGACCGGGAAAGGGGAAAGGAGTCTGCAGAAAGCCCAACCCAAAAATACAAATGTTTTAAACTTTAGGTTCCCCTGTGGCTTGGCACTGGCAGCCCCAGCTGCCGCTTCAGTGCTCAGGAAGCAACAGGCCTACTGTCAGAAACGGAACAGGAATTACCCAAATATGTGCAGATTTTTTTTTTTATTTTTAAGAAAAACTAATTCAGGGGAATGGAAACAGATATTAAATAAAATATGGTTATCTCAACTATAGTTAGGAAAACGATCAAATGTAAATGATCTCTTTCTTGCTTAGTCTTACGAGAGACACTAAGCACCAGGTTAGCTGCTTATACTGTATAAATGTATTTTTGGCTGTTCAAAGGTTATTTTCCTATATTAAAAAGTTTCTTATATTAAAACCTTTTATTGCAACTCAGGTTTTGTGTCTCTTAGACACACGTTTTTCTTTGCTAGTTTGTTTTGCACAGCTGGAGTCTGAGGTTGAATGATGCCTGGGTATGGGAGGTCAGCTGAACTGCCTGATAGCTAGACAGAGGAAAGCACTTGACGCATGGATAAAACACATTGTTTTTCATACTTACCATTTCCTCTACTAAAGAATAGTTCACCGGGAAATCTTAGACGATTGTTTGTTTTTGAAAGTCTCTGGAAAAACCAAGGCGAATCTCTCAGGCAGATGAAGAATTTCCCGTATTTGCCCGAATGTACTGTTGAAATAAATATTATTTTCAATACTCATTTTTCCACTTAGAGGGTACTCACTGGTCTCAGACAAAGGAGAGGACATCTGGCTTAGATCAGGATAGCTGAGTGCTGTTTAACTCTTAGGAGACTGCAATGAATGTTTCGTGTTTCTGCTCTGATAATTAGACATTTCTTTTCCTCGAAAGAGTAAGCCTTACTGTGATGTCTGTTTGAAAAGAAAGGTAACTGTCAGGCAAACAACACAGCTTTTGTTGGGAGAGGCAATCAAGTTCTTTTTGCACTCAGTAGATAGAGGAGGAAGCTTAAGAATGAGACACTGTTTACACATGAGGAAAGAACAATCTCCAGGGCAGGCAGGAAGCCAGGGGCAGATCTGTTGAACTTGAAAAGGGTAAGGGCATTTGCAAGGTCACTGTAGGGCCTTCCTTTCCTACTAGCAGCCACCCAAGGGCACCCCACACTCAGCTGTGTGTGAAAAACTAAGAACTGCCGTCTCATTCTTTTCAGGAAAGACATTATCAAGCGCCAGAAAAGTGATTCTGACAGAAATCAGTGGTGGGGTCCCAAGAGGTTTGCAAAGGATTATACAAACAAACACATTGCAGACTTTTTTTTTTTTTTAATATTCATGAAATTTATTTTTCTTTTTCAAAATTATCTGATCGATGGATTTTGCCCTCAGTAATTTGTGGGAGACAAATCTATTTCCTTATTCTGTAAGTTGTAATGTTTTATGTGTCAAACACAAATTCCTGAGGTCGTATTAGCCAGTTAGTTAAATATTTCACTCCCATAAATGGTGTAAGAGAGATTCCTAAGTGGTGATGCAGCTTCGGGTCTCTAGACCAAGACTCTGATGGGGTCTGGCTTCACTATGTAAGTACAGGGCCCAGGTAACACGTCCGCTAAAACCAGGGCTCGACCCATCGGAGTTTAAACTGCAACCTCATTCCTAAAACTCTGTTCTGTCCATTCTTTGCTGTCTATGTGGACATTTTGATGTCTGTCAGTGAACTGACGTTCTACACGCTGTATATAATTGCATGCATTTCACTGCAGTCTATGGACACTCCCTTTGTAGAGCTTTTACAAAGAACCAAGAAGCCAAGGCAATTTAGCAAATGAGGCTCAATATTTATAAACCGGGGCCTTTTCCGTCTCTTTGCTAGCCTAGGTGGCTCTATACAAACTGGGTGGGCGGGGCAGCAAACACCTCACACATCACATTTAGATTTTCTACTTGGGTGTACTCTAGCCAATTCAAAACCAATTGCTTACTTTAATAATAAAGTTTACCATTTTATATATTAAAAAATCAAACCATGATATGTTTAATTGAAATGGCTGTATTGTTATTAATATTTTGAGATAATTGTGATTTTGAGCTTAAAATTATATATAAAAGTTGTCATTTTTGTATGTGTTGAAAAGTGTACCATGATTAACAGTACTTTTTAGTTGAAATACATATTGATGTAAATAAAACTGAATGAAGAAACACTAATTTACTAACATAGATTGTGAATGTACTTCATGGTTTTTGCCATCTGAGACCATAACAACCTTGAAAGATGTTTAATTTTATGTGCAAAGTTCCACTATCCTGTATTTCAGCTTTGTCAAGCCAGTGGCTTTGCAAGTGTGAGCTGTACTTTGCAGCTGTGTCTTATGCTCTGACACTATGGGTTAAGGGTGGGTGTAGTCTGGAAGCATCTGCAGATGCGCCTTGTACAGATAATAGCGCTGTGAGGTGTATAGCAGAGCCATTTTTTAGGTTCTGTTGTACTCAAATTTTTCAGTATTTAAAAAAAGTGTTTTGAATAACATAAGTCTCTTTATTGTATAAATAATAAAACATCACCTTATTACACAGTGTCTGGTTTACTACGCAAGCAGATACAAGCTAAGGAGCTATGACATGGGAAAGGTGTTTCTTTTTAAGACAAAAACACTGTACTAATATCTTAAAAATGTAACTTTTATTGTGAACATGAAGCATGTATCTTTATTAGCACCGACTTTTCCTAACATCAACAGCCTCAACCACCTGCAAGTTCTCTACCTCCGCCCTCCGCCCCGACACATGCTACTTCTGAACCGGCTTCTTGACACAATCATATGGTGAGCCAGGATGGCTCATAAACCCGCTTTTGATAATTTCAGTGTAAACAATAATGTTTATATTTGGTTTTTATTAAATCAAGCTTGCTTATAACTAATTCCCTTTTAGAAAATTACTATAAAACTGCCAGCCTAGCTTTAATCAGGCTGCAAGCAGATTTGGGAACCACAGGGTTGGAAATAATAAGTACCAGGTTGGAATAAAGAACAACCACACATGTAGGAAGTTTAAAAAAATTAAAAGCCAAAACCCTAAACATAAACATGCATTGACACTGACCACACAGCAAATCCTATCCTGGGGAATGAAAAGTCTGATTTTCTTTTAAAGGGCAAAGAATAATACATAGTAAAATTTGCTGGCTTACACCTAATGCAGTCTTATTCAATTCACATTATATGGAAAATAAAAGGAAACCAGCAGGAATCCAGATCTAAAAAGATGGTTGCCTTATCAATTTGAAATAGTAAATCCCATGAAATAAAACGTTCCTTCAAGGAATGAGATTACAAAACAGTTAAGTGTGTCGCAGTTAACATCATTAAAATATTCACAGCACTTCACAGACTGTAAACATTTAGTGGGGGTGAATATAGTTGACTCCTGGAACACAGCAGTCACTGGAGGCTGACTCTCTTCTATGCAGAATAAGGTGGCAGCTGTACTCAGGCAGGAATTCGGTCTCTCAAATACTCCAACACAGCAGCTGTGCCCTTCATTAATATGGCCGCTCGAGGAACTCGGAATGGATTTCCATCCAGCAGTAGTGTTCTAAATGAAAGAAACAAGAAAATCAAGCATTTCTATTAGTGATTCTCTTCTCATGAAATAAAACCATCATTTGCAATTTTATAAATGCGCATTTTCCCTTATGTGTCTCTTACAAATTCAACTAGACATGCAGACAGCTGGAATTATGACAATGTCTGACAGCACAGGGAGACTGTCACATGACAGGCATACTATAGAGTTTACATTCACTGACGCCACTGGTTTTAAAAGACTTATGGTACAGGTATTCCTAATATTTCTATGCTAAACACAGAAATACAAATCTGGAAAGAAAGAGGCCTGTCTAGAATAAGCAGCTGCTAAATGGTGGGGTTGTGATTTGAACTACTCTCAATTTTACATGACCACACAAGAAATAATAAGACAGATTTAAGCAAGAGAATGAATGAACTGATAAGGACCCACACCAAGGTCACCCTAATCACAGCTCACTCTACACCCCACAAGGGTCTTCCACACTTCTGCGTTCCCTCACAGGACCAGAGAGCCACATACAAAGTCTACTCCCATGTCTGGAAATAAGAATAAATTCACGAGTTAAGGGCAGGTTCTTTTGTTTCTTTATGGATTAATGAAATGTATTCAATCAAAAGACCTTAATAACCTAAGTTTTTATGTAAACAAAAAAGGTGCTCACATTTTAAGGTTCATCTACATTTCCTCAAGTATGTCCATGTTACTTGGGGATTCTTGTAAACACTTAACTAAGTGTCTCCAAAATAAACAATTACAGTTGATTCTCACAGTGCATAGGTTCTGTATCTGCAAACCTATCTACTCCAAACCTGTCTGTAACCCCAAATTACTGGATTTGAAGATATGCCCAGACCTGGAGAAAACTGATGCCCAAGGGCGTGAGTCCCGTGAAGTCTGACAGGGCATTTACAATCGCATTGCAATCAGGCATCCTTCCAGCCGCCCACTCAGTGCTATGGTCTGCAAATTCTCATACTTTTGGTTTATGGTTTTACTGTTCAAAATGGCTCCAAATAGCCAGGAGTGATAATCCACACCTATAACTCTAGCATTTAGGAAAATAAGGCAGGTAGATATGGAGCTCAAGTGTAGCCTGAGAAATATAGTGAGACTCTTGTTTCAAAAACTAAAAATAACATTAAGATAAATAAGTTAAACAGCCTCCACATATAGTACACATACATGAGTACAAATGCGCCTATAGAAAAACATGCTAAGTTTCTTTTCAGGCATAAATTACAGCTGTATATTCATGAGGGAGTCTCTTATTTCAGTTTCCTGCAATGAAAAAAGCGATCAACAAATCAACTGGAAGCCCCCCCCCCCCAGAAGGGAAGTTACCGTAGCTGCACACAGTTCCCAAGCTCTGGGGGAATCTGCAGGAGGTCGTTGTTCTGAAGGTCCAGAGTGCCCAGGTTTTCCATCAGCTTCATCTTCTGAGGGTCCACAGAGCCAACCTGATTGTTGCTGATGAGAACTGCTTCTAAGGAGGGGATGCGATACAGAACTGCAGGCAGCACTTTAAACCTATCAAGACACAGACAGGGCACCTCCTGTTTGTGTGTAACAGGCTGGAGGCCAAATCACTCTTAGAAATGGATGATCCTAAGTGTGGTTTAAGTCCTATCGTCAACTTTTTCAGAAAATAAGAAACTAACTTTGGAGTATATATTCATCAGACACAGAAGATGCTATTGATTGTAAAAATCAAACAAAATCTGAGGCCAAGTCACCCACTCATGGGTGTGACATCTCTCTGGGTCTTCAAAGGCCACCCTCCAAAGGGTGCTCTTTCTTAATGTAGTTTTATTTATTATTAACCACTTCTAATTAAGTAAAATGTGAGGTTTCTTTCTTTGTTTGCCTGAGGCTTCCAGACACAGGCACCCTGTGTTCTTTCGAAGATGAACCTGGCTAACATCTGGTTTTCAGGCTTCCCATAGCTCCCTACAACAACCACTATTACTCAGATGTCATGAGAATCAAACAACACATTGAGTAGAATGAAATGAAAACAGAATGTGCTAGCAAGATATGATCAAAATAAAGGTTCCTTACTTAGCTGACTCCACTCCCAGATGTCTCCTTACCTGTTAAAGGAAAGATTGATCGTTTGCAGCCTTGTCAGTGATGACATCTCTTCCGGCAAAGAACTTAAGAAATTATTCCTAAGTTGAAAATCAAAGCATGATTTTTAAACTTTGAAAACTTACACATTAAATCTCAGGAGGAGTAAAGAACCACAAGTGTACTTGTCAATTCTTATTTATCTGATCATCTTAGGGGCCCTAGGAAGCGTGGCCCAATGTGTCTTAGTGACAGAAGTCACTCCCCTGCATCCTTCCTTTTCTATGCACCATCACTGCGAGCAGAAGCTGTGCCGCACAGCCCACAGACGACCTACTTTTTCTCCACTCTTTCTGTGGTCAGACATGCCAGACACGGAAGCAAATGTAACCCTTCTCGTAGGCACTTTAGAACAGTTACAAAGAGAGACACACACAAAAGACAACAGCCACGGGACCTCCCTTCCCTGTCTACCAGCTGTAGACTCACACTGCAGAGCAGGGAAAAGCTCCACATGGAAAAGTGCAGCAACAGAAACTCAGCTTACAACAGATACACACTGGTGTCACTGCTTTTGTTTAAATCAAGCTTGCTATGATTCCCAAGGAGCGTAGGCAGCCTCCATCTCTGCTCAGTCTGTCTATTTAATGTCCCAGTGGGAAGCAAGCGGACTCCTCAAGGGCCTGTGCCACCGTAGAGCCGCAAAGGAGAGTGCTGTCTGTCTACATTGTCTACTTCATGAACAAACAACACGAAGGAGACATTTCCCATGTATTAACTGCATGAATCTAAAGAATATGTTGATTAAGAATACTTTAGATAATTTTATCTCAACATTTAAGTTATAAACTACTTACAATGCCAGACTGGTTAAAATACCTAAATAACTTAATTTTATATTTTCCCTAACATAGCCAATACACTGGACCAGATTCCATACTCACCATTGAAAATATGATAAAAAAACTAAAAAGTGAATCATAACTTTTAAGGTGTCAAGTAACAGTATTGTCAAGTACCTTAAATCTAAAAATGTCAATTTCTGAAGCAAGCATAACTCCTGGGATACAAGCGAAAGCTTGTTAAAACCGAGGTTGACATCTGATACCATCTCCTTCAGCTCAATAATCCTGAAATAAAAACAATTTTAAATGTTAGTACCAATTCAAAACTGAAACAATTACATGAGAAAGAACAATATCCCCTGTGCTTTCCATGACTTTCAGGATTTCAGTTACTCACAAAAATTTCAGACACTGGCTGTTACAACAAAACTGAAAGTTACCACGATCTGTGCAAGGTTTCAATCTAACAGTAAAAACCACATTAATACATTAGGTTATGTATTTAACCTAATTATGATACAAAGAGAGAAGGTGGCTACCATGCTACAATATTTTATTCTGAACTAAATCCATAAAATACATTGTTTGACAGCACAATAGTTATATGCAGGCTGTTTAAAACATGTTTAGGGATGGGAGAGATAGCTCAGCCATTAGGAATATTGGCTGTTCTTTTAGGGGACCCAGGTTTGATTTCCAGTACCCACATGGTGACTCACAACCATCTGGAAGTCCGTTTCAGAGCATCCAACACATTCTTTTGTCCTCTACATTGTCCTCTACCAGACATTCAAGCGACTGCAGGCAAAACACCTATAAACATTATTTTTAATTTGACATACTCACTTTTTAATAATGTCTGTTACATGAATTACCATTAAATCGAATTGTGATTAAAACAAGATCTGAAGCCAGTTTCTAGGTTTGGCAACTTTTTACCCCTACACAGCCTGGGTCAAAGAGGAAGGGTTAAACACCTCTAACTGAGCCTAACCAAGTTTAGTCAATTTAATTATATGATTGATACAACTATCATAGCTGGTGCTAAAGATGTAGGGAAGAAGTGAGCTTAAATGTGCAATGGACACCTCAAGAAAAACAGACAGACAAAGATAAGACATAGGGAACAGATGACACCACCCAGGTTGAGATATCAAAAAATTGAATGGCTTTCATACAATTGCCCAGATCTTCAGATGTTTAAAAGGGCAAACTATAACATGTGTCTTAATTACAGAGAGTCTTGAAGCAAGATAGCCCATTACAACAGGAGAACCATTCTGGTTCACTTTGTCGAAGGGTTGGAAGGACACCTGATTTGACCTCAGATACACATGACATGTTTGGCAGGCCTGGGCTAAACTGGCTAAACAGAAACAGCACACACAGCTGTTTCATGAGCCTCCAAGCGGAACCACTCTTCCCTCTGTGGGCCTGGTCCTGGGTGGTCTCTCATGAGTCTCCCTGACATACTTCATTGAACAAGACTAGTAATTTTAGAGTTAATGATTCTAACACCCATTTCCCAAGTTTACAGCGTAAAGTAGGGAGTTTTAAGACCCTGTGCATCTCAGAGTAGTGGAACCACACTTTGCAGCTTCCCTCTAACAGTTCAGGAAACTAATACCCGTTTTCCAAGATGTAACTGACAAAAGCAAGGCCAACCCGGACAGTAGTAAACCATCAGGAGAGCCTACCTTTTTGGAATCTCACACAGCTGATTCTTACTGAAGTTGACGGAAGTGACAATATTGCCTTTTGTGGCATCAAATATGTCATCAGGAATCAAGGTTGCTTGTTTATCACTAGGTAAAACGCAATTAAAAAAAAAAATTCTTAACAGTCGGAAAAACATGCAGTTCACTATTCCCTATTTCTAGATTTGGTAAAATCTATAAAACCCCTTTATAGATTTTACCAAAATGTTTAAGGTAGCTGATGTAAGTGCTGTGAGGTCAGTTCATGCTCAGCCACACAAACAAAAACAGACACATGTTGATAATCCAGAAACTTAAGAGATACATGGCCCATTCCTCTACCAATGAGGATTTTAAACCCAAGCTTTCCTCAAAAATGTTCAAGATCTGTCAGCTTTGATGACTGGAAGGTAACAAGTGCAAAACTGTACTCGGTTAGTTTCATGCAATCACCTACATGCCTTCCTGCTCCTCTAGTGTGTGGCAGGAGACACTGGAGACAGGCTAAAAGTAAATATCCGTGCTGCCACACTGTTGAGCTTTGCAGCTCGCCCCTGCTCTGGGGTTAGAATCTGAAGAAAAGCCTTTGATATTTATGTCATGGCTTATGCAAATGTATATATATATATATATATATATATATATGTGTGTGTGTGTGTGTGTGTGTGTGCGCACACACACACACACACACACACACACACACTAATAGGTACAGGGGATCCAACCTCTGTTAGGGTGGCTCAGTAGTTATCCCACACACTAAAGGGTAGATTAAGAACAATGTGAATGGAGATCTTCACTGCTGAGAGGGTTCCTACCAACTCATTATGGATGAGGAGCCACACGACAGCTTATAGATTCTTTAAAGAATAGTTATCGGTCTGGAGTCTATATTCCTTCATCCCTCCACTAGTAACATCATACAAGAATGAGTATGAACAAAAGGGTTGGCAGCATTGCTCATCCTCACTGTTCATCTGTAGTGATGCCTCACACATCACTAAAGAAGCACCTGACAAATACGTCCACCTCTGCAGGGTTACCCAGCCTCTTTCCCTAACCTACTTCTACAATGCACAGGAACTCAGTGCTTTCCCTTACTCTGCACAGACATTATCAGTGCTTCAATGTTACCGTCTTCCCAGAATGCAGTGCAACTATGAGACATCATCTCAGCTCCAGTCACAAACACGAGGTAATCACTTCTCAAACTTCAACTAAATAATAGTTTTGTATTTAACAGACTCATCCTCAAACATAAATTTTCTTTAAATACTAGTTAGTGAATTTGAGAACTTAAATAACAAACTGTCACTCATATTGTAATAAAATCTTATCTTAAAAACGTTAACATTAATCTACCTGTCTTTCTCATATTTTTTGCAACTGATACTGTTTTGAGTCAAATACTCTTGTAGGGGAAGCTAAGCAGGAAGAATGAAAGGACCTCAGCAGCCACCTGCCTTCCAGACACTACCCAGGAAGATGGAACACTACTTCTACACCAACTCGGTACCCTTTAATAAAAACCACACAAAACAGAGGGCTGAAGAGTTGGCTCGGTGGTTAAGGGCACTGCTCTTCTAGAGGATCCGGGTTTGATTTCCAGCATGCACATGGTAGCTCACAACCTTCAACATCTCCAGTTCCTCTTTTGGCCTCCTCAAGCACCAGACATATATATGCTATGCCCAGACATACATGAAGGTAAAACATCCACACACACAAAATAAAATACATTCTTGCTGTGAAACCATCTTTGTACACTGTAAATATGTATTAGTCTCATTGGTTAATAAAGAGCTGACTGGCCTATAGCTGGGCAGGAGAGCCAGACTAGGAGAATTCTGGGAAGAAGGGCAGAGTCAAAAGAGTCACCAAGAGATGCAGAAGGAGCAAGACATGCTGGAGGACAGATAAAACCACAAGCCACGTGGCAACACACAGATTAATAGAAATGGGTTCATTTACGTTGAAAGAGGTGGCTGGAGACAAGCCTAAGTTATTGGCTGAGACTTTATAATTAATATTAAATCTGCATGAATATTTGGGAACTGGCAGGCGGGACAGAAACATCTGCCTACATGTGGTCCCCCATATCCACATGACCTGAGCAAGCTTAAAAGAGGTTCTAAATACACAAAAAGAAGTCAAACGCAGCTTCCTAGTCTTACATCTCTCATGCCTACAAACACAATGTCTCCCAGCAGCTGCCTACGGGGCTTCAGCTACCTGCACAAGCACCTCCAGAGTGATCCTTGCCAGCAAGCCATTGACTAAGCAACATAGTGGGTTTAAGTTTCGCTCATGCAGACAGAAAAGTTTACAGATATGTAGTAATGACAGATTCAGATGGAAAAAACACCTTTGAATGGGTTATAATATGTTTAAAAATATACACACAGGTTTGGGAGTATATACAAACATAGATTTAGAAAGTAACGTAAAACGATAAAAGTCCTCAAAAGGGGAATAAAGTAGTATATAAAAAAGCCACATAAAGATGGAAAATACACAACGAGTCTGGACACTGTGTGTTATTGTGTTGTCCTGAATTGTTTCACTGCTGAGGTAAGAGTGATGTCAGCTAAGAAACACTGATTATAAAAGCTGCTGTGTTATGAGCAGGTTTTTCCGCCAACGTGGTCCCAGAATCGTGCCAGCCCCAAATAACATGCAGAGACGCTGTATTTGATATAAAGCTGTTGGCCAGTTACTAGTTTCTTATTGGCTAGTTTTGTCTTAAATATTAAACCATTTCTATTAATCTAAGTATTTCTATGTGGTCTCATCTTACCGGAGAGAGGGCCCGGACCTCTGTTCTCTCCAGTCTCTACATGCTGACTCCTCCCTACTACTTCCTCTCTCTTCCTTGTCTCCTAGTCCCACCTATCTTGCTTTCTTATTGGCCAACAGTGCTTTATTCATTAACCAATAAAAGAAACATATTTACAGAATGACATCTCCCATCACTGTTGGATTAAACTAACCTATCTATATTTAAAATGTCTTGACTTCAAAATGGAAGTCAAAAGATATGTTACTTTGGGGAAGAGGTTATGCTTTTATTTCCACAAAGTTAAAGATGATCAGGTTTGATAAAGGAAGAATCTGTAAAACCCTGACTACAAACATAAAGAAATAAACCTAGAAGAACAACAAGATACATGATGTATATTTTACCTGCTCAAACACAAAACAAAAGTCATCTTTGGCTGACTTGTATACAATTCAGTCTATACTTATATTAATGAAGATGTGTATGTCACCTTTAAAAGTTTGTGTGTTT
The DNA here is from genome assembly GCF_943737965.1 of Phodopus roborovskii. Taxonomy (NCBI): domain Eukaryota; kingdom Metazoa; phylum Chordata; class Mammalia; order Rodentia; family Cricetidae; genus Phodopus; species Phodopus roborovskii. Next base: position 16,652,658 of record NW_026125278.1, on the reverse strand, counting down.
TCAGAGCAAGGGGACCAGACACCAATAAAAACAGATGGCCCAGATGATCCAGCATCCAGAACAGCTTCAAGGCTGCTGGCAGAGATGATCCAGCCTCACAGAATCCTTTAGCCAAGACTTAACAATTATCCTGATGTTCTCAAGGTTCCCCAAAGACGCCAATGCCCCCAGACAACAGGAAGCAGTCTAGAGAAAACAATGCCACATTTAAAAGATGAGTTATGGATGTTTGCTATCATTTAAGGGGGGTTGGTCACAAGTTGTTATTGGTCATAGTAAAAGAAAAAAAAAGCTAAACACAAGAGTTAAATTCAAAAATCTCTTTCTAAAGGAAACAATGGGGGTATAATATAGAAATGATAAGAGGGTAAATTATTGAATCTATTTTAATTCAAAAAACCTTTAATCGCAAAATTTTTACAGTGGTATAGATTTTGGTGTATTAATACAAATTTAAGGTCAATTTTGTAATGCCGCATGCATGTTTCTACTCTTGTTAAGGGTATTGTGATTATGCAGCTCATTTAAGAAATGTAATGTATAATTAAGAAACACACATTAGTTGGGCAGTAGTGGTGCACGCCTTTAATCCAAGCACTCAGGAAGCAGAAGCAGGCAGATCTCTGTGAGTTTAAGGCCAGCCTAGTCTACAAAGCAAGATCCAGGACAGGCTCCAAAACAAAACCACATAGAAACCCTGTCTCAAAAAACCAAAAAGAAATACAGAATAATAGTCATTTATAACGGTCAAATTTACAGCCATATTAGGCATGTTTTCAAGGTCATACACAGATATATTTAGATAGATGGTTTTTAAACACTTCAAAGACCTATAGCATATGGCATTTTGTATGTTTAATAACCTAAGACTTCTCATGTCAATGTGACACATCTGCTCCTGGCAGCACCAAACTACTTCAGAGAAGATGATGGGTAAAAGAAACTACACATGGAGTTTGTTTTCTCAATGGTAAAAGCTAGTCATTTTGACAAAGAAACTGCCCTTTCCTCAATTGCTGGCAGTATACTGTCCAAACTGGGCCAGCAGGATGCAAAAGAAAGTAAGTGCCAAAGTTTGCTAATACGAGGTAGACAGTCTTTCAAAATCCCCTACTTCTCAGAAATGCCTGTCAGATTTATCAGGTTTGTAGGCCAAAGTTGGATACCCCAACATTAGAAAGGAACTCTGGGTGACTGTCCAGGCAGCCGGATGTCCCTGTCGTTAGGTAACATTACACCATTCTGGGGTCTCTGATAGAGCTGAAGACTAGATAGTTATAGTTAAAGTTTCCCTTTGTTATAATAAAAAGGTAAATTAGATATAACATTTTAGGCTTACAAAAATAAGGCAGATATCAGAATACTTTCTCTAAATTTGCAAAATACAAATGGACTGGATAAAGAAATGTAATTCTTACTTAAAAACGGTTTTCACTGTATATAATTTTACTATGTCACAACTAAAATCTTTCTTTTTAATTAGACAAAAAGGAGGAAAGGCTGTGGAACAGCCCTGCTGTACTCTGTAAAGATTTGTCACTGGAACCTTTCTAATAAAAAGTGAGGCAGGCAGTAGCCAGGCAGGAAGCATGAAGAGGACAGCCAAACTGAGGATGCTGGGAATGATGGCGAAGGCGGAGGAGAGGTCAGCAGATAGCAGGAAGCAGCAGATAGCAGGAAGTAGCAGATAGCAGGAAGCAGCAGATAGCAGGAAGCAGCAGATAGCAGGAAGCAGGACACTGAGAAAGCCCCACAAGCTCTACAGTGAGGCCCAGGGAGCGAGCTTTCTCCTCAGCCTGCACTCCCTTAGTCTCCCTGCACCGGTGTTTCTTCCTCCTCCTTCCCACCACACCTCTCCCAGACGCCCCGGCACTCAGCACTCTACCCCTCGCACTCACAACCCCTTTTCAGCTCTTCCGAGGGACCTGCAGAGGAGAATCTGCCACCATGGCAGACTGTCCTCGCACTAGCTGTACTTTCTCTGAAGGACTGTCTTTCAGAGGCTTCCTATGGCCTTGCAATGCTGTATCAGCAGCTATAGTGTGACCACAGCAAGCACACTGCATCTTCCATGTTACCCACACGGACTGTGATGGTCTGAATGACACTCCACAGAGCCATGTATTTGAATGAGTGGAAGGATTAGGAGCATGAACTTACTGGAAAAGGTGTGTCACTGGGGGCCCACACCATTCCAGTTAGCGCTCTCTCTCTCTCTCTCTCTCTCTCTCTCTCTCTCTCTCTCTCTCTCTCTCTCTCTCTCTGCTTCACATTGCTCTAACACTATGCCTGCCTGCTTGCTATCATGATGGTAGTAGGCTCTAACTCTCTGCACTCTGCAACCATGAGCCCCAAATTAAATGCTCTGTTTTATAAGTAGTCTTGGTTATGGTGTTTTGTTATAGCAATAAAACAGTAACTAAGACAGACTGCATACCTATAGTCTAGCAGCTTTAGGGTGACTATAGCATGGACATTGACTCTGGATTCACTTGGTAATGTCATGGCAGTCACAGGGACAGAATCATTTTGACTGGTCTCATCATCTGGAAAAGAACAGTTATATAAAGTGATTATTACTGTTACAAAGCCACCTTTAAATTGTTAACAACATGTAAGAAAAGTGTCTATGACTTCTAGACAGTATTGATAATATGGTACATAGTCATGTATCTTATTCCCAATAACCCAGACATCATTTAAGAAGATATTAATAATAAATAAAGTTCTGCAGTGTGGCTTCAAATGCTGCTCACCCACATCACCCAAAATCATCCACTGCAAGGAAATTTAGCTATTTCTTTAGAAAGAATATTCATAAAACTACTACAGCACCTAACAAGAAATCCTTTCTCTTCAGTAAAATATGGCCCAGTGGAAAGACCCTGCCAACATCAAAAAATACTGTTTCCCTCAAATGTCTACCAAATATTATACCTACCTTTCTTTTTATTTAGTATACAATAAAGCTAATTATTTCCAATCATTTAAAATCTGGCAATTTGTATAATGAAGCTTTTGGGGATTATACCACTAGGATGTTTTATAGGCAAACATCAAGATGTTTTCCTGCTATGTGCATATACTCACACACTCAATTACCTTACCAAGCAGAAACAGATAGCCATCCTACAGCAAAAGCAACAAGAGCTGCAGCAGCAGCAGCAGCAGAACAGATGCCTACACACAGACATGGTTTTGCTGGGGCTGGAAAGATGCTCAGTGGTTAAGAAACAGTTTCATTAAGGCGCAGAAACCCAGAAATAACAAACTGAGAGGATAGGACATCTCCAAGTTCACTTACATGCAGAAAAGGCAAAAGAAAGCAAAGCAGAGGGGTGTGGTGAGGGCTGCAACCCCAGGCCACACTCAGCTACACAAGCTACTGAAGAACTGAAGGCCTGCATATGCAAGGAGACCCCATTTCAAAACAAACAGCTAAGCCAGGTGGTACAGATGTTTAACCTCCCCAGAGTTGGAGGCAGGCACTCTCCTGCCAAAGTCAGCTTGAGTTACATAGTGAAAACAAATCAGCACACACAACCACCCAAGAATTAGCAGAGTTGTCCTATGAACACCCGAGGAATATGCTAGATAAGCAAGTGTATTTCTCTTGCATTGAGTATATCAATTACTCGTTATCCAAGAGTTAAAATGTATGTATGTACATTACTGCAAATCAACAGTATCTACTTTGAGAGGGTGGTTAAACAATTATGCCCCATGCAAACACAACATGAATACTTTACTCATAAAAACAGAAGATAAATGATAGCATCAACAGAAACAAAAGAATTATGAATTAAATGCTTTGTTATTTAGAAGTTCTCTAGCAGTTTGGTCATATTCCTTTATATAACTTTAAATTTTTTAATTTTAATTTTTATGTGCAGGCAAAGGAAGATGAACTCAAACAACAGACCTAAAGGGTATGCAGGGCACAGAGTGTCAGACATAGGCCAAAAGCATATTTTCATTAAGAGGACTGGAAATCCATGCAACCTAGACATGTCAATAATCCTCTGAGGGGAGACTGAGAAGGAAGTCAGTAACCACAGGTTCTTATCAAAAAGAATTTAAGAAAATTTGCCATGTTTGTAAACCCATTTCACTTTGAAGACTATCAGTGTTTGATTTATTATCCTCTGTTGAAAGGAAAATTTTCTCATTTTTCTGAGAGGCCTAGGAAGGAAAGAATTTTTTTTTCCCAAATCACCTAAATAAATAAATAAATAAATAAATAAATAAATAAATAAATAAGTGTAAGTCGGTATTGCATAGGTAGTAGTAATCCCATGTCCAGACCTTGCTATGAAGATTTACTCATTTATCCCACAAATTATTTTGCTGTTGTTATTCCAAGACAGTCTCACGATATAGCTCTGATTGTCCTGGAACTCACAGAGATCTGCCTGCCTCTGCTGGGATTAAAGGTGGGCACCCCCCTCCACACACCAGTTTACCCCATGAACCATTACAATGCTTCTATGTTCTGGCTATCACAGTATCAGGCACTGGGAGTAGAAAAGGTCACAAATATGAAGTGAGAAAGTATGGTTGGTCTGCTCTGCCCTAAGTCTGGGAATATGATGGTGGCTCAAATACTGCTCATAAGCACAAGCCTGCAATGTAACTGAAAACAGGACACAAATGCACCATTTATTACCAACTTGTAGGGAGTCCTCTGTGGTTACCTTAACAAATCTTCATAAACTCAAGTGGCATTTGTTGTCACTGATTATGAACTTTCTACAGAGCTTAGGAATAGACCCAGGACTTTATTTCTACACAGCCAGTGCTTACCTACAGGCAGTCGTTTAAAGCACACACTCCCAGTGAGGGCCCTTCACAATTCTAAAATGGGTCTGGGTAGATTAGGGGGAAAGGAGCTGCCTTCCTACTAAGGGAGAATTCTTCTCTTCCCTTCCCTTCCCTTCCCTTCCCTTCCCTTCCCTTCCCTTCCCTTCCCTTCCCTTCCCTTCCCTTCCCTTCCCTTCCCTTCCTACTAAGGGAGAATTCTTCCCTTCCCTTCCCTTCCCTTCCCTTCCCTTCCCTTCCCTTCCCTTCCCTTCCCTTCCCTTCCCTTCCCAGTTTTTAGAAGATGCACACATTCATTGGTTCACAGCCTTCTTCCTCCCATCTTCAAAACCAGCATTGGTGGGTTGTTCAAAGTTTCTGTAATATTAGCCATCTTCTGAATCCCAATCCTATTTCTAAGAATTCAGGTTATCCTGTGTTGGCATAGCTACTAACCCATAAGTCAATTGCCCTCAGCTTGGCTCCAACCTCAAAGATATCAGCAATAAACTTCTCTTGCTTATGTCATGCAATACATGGTATTTGCCACAGCATTCCAAATGAATTAACTTATTTTCAACTTCCATTAAAAAATAAGTAAGTAAGAAAATAAATAAATGATATCACTGTGTAGGCTTGACTGGCCTAGAACTCACTGTGTAGACCAGGCTGGCCTTGAACTCACAGAGATACGTCTGCCTCTGCAGTGCTTGGGTTAAGGGTGTGCTCAAACTCCCAACTTTTCTGCTTATGTGATTTCTGGAAGGAACAAGGCTGTATATGTGGCTTCTTTGTTCACATATGAGTACAGGTTGTTTAACAGAAACATGTGTGTAATTAGAATCTCTGTGAAGTTCATGTGGCTTTTTTTTTTTTTTTTGGAGATAGGCTGGCCTCACACATATCCAGGAATGCACTGTGCAGAGAAGGAGGACTTTTAACTTGCCCCCAAGTGATGCATCTGCAGATATGCACCAATATGCCAACACTTGGTTGTTTTGTTTTTAAACCTATAAAAATTTGAGGGCTGGTGAGATGGCTCAATAGGTAAAAGGGGCCTTTGAAACAAACTTGTTGACCATCCCAGGAACCCATGTAAAGTTGAAGGGAGAAAACAGTCCTGAAAGTCACCTTTGACTTTGACATGAGAGCTTTCCCTCCTACACATAGTAATAATAAGTAAAAATTTAAAACCAAGCACCCAAGAAAAAAAACAAAAAACACCAATCTTGGGGCTGGCAAGATGGCTCAGCAGATACATGTGCATGCCACCAAGCCTGACAACCTGAGTTTGATCCTAGAAACAACATGGTGGAAGATGAGAACTAACTACAAGCTGTCCTCTGACCTCCACACATGTACACGGGATGTACATGACCCACACAGTAGCAAGTCAAGTTCTGGGTGGTTTGTTACACAGTGATACATTAGCAGAACTAGTTTGTTCTTCAATTTCTAGTTTACACTAAAACGATGAACATGAAATACAAGCTGAGATATCATACTGTCAGCAACATATTAAGATATTAAGAAGTTAACAATGGTGCCTTTATTCTCAGCACTTGGAAGGCAGAGGCAGGAGACTCTCTATGAGTTGGAGACCAGCCTCATTTACATAGTAAGTTCCAGGACAGCCTGGACTTATCATGAGACCCTGTCTCAAACAATAAAAAACTTAGTATATTGTGAAAACCCAAACTGAATTCATTGCTCTCTGATGGGGTATATCTTTTCGTACGCTGTGAATATATGTGAGTCTGGAAACTGTATGTTATTATGTTTCTTTCCGTTGTTTGACTGCTAAGAAAGGAACAACAGCTGCTAAAATACATTTGATTATAAATGCTGCTGGATTAATTCAACCTAACTATTTTGAAAAATGCCTTGACTTCAAAATTTAAGTCTAAGGACATGTTACTTTGGAAAGAGATTCTGCTTTTGTTTCCACAGAAAATGAAAAGCTGTGGACTCCTTCCAGACTAATATGGTTTGACTAAGTAAGACCCCTTGAAGCAGTGCCCCAGGTGACCCAACATCCAAAACAGCTGAAACCATTCAGCCTCAGACTATTACAGCCAGGATTTGGCCAGGATTCTGGGTTTTCTCAGGATCCTCATGGTATTGACAGTGCCCCCAAACAACAGGAAGCAGTTTGGAGAGAACGATGTCCTAACTCCCAAATACTGTTTAAAAATATTTATTTTCACTTAAATAGGGTTGGATATAAATGGTTAATGATCACAGCCAATCTCTTTTTAAAGGAAAAAAAAGGGGGGAGGGGAATGCAATATAGGAATGAATACTTTGTATTGATATGGCTTTTGACTTATTGATTCAAACTGAAAGTCAATTTTGTTATATGTATATTTCTACTCTTGTTTAGGTATTATGTTTACATAACTTTTAAAAATGTAATGTATAATCAAATACAATTATAGTCACCTATAATAGTCAAAATTATGTTAGTTAGGTTTTCTAGATATACAGAGATACATTTCAAATGGAGAGGTATTCTTCAAAACTTTTCAAAGGCCTACAGACTGACACTTAAAATGGTTTACTACAGTTTTTCATAACAATAAGACACAATCGCCCCTAGCAACACCAATTACGTCAGAAAGAAAGATGGACAGCAAAGAAACTCGTCAATGGAGTTTGCCTTCCACATGGCAGGAATACCCATCTGGACAAGAAACTGCTCTTGCCTGGACTGCTTGACAGCACATTGTCCAAACTGGACAGCAGGTTACAAAGAAAAGTGACTGCTGAACTTGCCAAGAGACAGGATGATCCTTCAAGGTTCCTGCCTCATCAAAAAATCTGCCATTCTAGACCTATAGGCTGAAGAGGGATGCCCCAACATTACTGAGAAACTCTGAGTGACTGACCAGGCATTGAGATGTCTCTGTCAGTTCGTTTATATATTATCCTTCTGAGGTCTTTGGTGGAGTTGAAGACAGATAGTTAGGGTTATGGCTTTCCTTAGTTATGGTAAAATGTAAATTACACAGAAAACTTTAGACTCACAAAGACAGGACTGATGATAGAAAATTTTCTTTAAATTTTGCCAAATGTGAATAGACTAAATATTCTTGACTACAGTTCTTGCTTGATAACTGTTTTGTTGTATATAATTTTCCTGTTAAAATTAAAAATCTTCCTTTTTATTTAGACAGAAAAGAGATGATGGGGGATGTCCTTCTGTAGGCTGTGAATCTATGTTTCTCTTATTGGTTGATGAATAGAACTGTTTCACCTAATAGAGAGGTAGGATGTAGCCAGGCAGGGAGAATAGGCAGGGTGACCAGATTAGGATAATTCTGGGAAGAGGAATGAAGAGAGAGAGAGAGAGAGAGAGAGAGAGAGAGAGAGAGAGAGAGAGAGAGAGAGAGGCCATGTAGCTGCTAAGAAAGCAAGAGGCCTGGCATCACTGGTAAGCCAAGACCAAGTGGAAATACATAGAGTAACAGAAATGGGTTAATAATTATGAGATAGATAGCCAAGCCCAAGCCATTGGCCAAGCAGTTTATATTAATATAAGGCTCAGTATGTTTTTGGGACTAAACGGCTGTGGGACTGGGTGAGACAGAAACTTCCTTCTACAGCTCTCATCTGTGGTGTGTGTTAATGCTTTGCTGCATAACTTTTTCCACAAGTGGAGAGCAGACACTGAAATCCTACCCATACACTTACAAGTCAGAACCCAGGGTACAAGTTTTTTCAAAATAAAGCTTACTCCTTTTTCAGAGCTATAGTGCTAGATATATAATTAGCAAACTACTCTATTAGGGGCTGAAGAGATGCTCAGTGGTTAAGGGCACTGGCTGCTCTTGCAGAGGACCTGGATTCAGTTCCCAGGACCCACACAATGGGTCATAACCATCTGTAACTCCAGTTTCCAGAGAACCCAAGCCCTCTTCTGGCCTCTGCAGCCATTGCAATCACATATTTATATACATACATGCAAACAACATCCATATGCACAAAATAAAAAATAAAGGAAAACATTAAACTTTGTAATGTCTCTTAATAACTGATAGATTTTAACACAAATCCAAAGGGCACAACCTCACAATCATGAGTTCAAGAACTTTTAAAAATAGGTTTTTTTTTGTTTTATGTATATAAGCATTTTGCCTGCATGTATGTATGTGTACCATGTGCACACCTGGTACCTGCAAAGGTCAGAGGACAGCATTGGTTTCCCTGGTGAGCTGCCACGTAGATGCTGGGAACAAGTCTGGGTCCTTTCAAGAGCAGCCAGTGCTCTGAACTGCTCAGCTCTCTCTCCAGCCCCTCAAGCATCTTATATGACAGCCTGTATGAATACAGAACTATACCACGATCACCAGGCCCTCTTCCTCTAGAATGTCCCATTAACATCATCATTGTTTATACTTTCCTTCAAAACACCTTTGGCAGTACCTTTGATCTTGCTTCGCAGGTATTTTAGGACTTCTTGAGTTCCTTTCTGAAAGGTAGAGGAGGGTCACTGTTAGCAAGACATACTTGGAAATTTTGCGCATCAACAAGTATATCTAAATCTTAAATTAAAAATAAGGTGCTGAATTCTAATAGTACTTACAGCTATAATTTCTCTTCGAATGGTTCTTAGAGGATTTCCTTCTAGTGCCAAGAATTTCAAATGAAGGTTTCCCAAAGAGCAGGGCAGACTACAGAACAGATTGATTTCAGGGAAACATTACACGTAAGCCTACTGCAATCAAAGGCATGACTATAGAGTAACAAATAACAACAATATATCATGTAATATCTCAAGGAAGAGCCATAAATAGTCCTAAAATATTTTCCTTCAAATGCTAAACATATAAAGGGACAGCCAGATAAATTTCCAACTTCACACTAAAGCTGCTAAAGGACACACATTATAAAGCATCTGCTCTACTGTGCCTAGTGCTCAAACAGGGATGCTGACATATCAGCCATGAGCAATCTCAGCCCAATGACAACTCAGACTACCCAATTACAGAAGGGCACCTCCAAAAACTAGAGTAGATTCCAGGCTCTCACTGTGTACGATTCTAATTCAGTAGAGCCTCTCAATTGGTTTTTCCTTCCCTCCTTTTCAAGTGAGCCCAAACCAACCTAGCAAACAGCTACCCAATGGAAAATGGGCATAAGAAGGCTGGTTATCTACTGACAAGCAGCTCCAGCAGCAGTAAGGAGTCTCATGTTACAAAGTGTGGAGTGTGCAAACAGCTACAAAGGCTGGGAATCAGATCTCATCCTGATCATCTCATTCTTCATCCTGCTCAAAACCTCATGTGTGCCCTTGCTGTATGACCCTGCAAGTCTCGTCTCCTAAGATCTGCAGCCTAGTCCTTTCTAAACATCATGTTCTGTAACTTTTCACCATATTACTCTGCTCTTCTCCAACTCCAACATAGTCAGCCATCAGCTACTAAAGACAACCTATCCTGGTTCACCTCCCCTCACTTCCACCCCTTCCTCCCAATGCAGCTGCAGCGACACCACGGGCTTCATCAAACAGCTGTCAACACTTTGAACAGAGAAATGTGACAAACAGTACTGAGCTAAACTGACAGGTCATTTTAAAGCCTGCCACCCACAAACCCCTTTCCAAAGCATCATATTTGCTACCATAAACTGGCTGCTTTAATGGGCTTGTGTTCAGGGCAATGTCTTCATGGTGTGTTGGTGGTTCTGAACCAATTCAAACATGATTCGGCCTAAATTCTTAAACTTCTCTACTTGAACCCTACTTAGGTTCCCAAATCTCTGTGTGTTGTCTCCTCCTGACATATGGATCATACACAACAACTTTCACATGAAATCAAACATCCTGTTTCATTTATTATTTATTTATTCGTTTATTTTTAGGGGAGAGTGAATGCAGTTCTCCACCACCACAAACTATGTAGTCAACTTTCCTGCATCTGGGGAAATCATAGGGGTCATCACATCTGGAGTGCGATGGATAAGTCTCGCCCTGGGAAAACCACCTCCGTGGTCATGGTATTTCCCCTGCCAGGTAAGTGTAACATCCTAGTTACAGATCAGCTGCTAGAACTCAGGGGCTGCCTGGGACCGAGCACGGCCGTGCTCTCGGGGGTGCGCGCACCAGCACCAGGCACTAGCTTGCTCACTCTAACCTTGGTCCTGTCTCAGTTCTTTAACCATAACTCCTTTTGTCACCCATGCCAAGCACTTATGTTTCTCTCAACTCCACGTTCACCACCCAAGCCCAACAGACACCCATAAAGCACTTGCTCTGCCAAGGAATAGACAATAAGCATCTGGAGATGGAGCCACGCATAAAAAAAGATTCAAAACAGCCCTTAAGAGTTCTGAAATGTGCCAGCTCCTGGTGGCGCACGCCGTCAATCCCAGCACTTGGGAGGCAGAGCCAGCTGAATCTGTGAGTTTGAGGCCAGCCTGGTCTGCAGAGTGAGTTGCTGAACAGCCAGGGCTACACAGGGAAACCCTGTCTTGGAAAACCAAAACAACAACAATAACAAAAAAGTTCTGAAACATGTCTACACATCTTTCCATTAATATTTTAACTTGGCTGCCAAGGAAGAAAGCTAATTTTTCTCTGTATACAGTATGAGCTCAATACATAACTAATAGTTTTTTTTCTTTTTTAAGAATTTACAAAAACAAATTACAATCTCATGCAGAATGAATCCTAATTTCTAGCCTTTTAATCTTTAAGCATACCTACTAATGTCATTGTTGCTCAAGTCAAGCCTTTCCAAAGACTGTAGTAGGGCCATTTCCTCAGGAACAGATCGCAGCTTGTTGCCCCTCAGGTCCAGCACTAGGATGGCCTTCAGGTGCTGAAGATGCTCTGCCCCTAACATTTCGATCTGGTTTTCACCTAGGTGCAATTCCTATAAAACCAGGTACAAGAAACTTCATTCAGCTTTACATTAAAAAATGAAAATGTGTGAATACTCTTAGTTTTAAATATTGCAACACAGAGATAAGTCAACATTGTAATTATCATGGTATTTAGATATAACCTATTTTAAAGCAAAAATATGAAAGGAAAACATTCTTCTGACAATCTCAAAATAATTATTGTTTAACCTGGCAGAAACATTCTTTACAACACTAAAGCAGAGAAATAGTTTATTGATTACATTTATAGAAATAAAAGTATAAATCTAAACACAATACTGATGAAAAACTAGTTTCAAAACAAATGAACCCACTCAAAAACTGTTTCCATGTTCCATGGTAACAAGTATGTTAGAGAGTTATCTAAAATTACCAATAAAAATTTACCATAGTGAATGGAATGTCCCAGTACTTTAAAAGATTACCATGAGACTATTTAAAAGAAAGTTTCCTGACACCAAAAGAGAACTAAGGCACAGCAAATACAGACAAGGGCAGCATTAGTGTTACTCAGAGCCAAAAGAGGAATTCTAGAAATGTCACTGCACCTGGGTAACCCTGAAAGGTGGTTACCTAAAAAATGATGTCTACACCTTCCCTGCTGTGGTGCGGGCCTCCCACAGTACATCCAGCAAAGCACCTCCCCTCACCCTTCCCTCCTCTCCCCTCCCCAGACCTCACCTCACCTCCCCCTCACCTCACCTCACCACAAGGCCTTTCTACAGCCCACCACATGAAGTACACAAACCCCTACTCCTGAAAATAATTGTTTGTTTTCATTACCAACAAATTACCAGTACTCTCAGTAGCAGACTGAAAGTTTGAATGTTATCAACAAAGAAAAACATCACTCATAGAATACTGATGACCAAAGATTAGGTACTTTTTAAAAACTTCAATTTCACAAACAACCTCTGGAAAACATACACTGGTGTAACTATTAACTAAATAGTACCTTTAGTTGCCTAGAGGAAGAAAATTCAGGTAGAACACGTAATTTATTTCTCCGCAAATAAAGCAATTCCAGCGATTCCATGCTGCCCACGTCAGGGGGCACAGTCTCCAGGTGATTGGAGTCACAATCCAAATGCTTTAATCCTACAATACATATTTAAAGACAATGAAAAACATCAGGCCACAATATGCATGCCACAACAAAAACTTCTGAGCCTGTTCCTATAGATATGACAAATCAAAAACATGCATGTGTCCTTGAACTGACTGAAAACTGATTTTACAATTAAAGAGAAATGGTAATGTTAAAATCAATACTGAATAGCCCAGACCATCTTTGAAAAAGTTAAAAATACAGGTGCTCTGCTAAACTACTCTGAAGTATGTGAGTGGTATGAGCTATACTCCTCTCAATTACCCCTCTTTAAAAGAGCTTAGTGTAATTAGAGGCATTTAAATATGCATGCGCATTCGTTGAGTGAGGGAATGTGCTGAGCCTATGGCCCATAGTGGCTCAGACATATCTGCATTCCATATACTCCTTCCCATTCTCTTTCATCTATCCATGCCGCCACTTCCTTTTCTGTGTTGAAGTTCGTGCATAATGTACACGTGTATGTTTACATGCAGGCACACGCTTGTGCATGTTCAGTATCTTCTATCTTTTCCACCTCATTTTCTGAGACAGGACCTCAATGATTAGACCACTTCCTGTCAGCACTTCCTCTGGCCTGAGATTTTATGTGTGTGCCAGGGATTAAACTCAGAACCTCATACTGGTATGCAAGTATTTTGCCAATCAAGCATCTCCCTGACAATCAAGCTTTCCCTAACACCTGAGCTAATGTGTACAACGAGATCAAACCCTGCAAATCAAGAAAGGCTTTACTTTTAGCATCTTCATCTCCTGGATATTTCTTCTTTTTCTTCACTCACTTGCCTGTCCTCCCCACTATGTGGCCTAAGCTGGCCTCAGACCTGAACTCCCAAACCTCCTGCCTCACCCCTCCAGACCGTGGGGCTGTGAAAGCACACTGCCATTCTTGCTTGTGGGCCTTTCTTGAGAGAGAGAGAGGGGGGGGGATTCTTTAAGGATTTAACAGGGAATTTTCTCCCTTAACTATATTATAGATTCTCCCATTTTTAAGACTAAAAATTGTTTTCAAAATATTCATCAACCCTTCAATTGAACTGGAAGAAGCAATAAATATTTTGCAACTTATTTCCCTAACTTCAAGCTGTGAGTTTTAACATAATCCAAAAACTGCACTGACATGCCACCTTCAATTCCTTTTCATTTAGGATATGAAGAAGCTAACCATGTTCTTTTTAAAAAGGAGTAGTACTATTTTTAACTTCTAATAAAAGTTTATATTTTTAAAAGTTTAATCTTGTCCCAACAGTTTATATATTACTTGACTAGAATATAAGGGGTGGGGGAGGAGTGTGGTGAATTGATTCACTTAAATCTAGAAAATTCTATAAACAATTTCTTGTAGGGGTGGGTAGACAGCTAAGCAGTTAAGAGCACTGACTGGCTGCTCTTTTAGAAGATGCAGATTCTGTTCCCAGCACCCACAGTAAGGAACACCAAGCAGGTGTCCTGTGTGAAGTAGGGAAGACACTGCATCATGGCTGAGAACAGGGTGCTGTGTGAGCGAGAACGCTCTGGTGCTGTCTTGGCAAACTCCAGTGAGGAAAACAAAACAAAGACATGCTTCTGGATGGCTCAGCAGTAGCACTTGCCTAGCACACACAAGCCTCTGAGTTTGATCTTGGCAGGGAGAGAGGGAAGACAGGCCAAGCTGCTTACACTGCCCTTCTGGTTACAAACTGCTTACTTCAGTGTAGCAACATTACTGAAAATGGCAAAGATAAGTAGGGTCCTAAGTACTGGTGTCTACGGTCAACGCATGCCCCAAATAATAGCAGAGTTTAAGTAAAACTTCAAAGACTTACAATTTAATTCAAATTTATCTACAATCACTTGTAGAAAAATCACATCTATGACTTTATGACTTCTCTCATAAAACAGAGACTTAAAAATATGAACAACTACCCCGTGTAATTCCAGCACGAGGGAGGTGGAAACAGGAAGAAAATCAAGGAGAAGTCTGAGGCTAGCCTGAGTTACACGAGATAGCATAGTTCAAAAATCTTCACCAACTTCTCAATATGTAATTTATAATTTTATTTCCTTGAAAAAAGTATTACAGATTATTAGCCAAAAAAGAGACTAGCTGTGGCAAAGTCTACAATGGGTGGTGCAGTGCAGTCATGAACCCAGAAATACTAACCCTGTTTTCTGTCTTTAAACAAAAAATGTTTTATGCTCTAAATTACAAGCTCTGAGGTAAGCACTACCTTCTGATACTTCTTTTCTTTTTCTTTTTCTCTCTTTTTTTTAAAGGATTAACAATCTAAGCACTCAGGACCCCCCCCCCCCCCTTTGATATCACTACTTCCAAGCCTCTGGAAATCTACATCTCTATCCTCAGCCGGCACAGGCTGAGTCAGCTAAGAAGGAAGGGATGGTGAATAAACACTACAACACCGTGAGGCTCCCAGTGTGTGCGTTTCCTATAGCCCCATCCATACTTTCATTTTGCCATTGGCCTACATATCTTCTGGCCGTCACTCTTTAGGCAGGTCCTAATTTAACAGTCTGGAGAAACCTTATAAAGTAGCATTTGCACTTACAATAATAAAAAAATTAACTTTATTTCTCTATAATTATCCTATTATTTTTCTAAAAGAAAGTTGCATTAACCATGAATGCATACAGTATTTAATATGGAGATTTACTTTGCATTCTGCTTATTTCTGCTGGCAAACTCTTCAGCTGGTTACTGGCAAGATTGAGTCGCAGCAGACTGGACAGCAAAGCAAAACCAGCAGGCACAGTTGCAAGACGATTGTTTGAAAGATCCTTCAAAAAGAGGACAGAATGAATCTGTAAATGACAGCAGTAAACTGATACATATGAAAGAAATTTTAGAGTTATGAATGAATTTTAACATGAGAGATAACTTCAGAGGAACAGGTGTTTTCAACTTCAGCCACGGTCCCATACGCCAGGATTCATTCAAACGCTCCTCTTCAACACCTGCAGATCTACTAATGTCCATCTAAGTCATGTGCAGGAATTAAAACCAGTTCTTGCTTCAAAAGAATTTTACACGACAGTGTCTACTAATCCCAAGTCATACCTCTCACTATGCAATCCCTCTGCAGTAAAACATGTGATACAAAAAAGGTAAGAGAAATCTGGAAGACAAAAGGTTAAGTAAGGACAGGGAAGGGGCATGGAGAAGCAGAGAATGGGGGTGGGTTCAACAAAACTAGGGTGTGTGAAAACTCCTTACCAAAAACAAAACAGAACGAAAACCCAGTACTGTGTAAGCTAAGTAAAAAACATAATTAAGGAGGCCAGGGACATGGCTCGGTGGTTAAGAGCTCACACTGTTCTTGCAGTGGACCTGACTTTGGGATCCAATACTTATGTTAGGCAGCTCTCAAACACCTACACCTCTAAGTTCAGGTCATCCAACGCCCTCTTCTGGCCTCCACAGGCACCCACTTACATGGACATACCCATATACATACATGCACACATATATAATTAAGAATAAAAGAGCAAATACCTGAGAGAGGGGGAGGGAGAGAGGGAAGGAGGGAGGGAGAGGGAGAGGGAGGGAGGGAGGGGGAGGATACGAGGAAAGGAGGGGGAGGCAGAGAGAGGGAGGGGGAGAGAGAGGGAAAGAGGGAGGGAGAGGGATGGAGGGAGAGATGGAGAGGGAGAGGGAGGGAGAGAGGGAGGGAGGGGGAGAGAGAAGGGGAGGATAGGAGGGAAGGAGGGGGAGAGGAAAAGGGAGGGAGGGGTAGGGAGGGAGGGAGAGGGAAAGAGAGAGTGAGGGAGGGAGAGAGAGGGAGGGGGAAAGAGAGGGAAGAAGGGAGGGAGTGTGTGTTTGTCAAATTTAAAGAAAAAGGCACAGGTGCCTTGCATCGGTAGACAGTGCTGCCTCCAGAAGACAAGGGTCATTAAACAAAAATCTCAGTGCCAGGTGCAGCTTACATCCCTATGAGTTATTGGTCAAGGAGGCCTCAAAGGCCCCCAAAGCAACACATGCTATTGTCATTGCTTTTGGCTGTCCACCATAACTAGATGGTAAGACCCTACTGCTGAGTACACATACAGGTTGCAGGATTGAATGGGAAACGTCCTCCACGTTGTTAACTTTCAGGATGCCAAAAGGTGTAGCCACTGGGGGCTGAAAGGATACAATGAGCTTTCTCAACAGCGTACCCTGCATGTTGCAATACTGACCTGCTAGGTAAGATGCACCTACAGTGGTGGCTTGACTATTATGAGGGTTAACAATAGCTTTGTGCTTGGAGATGAGGCCTGCTCCTGGAAGAGAATTCATGCTGGCATTGTAAACATGGTCAAAAGTTCAGGGCAGGGGAGGTCATAGGCTCTGGGGTGAGGTAGGGGAACTTACTACTGTGGTTTTGCTAAATGGCCACACTGTTAAATTGCCTTCTAAGTGTTTATAATCATACGTAAGTGCTACTCTAGGCTAGACAAGCTTCTTGCAGCGGGCAGCAGTTAATATAAACACAACTAGTCTAAGAGCTGAGAAAAATGAGTGCTCAGCCCTGAATCAGACATACACAACATTGGCTAAAGCTCAGGCACTGAGAAAGAAGTGGGTAGTTAAATGTAAGAGCTGGAGGATGGGAGGAGTGTTACCAGAAGAAAAAAAGGAAATGGAAATGTGGGGGCACGAGATGGCAGTGTTGGGGAGTAAAAAAGTTGGGGTGGGAATGATTAAGATATAATGTATACATGTATAAACAAATTCCAAGAATAAATATGATATTCTCAAAAAACAAAACTGGAAGTCAGGCTGATGGGCATTTGGGGACTCTCTTTACTGTATAATACCAAAATTATCCCAAAATGAACTAATTTCTGACAATGACGAGTTCCTAACAAAGAAATTAAGAAATTCTAAAACCATGTGAAGAACTCCAATTATTTTTAAAAAATTCCTTCTAACTTCTAAACAGTATTAAGATGACTAAATAATTACCACATGACAACACTTGGGGCTGGAGAAAAGGCCCAACAGTTAAGAGCACTTGCTGCTGCTGCAAAGGACACAGGTTCTATTCCCAGCACCCACATGGCAGCTCACAACTGCTGTAACTCCAGTTCCAGGACCCACCTCTGGTTTCTGCAGGCACCAGGCTCACAGGCAGTGCATGCAGGCAAGACACCATGCACTGTAACAAATTTTAAAAAATATGATATATAAAACGATCCATATTTATGTCAAGCCATTCTTTCAACAAATTTCTACTTAGTACTATTAGCCTAAATGATTGCAGGTGTTTAGATTTTAATCTGTTTAGATGAATTTCCCACATTGATATTTTATTGAATCTTTAAGAAAAATTCTCAATTGGTATATCCTTTCATTATGCAAACAACTTCTGGTAAACATTAAGTAGAAAGAGAAAACTTCACTTATTATAAGGTTTCTTTTTAACTTTCACCTCTAAATGATGATCTTTATTTAAGAAAAACAAAACAAAAAAAAACAACTTTTGGAAGTGGAGAGATGGCTCAACAGTCAAGGGAGTGAGCTAGCTGCTCTTCAGAGGACCCAATTTAGTTCCCAGCACCCACAACTACCTGCAACTTCAGCTTCAAGGACACCATGTGGTATACACTCACACAAAAATACACAAGAGATAAAAAATGTAAAGTTTTTCTATAAAGTTAACTTACAAAATTAAAAATTTTACATGAAAATCTGATGGCTCCCTTTCTTTCATTTTATCTATAAATGCATTTTACTTCCCAAACCTTACTACCAATATGATCAGACGGAAAGATAGTTTTTAATTTTAAACACAAGCACAAATGACAGCTATATGAAGGAAGGTATACCTACAGAACAAATACTTCAACACTCAGAAATAACAATTCCATTAGTAAGAAATAAAACTTGAGGCTAAAATGATAAATCAGTTTCCTAAAACATGCAAGGAAATAATGAGAGCACACATATGTACTGGAGCCTGTCAGTCAGCTGGAACACCCTGTAGTAGAATCTCATCCTGTTGTAGAGGGGAGAAAAGGAATGAGCTTTGGAGGCAAACAACTATCTTTACATTTATTTTCATTCTTTTTCCTACTGTGCAAGCCTTGGTTTCTTGGCAGAAAAGGTGTCAATGTGAAGACTGGAATATGCAGGCAGTGGTGCCACTGGGTAAGACAGGAACAGAATACACGGAGAGAGGATAGGAGAGAAGAACTGATGCACTTTGGAGACTGCTTTCCTCTAGCCTGTTAACGTGTAAAAGCCTCTGGGATGGGGCTGGGTGGACTGCTCAGCAGTTGAGAGCACTCACTGTTCTTGGAGAGAAGGCCCAGGTTTGGTTCCCAGCACCTACAACTCTTTATAACTCCAGTTCCACGCTGGCATCTAGAAGAGTGTTGGATGCTCTGGAACTGAAGTTGTGAAGATCTGATGCCCTCTCTCAAAAGAAAAGTAAAAAAAAGTCTCTGAATAATGAAGCCATGTCCATTGTTTCTGTTCCAAACTATGCCTGAAGTATAACTTAAACTTCATTTGGTAACAAAGAAAGACTGTTAGTAATCCAACAATCTAATTAAAATAATTTCTGGTAAGCTAGTCACAAAAATCTGTGTGTCCTACAATTTGAATTGTAAAAGTTCCCACCAGCCCCCAATCATGCAAAAGTGAAAGAAGTAATACTCACTAAATCTTCTAAGCTGGACAGGTGCTCAAAGCCGTCCGGTATACTCGTCAGTTCATTGTGCTGGAGGTGCAACACCTTCAGGGTTCTTAAACTCGTGATTTCTTCTGGAAGCATGTTCAGTTTGTTATGGCTTTTGGTTAATAAAATAAATGTTGAGTGACTTGGTAGACTATATAAGAAACATTTACCAAAGGCATTTTTTGTCAACTAACCACATGGACTCATCGTAACAATCAAATGGTGCTGCTATCTGTTCAAGTGTTTGTCGAGACCCATATCTCCAAAATATACTCTCTTCAGCAGCTTAAGTCAATGAAGCTTCAGTTTGAAAGAAAACCAGCAATGAAAAAATATTCTTAAGTAAACATAAATAATTTGCAAGTTTTTGGTTGCTTGCTTATAATCTGCTTATTTAACATGCAATGTGAAAGGGATTTATTGGACTCTTAAATTTTTATACTGTTCCTGAAAAAATATGTTCCCACACACATCACAATGAAACTATATATGTATATGTATGTATTCATATTCTTCCAACATTTATTTATTTTTATGTGTATAGGTGTTATACTCCATGTAAGTCTGTGTGTCTGGTGTGCACCAAGGCCAGAAGAGTGTTGGCTACTCTGAAACTGGAGTTGTGGATAGATGTGAGTGAGCTGCTGCTGGAAATTGAACCCAGATCCTCTAGAAGAATGCGCAATATTCTTAACTGTTGACCCATCTCTCCAGCCCCTGGAGATGTATCTGATATAGAGGTTGGGTTTTAATTTCACATTCAAAGCAAATCTGTTCTTTCTATTTTTTAGGTCTGGTAGGTTTGGCAATACTCAGTTTGACTCTATATTTGCTTGGCCTTTTTAGTTGAACTCTTCTAAAGAGACACTCGACCTACTGACATCAAAGTCCCTGTGAAAACATTACACTTCCTAGGAGACCGAGATGAGTGGTGTCTTGGTGCCGTGGCTCAGTTGGTTAAAGCATCTGTCTAGTAAACAGGAGATGCTGGTTCCAAATCCCAGCGGTGCCTCTGTACAGCATAAAAGTTAGTGCACTTTTCTGTGTTTGAAACTGGAGTTAACCTTCACCAATTGGAAGGCATGGTGGCACACACCCGTAATCCCAGTACTGAGGAGGGAGAGGCAAGCAGATCTCTTAGAGTTCGAGGCCAACCTGGTCTACAAAGGGAGTCCAGGACAGCCAGTGCTGTTACACCCAGAAACCCTGTCTTAAAAAAACAAAACAAGACAGAGTGCATCTCCAGGTGCATCACAACTTAACTATTCAATTATGAAATTTCAATTTAACTTTCTTATGTTAGTTTACATATAACAGGGAAAGGGAAATAACAGCAGCTTTATGTTAATTATATTACATCAAAGTAAAACTACATAGAATAAAAGCCCAAAAGGTGTTTATAAAATATAAACATATAATTGTGAAGTCTCTGAAGACTGAAGGCCACTAAGCTGAAGTCAGGAGATTTGATAGGATCTACTTGAGGTAGGCAGTCCTCCATTTCCTTTTCTTGTCCATCACTCTAACCAGATGGGCTAAGCCCACACTATTCCATGCTCATCCTTTTTCTTATCCAATTCTTTCTTCCTGCCTTGAAGCCCATATGACTGCTTCTGGGAGGAGGGGTCTTAGGGCAGCTTCATATGCTGCAGTTTCACCAAACTGCTATTACAGGGGCTGCTTTCCTCCTAGTTAATGTACCTTCTGGTCTAATACATCTGTAACTATATGTATTTTATAAACAAGTTAGTCAAGCCATGCTTTAAGTACCTTTTGTGTGCTCTTCTGAATGAATCTCAGAGCTTGATTTATCAATATAACGTAGATAAGACAAAGATACTTTCTTAATCTGGATGTGTGTCAGCAGCAAAAGATTAGTTATCACCTTGGGTACATACCCTCACACACATGAGCAATGTAGTACCAAAAACATGTCTATGCATCCCAAAGGTGCTAGGACACACCAAGCAGCAAGACTACTCTAGAGAGAAAAAGCAAATAACCCAACTATTAAAGTCTTGTTCTGCCTTAACTAGTTTCTGGGATGATCTTTATCTGGTGCTGGGTAGGATTCAGAGTCTCGTAGGTGCTCAACTGTGCTGCCCGCTGGGCCACACTGCAGCTCCAGGTGATTGCCTATGTGTAGAGGGATTTCAGGGTCAGACCACGCTAACTGCAATCCTAGAAACAGGTGCACACTTTACCTGACGTTAAGTTTCTGGAGATTCTCCAGTTCTCTTATAGCTGAAGGAAGAGATGTCAGCTGGTTATCGTGTATCTAAAACGATTACAAGACAAAGTCAACATTCTCACAATTAGCAGTATTTGAGCTTTCCCACTGAACAAAATCATTCACTAAACCCATTCCTCAAACTCCAAGGCAACGTGTTGGGTGACTAGGAATGTGCTGTGTTCTGACCAAACTGCTGCTCAGACTGTGAGGTAACAAGTTATGAATTTAAACATTGCTACATGAAGAGGCAAACACAAATTTGACCTGAGTAGGGTTTCAGAAAACCCAAGAGGCAGAAGTTGGCAGCCTTGTCTTGAGGGTCTGTTCATGTCATACACACAATAGACATGAGCAGCGAGAAGAGACTTACGTTCTCACAGACTCATGCATGCTGTCTTTACAGTAGAAAGAACCTCAGAGTACAAGCGTCTTTGTTATTTTACAGACAAAACAAAACACCTAAGAGAATGGCGCTTCTCATGCCCATTATTTCCACACTGACTCATTTAATCACAGGACCTCCATCCACCAGGCCTGTGGACATGAGGACACAGAGCCAATCTTCCAAGTCAGACTGTCATTTACCTTACATTCTACATGCTCAGCAAGGAAGGTTTCCTGTTTAGCAAAGCATAAATTTAGCTCCTCCATTTTGCATAATTTAAGTCTTTTTAACTAAGATACCATCATTTTAGTTGACTTACATCAAGGACAGTGAGGGCAGGCAAGAGTCGGAGGTCATCAGAGAGAGACTGAAGTTTATTGCTGGAAATGATGAGTTTGGTTAGATCTGTCTGCTCCCACCATCGTTCAGTAGAACTGAATGAAAGATTCTGATTGGCCTCCTCGGGAATGTCCACATTTATTCTCCAAACACATTGAGGGACTATCTCCACCACCACCACGTCAAAGAGAAAAGGGAAAAAGATAAAAATGAAGTGAACATTAAGTGAAACATTCAGCTTACAAATGGACCCAAATAATTTTCAGGGCCCGAGGGGACAGCTCAGTGGGTGTCTTACTTTTATGGCTAAGGCAGCTTATTAAAACAAAGTGTTTAATCTGGGGTATGGTTTCAGAGGGTCAGAGTTCATGATGGTGAAGTAAATGAGAGCTTGAATCTTGAGTGCAGCCATGAGGCAGAGAAAGGCACACTGGGAATGCAGGAATCTTTTGAAGCTCAAAGCCCACCCACAGTGACATACCTTCTCTGACAAGGCTACATCTCCTACACTTTACCAGCTGAGGAGGAAGCATTTAACCATGGGGGACATTCTCATTCAAACCACAGGGTAAGTGCATTTGTTGTCAAGCCTGGACACCATTTAAGTGTGAACCCCAGCACACACAGGGTGGAGAAAACCAACTCCTGCAAGTTGTCCCTTAATTTGCCTGTAAGTGTGCAGATAAATAAAAAAAAGTATTTAAATTTCAATAAACAAAACAAATAAATTTACACAGTGTAAATTCATTTTATTGGGGGTGGGGAACCAAAGAAACAAACAACAACAACAACATCAGACTACAATGTGTATTTTACGTGAGACCCGAGTTTGATACCTAGCACTGAAAACACAAAGTAGAACACTAAAATCTCCTAACAACTCTGTGAGACAGGTGCTATTCCTATTCCTGTTTGGTAGGTAAAAAAAAAAAAAAAAAAGTGAGGCATCAAGAAAATGAATCCAGGTTCAACAGATATGTCAGCTCTTACCCACTACTGAGGTAATTCCTGTAATTTAGTGAAGTGCAAGTTCCACCAGAGTGCTTGCCTCCAGGCAAGGCCCTGGGTTCTATTCCCAGCACTGCCTGAATCTTCAGCAAGAAGCTCTCTAACAAGGGGTAGCAAAACTGTCTCTGCACTGTGTAGCCTAACCCTTCACACTCTGACAGAGGTAGAGCTATAGGCACCCAAGGCAATCTCTGATTGTGCCTTGCTTTCACTGTCAACCAAATTTACCAGAGATCACCACCACCCCCACCCCGGCGCGGGATGGTAGAGTGGGGGCTTGCCTCTGTATGAGCCAGTAAAAGGAAAGTCAAAATAAGGAAAACAGATTTAACCCCACAGAGACAAATAAAAGAAAAACTTTGGAAATTCATAAAGGGAAAGGATATGGGGAAAGAGCAGAAAGTTGTTCTAACATCTCATCTCACATGCCCCCCCCCATGTGCAACCTGCAACACAGAGCTATAAAAACAAAAAAAGAAAAAAGAAAATGCAACCCATCAAAAATTGCAACTGCTCTTCACAGATACTGAAATATGCAAATGCCACCTGAAACTTTAAAATTTTCTGGTAGGGAATTATACATAAATTGAAAGATTAAAAAAAAGATGATTATAATCTAGGCCTTAAAGAAGAAAGTGAGCTAAACAGACGAAAACATTAACAATATGAATGGAAAAGTCAGCAACATAGAAAAAAAATTCACAAAGGATACTGACACTGAGATTTAAAAAAAAAAAAAAATCACTTGGCATAGCCAAGACGGTCCCCCACAGACCCACCCACAGGCCTATCTGTGCTGATTCAAAAATGAGTTTCCTATTATTCAGTGCAGTGCAGTGCAGGAGGCTTCTCTACACTGGTATTGATTCCCACCCCCCCTTTTTAAATCAGCTATCGATCTTATCCTGAAATTTTCTCAACCAAACAAATCAGTACCTCATCTTCAATTCAAATTCCCTCAGATACTCAGGATATGGGCAGAATTAAGCCACATTCTTGGCCAATATACAATGTAAATGGCTGCTAACCCAGTTCCCAGCACAGTCCTTAATTCTGTATAAAACCCCAAGAATCAGACATCCACTGTCTCCATTTCTGTCAGCATCCTTATCTTCCAACTTTCCGTAAAGAACAGCCCATTAATGTCTGCCCACAGCATTCAGTGTCTTTCCTAGACCTACTTCCAAAGCCTTCCGCATGCCAGCCACAAAACAGTACACGTGTCATAGGAACCACATAATCATTTACCACAGAAACGACTCCACTTCCAGGGCACCGATTTCTATCCTTGTCTCCCCCCCACCCCCAGATGCTGTGGTACAATACCATAGCAATGTCCTATTCTAGAAGTGTATTTCATTTGCAGGCCATCACTGCAGGGGAGCCAAGGTGGAAGTAATTGTAACGGCTAGTCACAGTAACTCGTGAGATACTCATGTCACACTCAAGAACAGGGGGAGACATGAATCAGGACATGCACAGTTCGCTCTTAATACAGTCCAAGATCCAAACCAGGCAACGGTGCAGCCCGCAGTGGGTTAGGTTTTCCTACACCAATTGCCAATCAAAGACAGGCCCTCACAGACTCGCAAAAGAACGGGATCTAGACAATCCCTCACTGATTGTATCAAGCTGACACAACTAATCATCACACTCAACCAGCAGGCTTTCGCTTAGCCTGCCTTATAGGTAACACGAGTGCACAATTACAAGTAGGAGAATTTAATCCATGAGGCTAGAAAAAGCATTACAAAAAGAATGCTCCATTTCCCGTTCCTCTCTCCCGCCGAACACTCGCAGCACAAAGGTACTTATAGTCAGAAAAGCATGCAGAGCTGTGTGCGCTTGCTGGCCAATCCACGGGTCTCCCAAGATGTTCTCGAATGCGTACACCAGGGATCATTATTTGTCACTGGGACCCGGCCTCCGAGGAGGATGCTGCCGCGCAGCCTGCCTCACCTTCCCCGAGGTTCCTTCCCGCCAAGTTGAGCTGGCCGCTGCTCCTCGCCGCCTTCAGCAGGCCCTGAGGAACCGAGGGGCCACTGTCCTTGCCGTCCCTGTGAAACCCGGCGCGAGGGTCCAACCTGGAGCCTCTCAGCGGGCGCGACATATTCAAACGCTCGGCCCGGAAGCCTCGGCCGCGGGAGTGACGTCAGAACGCCGCGCCCGGACGGCCCGGCCCGCCCCTTCCGGCCCGCCGTGCTCCGTGAGTTGCCACTGCTGCGCGCGCTGATGTCGTCACCGCCAGCTCCCGGGGCCGTAGGACCGACGAGCCCTTCCGTTGCCCTCAGCAGCCTCGCCCTGAGGAGAAACTTCTTTCGGGTAAGCGCGTCTAGCGGGCCGAGAGGCCCTCCGGGTGGCGTGGGCTCCATCGCGGCGCGGCCGGGGGGGCCGGACTGCGCTGCCCACCGCCGCGTCCGTCAGAACGTGGCGCCGACGAAACCCGAGGCGCGGCCCGGCCCGGCCCGGCCCTGCGCGGCCCTGCGCGGCGCGGCGGGCTGGAGGCCTGCGGGGTCCAGCAAGTCGGTTGTGTTGGGTTGATGGGGCGGTCGTGCGGGGCGGCGAGTGTCCCGGCCCGAAAGGCGTGCGTGTGCTAGAAGCCGCGGCTGCGCTCGCTGCGAGCAGCTGGGACTTGGAATCCCGCCCGCTCGTAGAGCTTTTGGAGCTCGGTTTCTTGTTGTTTTGTTTTGTTTTTTTTTTTTTCTCTCGCTTGTTTACGGATAAGGCCCCAGCCTGGCGTAGTTTTAAAAATAACTCCTGACGTTAAGTACGTTGGAAATACAAAATGAAAGTCTTGTTCAACGGGTAGCTCTATTTCCTGCTTGGTTTCCACCCGGTGTTTGCAACGTATTGATACTGACTCCTCGCTTAACGGAGAAGTGGACCCCAGGGATTCGTGGCTCCAGGGTACAGGGCTAAGCTAACGGGGGCAAGGCCGAGAATTCCATGCCCAGCACTGTACCGGATTACCTTTGTCCGAAACTGGCTTTATATTAAATTCCTCTGAACTTAAGTGTGTGGTTTTTGAGTGCGCGCGTCAGGTTTTTACGTGCCGTGGAACCTCTGGAGGTCAGAGGACTACTTGAGGGGCTCGGTTCTTTCTGCACCAAGTACGATGGAACTCGTGTAAACATCTTTACCTGCTGAGCCGTGACGCCGGCGCAGACACTTTTTTTTTTAATGGGTCTGGGGTCGTTCAGAGATTCACCAGTCTGACCATTAATAACTTTTAACCGAAGGCGTTTATTTAGATAATGGCGCCAGGTCTACACCCGGTATTCGGGGATCCGGAGTGCAGCGCCCAGCCATCTCAGTCAGGGTTTTATAAAGGCAAAGGGTACAATTTGTTCTCCTACAAGCAGAAGGTTCTCTCGTGCAAAACAAGCTTGTTTAGAAAAGTAGAAACAGCAGTAAAAAATTCAACCCTTAATTGCTTTGTAGTTCTCTTGATTGATTTTTCGAGACAGGGTTTCTCTGTGTAGGTTTGTAGACCAGGCTGGCCAAACTCTCAGAGACCCGCCTGCCTCTGACTGCCAAGTGCTGGGATCAAAGGCTGGCACCAATCCTGAGATTTTAAATTTTTAAACATAACCATCAACATAATGTTAGCCATCACAGAAATTTTATTCATATGTTTATTTAATGTGGGTGGGCGTCAGGCTCTTTGTCCTAAGAAGGCATCAGATTCTTTGGAGCTGCAGTATGGATGGATGATTGTGAGCTGCCATGTGAGTGCAGGTATCTACCCTCAGTGCTCTGAAAAGATATTAACCGCTGAGCCATCTCTCCAGCACTGAATTTTTTCTTTCTTTTTTTTTAATGTAAAGAGCATGTGCAAGAAAATGTCTCCATAACTCGTATCATCCTACTGAGAACAAATGAATGGTATTAGTTATAAGATACACTTGGGGTGGCCTGACAATTCTCCATCACTTGGGTAGGTTTCACCGGAATGTATTTGTGTTATTTTGTTACAAATGCAAAGAAATACACTTTGTCAAGTGCTAAGATTAAAAGTGCATGCATGCCACTACAACCAGCATATATTATTTATATATATCAATAGATATGGACTGACATAATGATTTAATTCATATAAGTTCATAATACTTTGTGTATTATGTTTATATAGCATGTGGAGAATGAATAAACGGTAGTCAAAATTCTTGCCATTGAGAAAATTATGTATTTGTTGCTAATTGGTGGAAACCGGAAGTCAATCTATGAATTGACCTGGTTTATAGTGTCTATTGGGAAAGTCTTGAGAACTAACCCATTATGAGTCATGAATCTTGAATTACTTGAAGACTAATGCATTTAAAATTAAACACCTAGTCCTTTTTCGGTGGTGGCATTTAAATCAGAGTACTTACTGATTTAAAAACATGGGAACAATTGGAAGGCTCAGTGGTGAAAGCGCTTCTTGCTCTTCCAGAGGGCCCTGTTTCAGTTCACAGCACCTACCTCGGGCAGCTCAAATTTGCCTTTAACTCTGGCCTCTGCCAGGACCTGATGTGCACAGTGCACAAAAACTTTGCAGGCACACACATACACATAAATAAAACATTTTTAAAGTAGACACTCTGCTTTATTATAGTAGAAAAGTGATAGGGTGCTTGCATTTCCTGCAGAGGCTTTTGGTTCTGTCATCAGCTCCTTGGAATAGTGAGAAGGAGGCCTCTGTCCAGTTCAAGACTAGGCACACCTGCCTTTTGTTACAGAGGTGTTGGCTGTGGCTTATTATATGCATTTTATTTAATGTCTTAATAGAAGAAACCAAAGCATTCACTATCAAGTCATCCAAAAATGCTACTTTGTTTCATGACAGAAAGACCTATTATCAAATAAAGATGGGGCAATCTGTTCTTTTCATTACAGCTTAATCATACATTTTCTAAGATGGCTCTGTCACTCATGAAAATTTACGTACATATTAGACATTCCTCAAAGATGACAGCTACAATTGATGATGGATTTATTGAAATAAGTAGTTTCAGTTATAATGAGAAAAGGAGGTAAATTTGTGCAGATTTTTCAAACACACTTGTTTGCAAAAATTCAAGCCAGCATAGAGAACTTGCTTTGTAGACTTTTCTCGGTTTATTTTTGTGAAAAATAAATTTAGCCTGTTTTGAATCAATCATTTTTGTTTTAGAATATTGCTTATCTGAGAAAGCTATTATTTTATGTTAAATGTTACTAAGAGAACATTTTGATTTTTCTTTCAAATTTTCAGTTTGCAATTCAACTTTTGGTGTCTTTATGATTATAACAGCCAATTTCTAAGAGTAGTCAATAAAATACATTCCTCGCTGCCTTTGAAGGTAGATGTTTAGTGTGTTTATTCCCATAATTTCAAAAGTAGCTTTGACTTGTATTTTGTTATTGTTGAAGTTGTAGCCAACTTGGTTTTGATGAAGAAATTGTGTTGTGTTTGGGGTTTTCTGCTTGTGTATTTATGTTTTATTGCATCTCTCAATGCTTGTGAATGGTGAAACAATCACACTGCTCTAAGACAGTCCTCATGATTCTAATATGTGCTCCAATCGTCTCTTCCTTCAATGCTAAGTAATGCCATTTTCATTTCCTTTGGAGGTTTTTGTTTGTTTGTTTGTTTTTTAAAGGTTTGTCCTTTTCTCTTGAAAAGTGGAGGAGTTCATGACATTAAAAAAAAAAACTTAAATACATGGTATTTTTTTAAAATTTTTTTGTTGTTATTTTTTCATCCTGAAAAAAAGAAAAGGAAAGAAAGTTGATCCAGCACAACTTATGCCATTTAAGTAAAGCCCATTTGTTTTTCTGAAAACATTTCCTCTTATTCCCCATGATTATTACTCCCAACTGTTAACAGACAGTATGGTATTCTTTTTTTTCCCCTCTAAGGTTAATATTTTATAACTTGAAATATTGGTTATATCAGTTGTAAGGGTGGTGTAAATTTTGGCAGTGTTTTTAATTAATGAAATAATACAGAAGTAAATTTAGGTCACTAAAGAGCTATAATGTTGAAAAGGGGAGTTTTACCCATGATCCATTGTTGATAATCAGACTACATATCACCCTTGGGAACAATTTTATTGAGTAGGTTAGAACTTCGTGTACTTTAAAAAGTTAATGTTTATAAATGGCAACTAATCTTCCAGTATGAGTAGAAAGGTCCTATTGTTTCTTATTGTTTAATAAGAAATGATATATTCTCTGAGATGTTTAGCATCAATTTAAGTTGATAAACAAAGCAGTATAAATAATGAGGTAGTTCATTGGTAATCACAGCCAATCAGTGTTAATTTAAGCTTTGGTAATCAGATTTCTGCATGGTCTAGTCATCTTTGTAGTTTGACGGATGATAATTCATGGTGACCCACTATTTCTTTTCTTCTTGAGCTGTTTTGTTTTCTCCATTGTTGAAAATATTACAGTGACAGTTATAGCAGGCCTTGTAACAAATGCTTGTAACCTCAGCATTGTTAGACTTGAGCAGGAGGATCATTCTGAATTTGAGACTAGGCTAGGCTACATGAGCGATAACCTGTCTCCACAAACAAACTGACCATCTCACGGTTATATTTACTTAGATATTGACATATATTAGTGAATGTTCATCATTCTAGAAATATCTGTTTTTCACTCTGCACTCAGATTAGCTACCATTAATACAATACAAATGCTCATTTTCTACCCTAAAGATGTTGGCCTTGATTGCCTTACTCCTTGTTTCCTAGAAGTGTTACCATCATCTCATCTCTTCAGCAAACTACTTATTTGATAATGTCCTCCAAAATCTCTAAGCTTTAGCCTGAGCAGATGTGGCTAATGGCATTTATACATTACTACTTACTATACCTACCCTTTGCCATTGAGATGTTTAAAGTATGTATTTTGTGTATTCATGCATTGGTCTTTTGAGGCATGCTACAGTAATTTTAATTTATTGCTTATTGATGGTATGTTGTTTGTGTTTTTTTCAATAAGAATAATAACCTGTGCTCTAAAAACAGTGAAACAATTAAAGCCTTAAGAAATGTTCTCTGTGTATTAGAGCTGCTTGTTAGTAGTTGTCTACCAGTTTGCTGACAGTCTGGTGTCTGTATATCCCAGATCTCTTCAAAAGCTGCCCTGTTTACAGAGCAGCAGTCTCTTGGAAGAGTTGGCATCTATCTTTATTATCATTTAATGATTTACAAGTATCAAATATTGGCAGTATTCATATAGCTTAAGGTTTTAACATTAAATGCATAATTTTTGTAGTAGAAAGTTTACACTGTCATTTTAAAATGTGAAATAATAAATAAAATGGTACATAAATTAATTTTTCCATGTAAGTGATAAAGAAGTATTACCTCGGGATAATATTTTCAAAATGAGAAGATTTTGTCAGATAATATAGGAATCCTGAAACTAATCACTAGTCTTTCCTAGTTTCTAAAAAGTTTTCCAGAATTATGACAAGTGACTGCTGGACAACAGTGGGGATAAAAGCTTTGAGGTAAGGTGCTAGGTTTATTTTGGGTTTTAGTCCCTGCTGACCCCACAAAAGTTAAGCTGTGGAATAAGGGAAATGGCTCATTCAGTGAAGTTTGGTTTGGACCCCCAGCACTTGTGTTAGCCAAAAGCCTAGGGTTGGGTGGGGGGACTCTGCTTGTTCCCAGCACTGGGGACATGGGGACAGCAGGTACTCTAGAGCTTGCCAGATGGCTGACTAGTGCTGATGGTGACATTCCTGCAAGATGCAGTGAGTGAGATACTCCATCCCAAAAATAAGGTGTGCAGGAATATTGACAGCAGGTATCACAGAAGAGCTGTCTGTATCAAAGATAATCTGCTGTGTATACACACGTGTCCCCACTTAAGTGCACCCATGCATTCATTGGGACTTTTTGAGTTAATGACTCAGGCACTTCAGAGTGAGTGTTCTCTGTGGCTTCCAAATCGCCTTTGTCATTAAAATGCTTTTGAAAGCCAAATTTAAAGGTGGGTGGAATAGAAAGGCATCCAGTGTCAGCCTCTGATCTACACACAGGAGCACACACACACATGGACACAGACACACATCACCAGCATAATTAGACCAGTTGCTTTACTTATTTTTGTTTCGTTTGGGTTTTACATTTTGGGACAAGATTTTACAAGGCTTTCCCCCTCAGTTTTGAGTAGAAATAGACTATTAGTAAGACTGATAATATTTGTCATTCAGGTATAACTTGATTCCTTTTATGCCTTTACTCTCAGGCATGTGAGAATGCTTGAGCAGGAGAATTTTGCATAGTTCAAGACCAGCCTGGGCTACAGTATAAGATCCTTGTCCCAAAAAGAAACTAATAAACAAAAAACCCATGGGGACTAGCATTTTGATCCCAAAGTCCTAGAGTATATTATAATCTCATCACTTGGGAGGTGGAGACAGGTCTTTCTGTGCTGCACAGTGAGTTTCAGGCCAGCCTGAGTATGGAAGACTATCTCAGAATCAGAATCAAAGTCTTCCCTAACTTACCTGAAAAGATGGGTTAATGACCTTCCTTTGTGCATATTTCTTGAAACCTTCATACCCCTGGGGGTAGGGATATCCAATCTGCTGTCTAAACTTACTCTTAGATGGGTATGGATGTAGCCCAGCATAAAAGCATACATTTATTTAAAGTATGAGCTTTTTTTTTTTTTAACATTTTTTTTTAGGACTCAATTGTGCCATTCTCAGGTGCATACTTTTTAGATGACAACTAGTGTAACAATGCAGAAAGGTGAACATTCTTGCAAGGCCTATAAAATGAGAAATTCACAAAGCAAATGACTGGCTCTCTTTCCATGTCCTAAAATCTGAAAAGATTCTGCCTCTACCCTGTTTTATTAACACATGTGTTCCTAACATCTTTGTGTTTGTTGTGGAAAGTTTGTCATAGGACTGAATTTTAAGAGATTGGGAGCATTGGCTGTCTTTTTGTTATACTTGTAGCGTCTTGGAAATCCCTGGAATAAGCAGATACTTAATATTTGAAGAAATTTGGGTTTGGGTGCCTTTTGATATTGGGGAAATGGTAAAGAAAAAAGAACTTATTGTGTGATTCCAGATTCTGATCCCTTTTGCCTTATTTGTCAGATCTTAAAATTACTTAAACTGGTATAAATTGATTGCACTTGCTGTTTGTCTTAATATTTTTATCATCTGCCCTTAGCTATATTCTGTGGAAGTCATTAACAGTGTTAAGTATTTCACTGTTTGAGTTGGTAGATCTGTAGTGATAAGGGAAGTTATTATTCACTTATCTGATTGATCAGAAAAGCAGTAGTTTTTTTGATGTGAAATGTATTTAAGCCAATCCTCCCTGAAGTTTTCGCTTTCTGTTTTGGAGCTGCCAAACATTTGAAAATACCTATTTAAATAAAATTACTTTTGCTAGTCTCTTTATCTAACACCATTGATTAGTATTTCAGGAAGTTATACAGAAATCAGATTCTGTAATTAAAATACTTTATCACAGAAATTTTTCTTTAGTTTAAATCTGTAATTTTTTTATTATAGAACACTAAGCATATATACTAAAGTGTAGAATGGGGACTAGTGCAATAACTCAGCCAACACTGATGGACAGGAGTTTGATTTGGGAAGGAGAGAACCAACTCCTGCAAGAAGTCCTCTAACCTAGTCAAGGGTACCATGACACACATATAGTAAATAAATGTAGTAAAAATGTTTGAAATGTGGAACTATGTAAAAGATTTCCACATAACTGCCACAGTGACTGTGTCACTGTTAAATAACATTGACAAACAAGAGACAAGCCTGATCTCTTGCCACTGTGCTCTTTGTTCTTCTGACATTGACTGTTACAATGTGTGTGATGCATTGTGTGCACCCCTGATACAAGAACGTTGAGCTATGAGAATCCAATTAACAGTGAGTGGTAAGTCTGATTCTATAAGAAACCACTTAACACTGTCATGGAAGACACATTGGTGAGTGATGGTGTTTTGTAACTCTGGTGAGGCACATTAATGGGCCCCTGCCTTCTGTGCTTAAGAACTAAGTCTCTGAACCAGTGAGTAGACCTAGGAAACCAGTCACAGTTTTTTTCTGTAAAGAGCTGTTTGCCAGTGTAGAGCTTTGTAAAGCTCAGTGTAAAGTTTTGAGGTTTTATTTAGCTTTCAGAACGTTTGAGTCAAAAAAGGTAGTCTGTAGGGACTAATTAAAGTAGGTTGGTGTGAGTGTTCCGGTATTCAGTGCTCACTGGACAGTAACTTTGTACTAGGTCCTGCAGTGTGGGGAGTACTTTTCAGTAACAAACAGGCAGTGCTGTTACAGGCAGAGACAGGGCAGTGAAATTAGTTAAGGGAACTTCGTGGCTTGTATAAAAGGAGAGAGAAAAATCATTTTTGTGTCTGTGTTGGAGAACCTGAGTAGTTCAGATGAGACTTAAGAAATAAGGCAGGGGTTTTGTTTTGTTTTGTTTTTGTAGTGAAGAATACGCGTGTTAAAGCAGGTGTATTCCAAACTGCTGACCATATACTGTTATATATTGGAGAACTGTAAAACTCTTGTAAAGGTAAGCTAAAATTCAGTGAGTGTACAGAGCTCCAGGGCATGTGTGTGTTAAACTGTCTTTCTGGAGGTTTTAATGGCCAGGTGAAGGGATTCTGCCAGAAAATGCTTCGGGTGCTGCGTGGAGTGTGCAGGAACCATTTCTGAGGTGGCGCGGCTGGGTGGGCACAGCCGGGACAGTTGCGGGAGCACGAACTGGACGCGTACTTCCGGGCCATTGGGCGCACGCGCGGGCGGGCGGGAGGGCGGGCGCGTGGCATTGTGGGCCGGCGGCGCTGCGCGAGGTCGGCGGCCGTTTGTGTGCGGCCGGCGGCCGGTGCCGCGCGCTCTCACTGTCTTGTGTTTGATGTGTTGAGCAGGAGGCAGCCCGCGCCATGAGCAGCACGGCCGTGGTCCCCAGCGCGGCGGGCCCAGGCCCGGGCCCCAGCGGCGGGCCAGGCGGAGGCACCGAGGTGATCCAGGTGACCAACGTGTCCCCGAGCGCTAGCTCCGAGCAGATGCGGACGCTCTTTGGCTTCCTGGGCAAGATTGACGAGCTGCGCCTCTTCCCGCCGGAGTGAGTACCGGGGCACTGGGGGCCCGCGGCCCTTCCGGCGAGGCCAGGCGCGCGGTCCAGCGGAGCCCGGCGTGGAAGATCCGCGGGCCCGCCAGGCCGCAGGCCGGGCATGGACGCATCAGTGGTGTTTCAGGAATGTTTTTCCCCTTGACATTGTCGACACCATCATTTTCCTTTAGACACTTGATCTTTTGGTTAAATCCCCCCTTTAAAAGAAATCTAAGGCTGTGCTTTGTTAGAAAGGAAATGAAGTTGGTATGGTCAGTTGTTGTAAATATTTGTCTGGTATTCACAAATGATTAAGGATTGGTCTTAAGTGATTTTTTGAGCTAAAACACAAAAGATCATTTACCCCCTTTGACAGACTAAATCCATGGGCCTGAATGCTAACTTTTTTACATAGTTTAGAAATTCATTATAGCAGAATTTCAGTGTGTTGTTTAAATAATGCACAGATTTATAATTAATCATTGTGAAGGGATTTTTCAGAATGCTAAAATTTGAATTAGGTTTTATGTCTTGTTTTGAAAGTTTTTATTGAAATAGTACTAAATGTACATGTTCACTGTAAAGAACAAAGAAGTTATAAAGATTTAAGTTGAAATACACAATCATATTTGAAATAACTGCCCTCTGGGAAGAATTATGAAGTTTAGTGAAACCATAGTGGTTACTGTTAGTAAACACTCCCAATCAAATTTTGGGGGTTTTATGATGTCTCTTAAATTCTGAATAGGAAATTAAAATCCTTACAATTTATGATGTCTCTTAAATTCTGAATAGGAAATTAAAATCCTTACAAGTTTTCTGTTGTGTTTGTAATCACTAATCGTGCCAAAGATCATATGGCCAATGTGTTAGTTATTACATGTTCATGACTTCCTACTTGAAATATTTTCACATAACTATTAATGCTTGGCATTCGTATGTTCCTGTGTATTTTAGAGAAAATATACAAGGTACAGTTACAAGTTTGCATGAGGTGTGTGGAGTTTTAGGATCCACTGTTATTTGGAGCAGAATCTTGGCTTTGGAAATCAACAGGGCAATTCCATAGGGGAGCATGCTCTCTGTTCCTCAGTTTTCTCACACCAAACTAATCAGAAAATCATACTTCAATTTGATTTGTGACATAGCTCTTTATAGTCTATAGATTCCCTTGGGTTACTAAAAGTTCTGTTATAGCCACCCACTTTAAAATACTGTTTATTCTCCAGAGCTACTCTCTACTGCATTTAAAAGATGACAAAGAGGAGTGGGTGTTGTATTGGTTTTTTTTCTTGTTGACCTAGTTAGTGAAAAAAACTAAAGGAGGTTGTGATAAACTTGAGTTTGGCCCTTTTATGGTGATATGGGTAATTCCACCATAAATTGAGTAGTCACAAGGGTTGGTTCATTCCTCAAGGTGATCTGGGTTACTGTGTACTCAACTTCCTCCTTTCTATAAAAACTGTAGGACAGCTGCTGTCACCAGGTTAGTTCAGCCTTCCTGCCTTTCATAGACCCAGATTCTTGAGCTATTCAGCGTTGCATTTTAAAGTCTGTATGCTCCATACACACCTGCTAAAACAGTTGGCTAGGGAAGAGTCTCTTGAGGGGGGTGTAGATGTAGCTCATGCAGACCTCCTGTTTTTTCCTTCCAAGTGCTATGATTATAAGCATAGTATTCACTGTATCATTCTTGAAGTGGGTAATAAAATGTTTAGTTTTAAAGGAATTTCACAATGGGTTGTTTTATCCAGGTAAGGATCCCAACGAAGCGTGTCAACTTTACTCTGTACTTGAAGGCTACTGTCAGCAGATAGATTATTCGTTAGAAACATTCATGGACCAAACAGGGATATTTTAATGATTTTATAAACAGCTTTATACAAGATATAGGGAAGAATTAAATTCACTTTTCAAGAAAACTGATTTAATGAGTTATTGCATATTCCATTCTGTAGTTAGGAAGAGGCATATGAAGTAAAAAACAAAATTGATCTCAAGTGAATGTTACTTATGTCACCTGTATTGTTTTTGGGTCCTTAGGGGTGGGTATAAGCTCAAAACTTGTGCTAAGAAATGGCTGGCACAGTGGAGTTAAAAGGTTAGTCTGATGTCCTAAACCACAAGTTCTTGCGTGTCCGTGTATAGGAAGATCTTAAGAATGAAGTCCCTCCTGGGAAATGGATTCTGATTCAGTGGGTACTTAGTAAACCCCAGTACTCACAGTTTTCTGTATGCATGTCTGAAGATATTTTTAATTCTTTCAGCAGACAGAAACATCAGGGAAGTCTTATCTTGCTTCTTGGGGTAAAAGATACTTGTGCTTTTATATGTGGGCCCTTACACAAAATAAAATCAAACATGTTTGGTAAATGGGAAGTAGTAGTTACCTTGAAGACAATGTTTTCTGGTTTTCTAAAAAAAACTATTTTGCATGTATTTCAAAGTTTATTTTTAATATTTATTTTCTGTATGTGTTTTGCCTGCATGTATGTCTGTACCATGTATATGTGTGGTGTCCTGGAAGCTAGAGTGCACTGGACAGCCTGAAACTGGAATTATGGACCGTTTTCAGTGGCCGTGTAGGTGCTAGGAGTCAAGTTTCGGCCCTGGGTAAAAACAAGTGCCTTTAACCACACAGCCATTTTCCTGTTCTAAGAACTGGTCCCCACCCCCACCCCCAATTAGACAGCAGTTACCAGTGGTAAAGACTAGGAGGCACAGATGCCTATGCTTCCCTAAGTGGTGGTGTTTTGGGTTTTAATAACAAAAGGCAGCACCATTTTGAAGAGCTTTTAAAATGTCATGGTTAAAGTGAAAAACCAGTGACAGGAAAAAACAACCGTTGCCTGAGCATTCGTGCTAGAACATTCTTCTCACTGTTTCTGACTGAAAGTTTTCTCAAATTTCAGACACATTTTTAAATATGTATGTTGTCTCCTTATCTCCGTACCAGGATGGTGGAGGAGAAGGATCGGGGGTCTTCCAAGGCCAGCCTAAGCTTACACAACACCCTGTCTCAAAAGACATCCTTCTTTTAGAAACACGGAGCGTTCAGCCTTGTGGGTGTCATTACCTTGCTGCTTGGTTCTCTACCCAGAGTTCTTATTCACAAAGTCAGGAGGAATTAGAAAGGGAGGGTTATGGTACTATCAGGGGCCCGGGTAGGGTTTTCCCCACAGGTGGTTTTCTCGTAGCCAAGGTCTATGAGATTGTTACCATCTTAGAGAACTGATTTCCATATGCAACCCTTGCATTTATAGAGTGTTATAGTAGGAATTTGGCCCATTATGTCTTCTTTAAAAAGTTTTTTAATTTTATGTGCTTTGGTGTTTAACCTGTATGTCTTTGTGAGGGAGTCAGATCCACTGGAACTTGAGTTACAGGCAGTTGTGAGCTGCCATGTGAATGCCGGGAATTGAACTCTGGTCCTCTGGAAGAGCAGTCAATACGCTTAACTCTGAGCCATCTCTCCAGCTCCCATTATATCTTGTTAAAAGCCTATTCTACATTATCATCCTTTCACTGTCATGCACTTTACCATTTTCTTGTCCATGGAACCAGTGTGCTCTTGACTTGGCTGAAGTGTAGCACGGGGAAGAGTTGCTACATAACATGTTCAATTGGCCATGTATATGCTTAATATTTTTCTTTTCTCTGAAAGTACTTCAGATCAGGAAGCCTTATTTAAAGTGCTTAAGCACTCTTATATATTCTGTAGGTGCAGAAGGGTCAGGGTGTGGGACCACTTTATTGTCCAGGTCAAGAGTGCTTAGAGTGAGTCGTTGAGACAAATTCTCAGTGTAGCCTAAACTAGTCTGGAAGTTAAGTTTCTGTCCCAGCCTCCTGGGCGCTGGGGATTACAGGCTTGTGTCATTGTGCCTGCTTAAATGTGCTTTTCTGTGGTATTTTACCTTTGAAATAAACAATTCTTAATTTTTATGCTGAGAGATTAGCCAAAACCTTCGCATTTAAAAAATAGTTGGTGTTAGAACTGAGAATGAGGAGCTGTATGTATCCTTCAGTGCCTAGCCTGGTTTTGAGCAACTCAAGCACAAGTATGCACAGCCACTAAAATGGTATATCATTCTCTCTGATTTAAGAAAGTTTTAAAATTGCTGTGTCACCATTTAAGTGGTGATTTTAGGAGCGTATCTGCACTGCCTTCTCATTCTGTTAGGTCATACAGACATTCTCTTTAGTTAACATGCATCTGTATTTTTACCTGAGCGTTGTCCTTTTGGTGATTATCTGTGTTGCAGCCAGTACTATTTTTCTCTAATGTTATTTATTTGTCTTTTAGTGACTCACCTTTGCCAGTCTCCTCTCGTGTCTGCTTTGTTAAGTTCCATGACCCAGACTCAGCAGTTGTGGCACAGCATCTGACAAACACTGTGTTCGTTGACAGAGCTTTGATAGTCGTACCATATGCTGAAGGTTTGTGCTTTGTTTCACTACCTACGTGGGCACCCCTGCCTGGCCATCGGCCACAGTGTAGGTGTAGAGTAAGCATCACCAGCTTGTGTAAACTCTGAGCATTAATTTGAAACCCTTGTTATACTGCACTCCATTAATTCTTTCTTGGAGATTTTTTTTTTTCTCTTACTCTAAAACTTAGAAATCAAGTCTGCTTTATAAGGTAATTAACTCTTTGGTATCTTTAAAATGTTTTAAGTTTATTAAAACTGAATTCCTAATTAAAACTAAGATATATTAAATAATGTTAAGAAGTTCTAAAGGTAAAGAATTATACTCTGTCGCTCTTACACAGAAATCTTCAAATAAATGTATGGTGTTTTTGTTCTAAATCAATAGCTAAGCAAGTTTTATTTCCTTGATTCTCTTATTCACTGAAAACAAAAACCCCACATGAATTCCAGTATACCAAGGGTTACAATAATTTTAGTTGTGCAAAAAGTTTAAGATTTCCTATAGTTTAGGTGCCAGATGGGCACTGGGTGTATGTTTTTATGCCAGATTTTCTTGTTCTTGTTATATTTTCTAGAATATCTCAAAATAATGAACTCTTCTCTCTGTTGTGTGTGTGACTTTTGTAGTGGAGAAGGCACATGCAAAACCCTCCCAGATGGCTGGACACAGTGGGTGCTCTGCAGCTGCAGGCTCTAGACTAACTAACCCAGCGAGCACTCGAGCCCCCAAGTGTTTTCCTGCTGCACCATTTGTTAACTGCATTTTCTCTCTTTTTACATTTTAGGCTGTTAAAGTAATTTGACAGAAAAAAAATGAGCAGGTTTTTGGATCTAAAAAAGCCACTGTGACAGGACGGCACTATTTTAATGCCATTTTGTAAAACTTTTCTAAGGCATATTTTACAGTTAGCTTGTTCCCTGTGAACTGCTGTTTGGTTTGCTTTTGGTAACTATAAATCTTTAATGAGGAAATCATTGCTATGACATATTACTGAATTTTAAGGTAATAACTTAATAAACTGTCCGGGATCTACATGCTTTCCCCTTCCTTCAATAAATTGGTCAGTGGAAGCAGTATCTTGTAATTGTTGCTTTTTAGAGGCTTCTTAGATAATTGAAGACAAATGTGAAGATTTGCCATCATACTGAAAGTTGTGAAATGTTTAATCATAATAGCTTCTGGTTTTTATAAGGAAATTATATTCAGAGATGAGTTATGGCATGCTGTTTTGGTAAAAATATGTGCGATGTGAGGCTAGTAACAATATTTCTATCAAAGAAAAGACAGAAGCTGATTTAGTATATTTTAGATAAGCAATTCCTATTATTTCAGTGTGCCTCTTATAAGACTTAACCACCACCTTAAACCAACAGAGAACTTACAGAACTCAATTCAGGATGAGTAAAGTAGACAGTAGGTCTTGAAACGGTCATGCCATGTGAGTAATATGCAGAGAACTTCAGTTAGCCATAAATGTAATGAGCCTGGGATGCAATATAGTATATCATTTAACTGGGTTTTTATAACTACTTTAAGCCATAGTAATTTTTGTAGATGTGTTTTTGAAAGTGAGGTTTTGGGGAGTATATATAGAACTATAGAAATACTTAGTTCAGAAATCTGTTTTTGCTGCTTTTAATTTGTGGTATGATGTGCTGTATTAATGTTACCTCCACAAGTAAACTGATGTGTTCAATCCCTTTGTTGCCATTCGCTCTGGTTTTAGCCCTTAACACTTTGGTGTTGACTCTTGGTCAGTGTGTTAGAACAATAGACCAAAAGTATACGGTAAGAATAGTCTTACTTGGTAAAATGTAGAGATAGCTGGATGTGGAAGGTGCTCTTAATAGTAATGGATTTGGGGGCATCTAGGTTCCTTGGTTAATGTTTGTTTCTTTTGTCTGTTTCTTTTTCTTTCATTTCTACACATTCATGCAGTATTTCATGGT
Source organism: Phodopus roborovskii (assembly GCF_943737965.1). Classification (NCBI taxonomy): domain Eukaryota; kingdom Metazoa; phylum Chordata; class Mammalia; order Rodentia; family Cricetidae; genus Phodopus; species Phodopus roborovskii. The sequence goes on along the minus strand of NW_026125278.1, from coordinate 16,611,786 downwards.
TCTATCAAAGCAGCAGTAAAAAAATACTCTTGACGCATGAAAATTAACTGGTGAGGGGCCTCATTGCTATTTTTAAATTGTAGTTTTATTTTTAGTCCTTTTTAAATCAGAGGATCAGATGCATGACTTTTTTTAATGGATGCAGATCTTCTCTCAGGTGTCTCACAATAAATTCAAGAGGATTTTAGTTTGCCAGAAATGTTGCAAATGCACTAATTTGAGTAAGATGTTGATACTTAAATAATATATCCTCTTGAGACATAATTTTGCATGCAAAATTATCCCTTAATCTTTGTAGGTTTGTTAATATTAATGCATTAATGCCCTATATCCAAATGATCTTCTCCCCTTCCCTCCATAACTCTTGGTATCTAAATTGATGACAGCTCTGACACAAGCAAGATAGCAGTGCTGTGTAGTGTACTTTTGTTTATATTATCGGCACTTCGCAGTGTAGGTGGAAGGAACCATTACCTTTATTTAACAGTGGTTTTTCTTTTTTGTTGTTGTGTTTTACAGTTCTTTTCCCTGGTTCAGCCTGAACTATATACCAGGCCCTGCTGAAAATACCACCCAACAGTTTTCTTCTGCAGCTTATCCAGTTTCTCTTAAGTGCCCTGTACATATTGTATGTTTTATAATGAGATGCAGTTTCTTAATATGTATTACAGAAATACTACTGGTATTTGCAAATATGTAGTTTAATTGTATTATTGAACTCTCACTTTGGGGGCTTGGGCACATTAACAGATTAATCCATCTGTATAGGGCTTTTGCTGTTGGATAGAATTTAAATTGTCTACATAAATTGTCTTAGGACCTTTAGATTTTATCTGAATACACAGAGTAGGCTTTAAAAGCAGGCATACATGTTATTTTGGGCTTAAAGAGTTTTGAACAAGTTAGATATTAAACTGACACTACGTAGCAACATTTTTGATATGGTTAGCATGGCACATATTGGAACCTAAAGCATTTTACTGTACAGGTAAGGAATGTGCCATGTTTTACCTCTTCCCCCCTCTCTTTCTCTCTCTCTCTCTTTCCCTCTCTTTCTCTCTCCTCTCTCCCTTTCCTCTCTCTCCCTTCTCTTTTTCTCTGTACCTCCCCTGCTGTACCTCCCTCGCTCCCCCCCCTGCTCCTACATACATTTCCCCTGTGTATTCAGAGATCTTCAGAAACATTCATATTCATGTCAGCAAAAGCCCTACTCTTGATTCCAACAGAGTATTTCCTTTACATACTTTCCTTTTAATTTTTACAAAATTTGTATGGTAGGTGTAAAGAAAATCATAGTAACTGTACCATATTATTAACCCCTAAATCAAACTTTTTTTGTCTTGTGTATCTTGATTTTTCTGTGTGCTTTATAGTGAAGCAGCCGACACGAGTCGTTGTTCATAAAACAGCTTTTGAAAGTTGAGAGCACACCCCTGGAGAACCGACTGTGCTTGCTTACGTTTGGTTCATGACTTAAAAATCGAGTACAGGTGATGAAATCTTGGCAGTGTTAACAAAACAGTAGTGTGTATTGTGCTATTTTTTTTTTACTCTAGAAACTTAACCATTGTAGAGAAAAAGGAAACAAATTTTCACACATTGAAGTTTCATTCTGACATAAATTAATGATAAATAATCATAGAGATCAAACTTTATATTTTAGCGAACATAAGTACTTTCAACAAACTCAGGTGGTGTATCAGGGAGACATTTTCTGGGTGTTTTTGTGTGTTTTCTGTCTTACAAGAGGGTGTGTTCTCATGCAAGGATGTTTCTCTGCAGGAGTTATTCCTGATGAGACTAAGGCTTTGTCTCTATTGGCACCAGCTAATGCAGTGGCAGGTCTTCTGCCTGGTGGTGGACTCCTGCCTACCCCCAACCCACTTACCCAGGTACTTATGCCATTGAATTCTGAAAGAGTAGTCATATTTGTTGTTTGTGAGGTAGTGATTGGCAATAGGAGATGAACTTCATCACTGGTATATGGAAAGTCAGAGTCATTACACGTTTATGTTGATTTAATTCTGCATTAATAAAAATTGTGTCAGAAGAAGACAGGATCTTAGAAATATAAATAAGAAACCAGGGATGGGTAGTGCATAGGAGGAGATTATTACAATGAATGTATAGCAGTCCTGGTGAGGAACAATACTACAGAACAAGAACACAAACATTTTTGACCAGAGGACTTGGTGCTTAGACTTGCACTTTGAAAGAATGGCTGAGTATTTCCTTGGAGAGTGTGCTAAAACTCACTTGGGAGGACAGGACAAGGGAGCTCCCAAAAGAATCCCTCTACCTCAGTCAGAGTCCATACAACTATCAAGTAACAACAGCCAGAAGAAAGAGTACATAGGGTCTTATCATCATCATAGCCCAGAGCAGGACAGAAGAGCATGCGTGCGTGCATGCGTGCGTATGTTCATTCATATTGTAAATCTTCAAAGGGGTAATGTTCTGTAAGGAATGAAAGGCTGGCCATTATGTGGACAGGTGTTAGAAACTGCCGGCCACGACCTTCATATATATTGTATATGACAGAATTTGAACCATAGCAATAAATGGTTTTATACCATTGAGCTGTTAAAACAGTACACACGTACCCTATCTGGATGAAAAAGATACTGTCTGACCCAATACGGAAAGTCAAGTTTTATATGAGAAAACCTTGACCATTGCAGATTGGCGCTGTTCCCCTGGCTGCATTGGGAGCTCCAGCTCTTGATCCCGCCCTTGCTGCACTTGGGCTTCCAGGAACAAACTTGAACTCTCAGGTATATCTCTCTATCTTCGATCTGTAAGCTTGTTCTTGTGGGAGATTGTTTCACTAGTTAACTTGTTTAAAAGGGATTTAAATGACCACTGAATGATCAATCATTAATCCTTTAAATATTAAAGATTATTTTATTTCAAAGTCCTTACTTTTTAGAGATGTTCTGTTATTTGTGTTCTGATTCTTCAAACCATTTTCCTTCTTAAGTCTTTAGAGTACATCTGTACATCTGTCTGCGCAGCCTTGCTCTTGATAATTGCTACCCTACTCTTCCACAGCTGCAGCCACAAACATCACCTGTTTTGGGGATTCTTAGCTTGAATTTATCTATTTATCAAGGATGCACACAGAGTGTTGCACTGTTTGCCAGTTTGTCGTAGAACTTTCCAACAAACTAAGAAAATAAAATAGCAATCACTTACCTTCTCTGTGCTCATTGTATTTATCTTTTCTCTTTTTAAGTCTCTTGCTGCAGACCAGCTGTTGAAGCTTATGAGCACCGTTGATCCCAAGTAAGCATTCTCCTGTCTTCCTTGGATATATACTATGTGACTGTCTAGAGAATACTTACCTTGTTTTCTTTTTGACATAAGTCTGACTGTGTAACAGACTTGCAATGTATTCACTGTGTTGTCCAGCCTGGCCTCAAAATCCTGTCCTTATTTCCTAAGTGCTGTGACTCCAGGCATAGACCACTACACTAATTTGGGGAAGAGTTACTGTTAATAGAAAGATAGTTTACTATTCTTAGGACATGAGTTATTTATTACATTGTCGAATACATAATGTTAACAGAAGAAAGTTAGGTATTCTTAGATCATTCTTAATACATTTTATGTATCGCAGTATAGAAATAAGAAAGGACATCAAAAAAAATAGACCCCAATATTAAGGGTTTTGTTTTGGGTATTTCCTAATAATTGTAAGTGGCTTGTTATAAAGTGATAGCATAAAAGTTTTATTTTGATGATTTGTACATAATACTAGAGTGAGGCATGGTGGTGCACAGCTTTTAATCTCTGCACTGGAGGATGGGAGGCAGAGGCATGTGATCTAAGTTCTAGGCCAGCTTGGGTCTAAATGGCAAGTTTCCAGGACCATCTAGGGCTACATAGTAAGATCCTGCTTCAAGTAAATATGTAAGTAAGTAAATATGCATATTTCTGTAGTCAGTATTAAACATGTATTGTAGCAGAGTATGTGCCTTCAGATGGGGAAAGTAGAAAGGTGCCGCAGGAGAAAACGTGATTTGTAGATGAGAGGCTGAGCCCTGAGGGTGATGAGAATTTGAAAAGTAAGGCTGAGAAGGAAGTGCCTGTTAGGTGACTAACACTATCATGTTCTTACAGGTGTTCTTACACGGTACTTGACATTTTCTTCTGTTTGATGGTGACATTATAGGCCTTTCCCCCCTGTAAACTAAATTGGAGCTCTATTCCATGTTCCCTGAAGTTGGTCAAAGTCACTATTGATAAGTGGGAAGATATGGCAAGGCAAAGGGCGTGTTCAGTTTGACGTGATGGTCATTGTCCACATAGCCCAACAATAGTACCCGTGCATTATCGGCTCCTCTGCCCACTCTTTCTTTCCTTTCGTTTTGTTTTGTTTTGAGCCAGGGTCTCATGATAGCTTTGGCCGGCCTCAAACTCAGAGATGGTCTTGCCCCTGCCTCTTAAGGTGCTAGGATTAAAGAAGTGAGTTATCACACTCAGCATTCTTTTTAAAAAAAGAATTTTTGGATCTGTTTGGCAGGGGGCTTTGCGTGCATACAAGCTACAGTGTGTGTGGAGGTTAGAACAGTTTTAATAAGGATCTGGTTCACAGTTACGAGTCTGGCAGCAGAACACTTCCCTGCTGAACCATCTCAAGAAGCATTTATGCCTGCTTCTAATAAGATCTCGCTCTGCCCCTTGGATTACTGTTGTCTAGTTTGTTTAGGGTTTTTTTGTTTGTTTATTTTTCTTGCATATGTAAACACTTAAGGGCATGTCTTTAACCTTTGTGGTCATGATTTCATGTGCAACTTTGTGGACTGTTGGCCACTGCCTCAATTTCTCCCCAGATGCAGCGTAAAAGGTAAATTTTAAACTATTTCTCAATTGTTTGTTTTAGATTGAATCATGTAGCTGCTGGTCTTGTTTCACCAAGTCTGAAATCAGACACGTCTAGTAAAGAAATAGAGGAAGCCATGAAGAGAGTGCGTGAGGCACAGTCTCTGATTTCTGCTGCCATTGAGCCAGGTATGTGCTCACACATCCCTGAATGTTGAGTGGGTTCTTAGTAGAGCTGGCAATGGCTTACATGCAGACGTTGTTGGGTAACATTCTTGGGTTTTCTGTTGTTTTAAGACTTTCTGTATTCTGAGAGATAAATCGTGTAATAGTTTTCATTCATATTCTTTTGGTTGTATGGTAGGAGTTTCTGAGAAGGAAACGGGAGGCTTGTGGGTGCTAAACAGGTTGTTGTAATTTAAAAGAGAACTGTTGGCGAGAAAGATGGGACAGTTGAATGTAGGGAGTGGGGAGACCAGCCTCCTGGGACAGGAGCAGTAGGCGAGAGTAGCGGGGGTGGGGGGGAAGCGGGCCGGGCCTTTGAAAAAGGGACATAGTGAATAGGTACAACTGGTGTTCTTACTGACAGCAGCTGAGGGCGTGTCCTGTCAGAACTCCAAAGGCAGGCCAGTACAGACGCGTAAACACTAACACAGGTGCCACTAAACTAGCTGTAGATAGATTGTCCTTTTGAGATTGATTAAATTAATTGTCCCAGTGTATGTTATGTGTATGTGAATCTGTGGTAATGAAGCACATTTTCCCATTTAAATGTTCGAATCATTTTTTTTAAACTCTTATTCCTTAGTAAGTGGAAATGTTCTTATTTACTATTTGGAAAGTAAGTTTTAAGAATAAAAAAACTGATAGCAAGTACTTTAAGCATATCATCTGGTAAGGTGTCAAGTTTTTATGCTCTAACTTCTGTTAGAGACTGAGGCTGAAATGAATGTGCTTTGCTTATAATGAAGTCTGTGGTTATGTGGCTTTGTGGCATTCATAGTAAATTAAAGCCTGTGAATGGAATAACCTAACTGAATTGGAGGCATCATTTTGGTGAAAGTGAGCATGTAAAAAGGGCAGCAGAACACTTCCCTGCTGAACCATCTCAAGAAGCATTTATGCCTGCTTCTGATAAGATCCTGAAGAAAAAAAATTGGTATGCTAAAGTGAGACAATTTCTTTTTAAAAGTACAATTAAAAATGGTGGCAGATCAAAAAAAAGTAAAATCGGTCTGAGTCTGTCACTCAGGTACAGTGGCAGGATAATGAGTCATGGCTTTGGCTTAGAACTCTGACATAAATGCTTAGGTATTAAAGACGGTGACCATAGTGTCCTCAATATACCCACACACAAACATGTATAATAAGAACATTTCACTTAGTCGAGCTGAAAATGTCTCCCAGAACTTGAATTGTGGAACACTCTCAGAAAGGAAGAAGAATGCAGTAGAACTTACTGAAGAGCAAATCAGAAAACCAAAGAATAAAAAAGATAGCCTTTTGCACATTGACTTATTGCGACACTTGGGCCCCCCTAGAACAATTTAGGTAGTGGAGGAAACCTTAGCTAGCAATACAAATTGCCATAGGATTTACTGAAAGCTGAGGTAATTCATATCACTGAAGCAAGCTTCTTGGTGAGTCTGTATATAAGATCACTTACAGCATTTGAGGGTATCTTATAAAGGCTGAAATAACAATAAGGAATTCTTGGAAGGCCAGCAAGATGGCTCTGTGGGTAGATGTGCTCTGGACAGTCAGAAGATAGGAGTTCCATTCCTGAATCTCAAGTATATACCTCTGTAAAGCATTTCTTAGTAGTACAAGTTCATTTTCTTTGAAATCCAGACAAGAAAGAGGAAAAGAGAAGACATTCGAGATCAAGGTCACGCTCAAGGAGGAGGAGGACCCCCTCGTCTTCCAGACACAGGTTAGCAGTCTCTTGGACTATCACTGCACCATACGGACTACCTCCTATAGAAAGTGGGCCTAATCATTAGTCATTGCTGAGAATGTAAGAGAAAGTTGCCTTGAGTATATTAGGAGAAAGGTGTAACTTAATCAGGTAATTCCTACTCAGCAAAGCAGTTAAAGACCCTTCACTGGTAGGAAAGCTTTGGAACTTAAAACACTACAATGCCATAGTTGTGTGAAACACATGTAACTTGAAATTCATGTCTATGTAGCAAAATTTAAGGCTAATTATAGTCTCTCCCACATTAGTTATACCCTTTTGTGAACATGTACTGTTTTAGGACTCTAGCTTTTACCCTTTAAAAAGTAAAGGCATTGTACTTTAACTTATGTGGTTATCTCTGACCCTATTACAAATTAAGGCTGTCATAGTAGCTAACCAATCTCATTTACAGAGCTCTGCAAACAAACAAAAACCTTAACTACCCCCTAAACACCTGATGGTGAAAAGGTGTTTGCTGTACTTCACCAATCTAAGCTCAGTAGAAGAAATAGGATTTCACATTCAAATTTTTACACTATATTCTCTTCACTTTTGTTTTCTTGGGGAAGCAAGGGACTGTTGTTTTGCATAGGGCCTTGGTAGTTACTTGGGTGGCTTGGAATGCATTATGTAGACAGGCTACTCTCAAACTCATAAAGATCCACATGCTTCTTCCAGGTGCTGGAATTAAAGACCATATCACCATGTTTGATTCACATATTTTTAAGATAATATTTTTGTTCTTTGAGAATTTCATACTATTTGTCTTGAACATGATTAGCCTTGTTCACACCTATTTTAAAACCTAGGCTCTTGGCTATGCAGTAAGGAAAAGGAGAGTTAGTGTTAATATTTTTGGGCAATTATAATCACTGTTCTTTGATAAATTGCCCAATTTGATATGATTTCTGGTTGCTAACCAATTCTGTGAAATGGCATTTGTTGTCACCTCAGATTTCATCAGAAAACCTTCACCTAGCAGCATCAGGTTTTCTCTCTCTCTCTCTCTCTCTCTCTCTCTCTCTCTCTCTCTCTCTCTCTCTCTCTCTCACACACACACACGCACACACACGCGCACACACACGCGCCCTCCATAAATTGCCCAATTTGATATGATTTCTGGTTGCTACCCAATTCTGTGAAATGGCATTTGATGTCACCTCAGATTTCATCAGAAAACCTTCATCTAGCAGCATCAGGTTTACACACACACACACACACACACACACACGTACGTACGTACGCCCTCCACCCTCCCTTTCCTCGCCAGATTTTATTATTGGCAACAGATTTGTTTTCCTTAAGGGGTAATTTGCTTTGTTCATCTTAGAGGAAACATCCTTCACATACTCATTTAGAATACCTATATCTGTTGCGTTTTTGTTATGGAATCTTCTGGGATCACCTTGTTGAGAGCATGTGCATAGGCTGTCACAGTCACAAAGTGCATGCATATGAATCCATGCATTTGTAGTTTCTGAGGTTAAAAGACAGTTGGTAAATGATAAATAACAGCAGCTGAATGGAGGGGAATTTTTCTTCAGTGCTTGATACATAGCTCACACCACTGAGGTAGGTGTTGTGCATTTTAGATCTGTGTAAGCAGTAAGGTTTTTTCCGCCCGCCGCCGGTCTTGTCCCGCTGCTGCGCCAGCCCCAAATAATGCACAGAGACTTTGTATTTGATACAATGCTATTGGCCAGGTGCTAGTTTCTTATCGGCTAGCTCTGTCTTAATTATTAACCCATTTCTACGTATTTCCACGTGGTCTTACCGAGAGTGGAGGAATGGCGGTTTTGCTTTCTCCAGACTCTCCATCTTGACCCCTCCTTTTCCTTCCTATTTCCTCCTTGTCTCCTAGTCCCTCCTATCTTGCTTTCCTATTGGCCAACAGTGCTTTATTCATTAACCAGTATGAGAAACATATACAGAATGACATCTCCCATCACACATACTGCTCTTTTTCATTTTTTAGGCGGTCACGGAGCCGGTCAAGGAGGCGGTCACACTCCAAGTCCAGAAGTAGAAGGAGATCCAAAAGTCCAAGACGGAGACGATCTCATTCTAGAGAGAGGGGTAGAAGGTCAAGGAGCACCTCCAAAGCCAGGTATATTTGTACAATACAGACAGGCATTCCTGAGACCTCAGTGCTATGCTTCTTGTTACAGCATGGGTGAGGTATGGGGTGGTAGCTAAATGGAAAAGAAGCTAAGGCTTGAGGATGCTACTGTTGATTTTCTTGTCTCCTGTCAAGCTGAAGGTGTAACATACGTGCATCATGTGCGTGCCTGGTGCCCCCAGAGGCCAGACGAGGGTATTGGTTCCCCTGGAACTGGAGCTACAGAGGAGCTGCCATGTGGGTGGTGGGAATTGAACCCCAGGTCCTCTGAAAGCAACAAATGCTCTAAATTACTAAGCCATCTCTAGCCCCTATAGAATTTCTTTTCTTAGTAATAAATTCTTTTGGCTACCCTTGTCACCTACCTTGTTGGCTCGGTCTACCACTGCTGTGGGCCTGGGTTCAGGACTCCTTGACCTCCCTTGTCCTTTGCCAAGGAGCTCCACGCGGACACCTATCTGTGTTCATTTATCTTCATATCATCATCAGTGATTGGAAACATTTGATTCTCGGAACTGACATCACGTGACTTACATCTATAACTCCAGGTCTAGTGGACCCAACACTCCTCTGGTCCACAAAAGTTTATGCAGATATACACATATAAGTTTAAAAATAGGAAAATGTGCCTTTTATAAAAGAACCATCTTTTCATTCAGGGACAGGTTCTTTTAATTCAGTGGTCTGGTCTTAAAAGACAGTAGTTCCTTCCCTTTTGCTCCACCCCAGCCATTTATCACTGATGAGAAAGATCTATTTTCATACACAGAAGGAATTGGACAGTCCTTAAGAACTTTGTGTTGAAAACAAATAGTCACATGGGAAGGAACAGTGTTAAGAGATGGCTGCACAAATGCAGGGGTATTGATCAGTCACAGAAAGGAGAGCCTTGTACCTTTAAAGGGAGTGCATGGTGTGCTTGAGAAGTACCCTGGAGCCCATTAGGAGAGTTGGTGATAAAGGCTGTTGGCAAGAGAAGCAGAGAAGGGAGGGACACAAGTGGAGAGTGTGTACTGTGGGATTTATGTAGGAATAAATGGGAAGGACCTGTCAAGAGTGTAGTTGCAGTACCTACCTATCCATTGTGGCAAAAGAGTTTTCAGATAATACCGACTAGCCCAGAGTATGCAGTAGCAAAAACATGGTGGGAACTTCACTTAGTCTGTGATAGGAGTGTCTTGGGCATGTGTTCATTGAAGGAAACACTGACTGGCTGTGGTGCTTATGGGTTTCTGACGTTGTGACAGAGTTCAGGAACTAATCAAGTGAGAAGGACCCACCAACAGCAGTGAAGTCCATTGAACTCAGAACCAGACAAGAAGTTAACTAGCGTTCTTTCTCACTATTGGAGATAAGTTCTCGGTGGACTATCAAGAGAATGGGAGACCACGCAATGCCATGTGTCATAACAAGAGTGAGAATTACATGGAGTGAAGTATTAGTCCTTTACACTTTATTAAATTATGTTTGTTAGAGACAAAAAGAAAGAAGATAAAGAAAAGAAACGATCCAAAACTCCACCAAAAAGCTACAGTACAGCCAGACGCTCTCGGAGTGCAAGCAGGTAAGGCAGTAGCCCCTGAGGCCTGAATGGTGACTCTTTTTCATTAGGACACAGATGTCCACATTCAGATACCTTAACGATGAGAAAATGAGGCTTACACAGCCAAGTTTTGATGACTGGAGCACACTAAGTTGTTAGGGTAGCTTTATTGTGATGCTCACCATTTCCAAGTGTTATGCTCAAGAATGTTTTTTTTTTTTTCCCATGTAGTAGTTTTGTAATAAATGAGTGGGAGGCATTTTAAGTGATTAGTATGTCATTCTAAGACTTTAGTCCCTGTATGTAAATTATTATACTGGAAATGGAAATGATGTGGCAAACTTCATAGAAAATATATTCTTAATGTTCAACTGGATCAGATGTTGTTCAGACATGCTTGTATTTTCTGTGTTTGTGTGACACACTTACCTTATATGAATGTGCCAGAAGGTTTTTGCTGTTTCTCAAACACTGAAAAGTAAATCAAAGACTCAAGAGTCGATACTGTAAATTTTGGAGAAGAAAGTTAAAGTAAGTTCTGGTGGCCTTGAATTTGGTATTGTTTCTGATGAGGCACAGAAAACTGCAGCACTAGATGAAAGGCTAATATTTTTTTCCTTTTAAAAGAACCACCAAACTGAATGGCAGCACACACCCATTACAAACCCAGCTAAGACAGGAGAATGCCAATTAAAGCTAACCTGGACTGTATTATGTGACCCTGTCTCCAAAATACCATTAAGAAAGTGAAAACACTCCAGAGTGCTAGAGTAGAGGTGGTTTTTTTTTTTTTTTTTGGTTTGTTTTTATTTTTTTATTTTTTGCATTTAATGTGATAAGGGGTTTATACCTTCCTCAGCTCCTTCCAGATCTATCCAGCACATTAGTCTTAAGCTTGAGCTTGCTTTGCCCTGAAACAGTACTGTGAAGTAGGTCTTTGGCTGTGGAAGTTTCTGGTGGAGCTGGTGAGACCACACTATATTTTAAAGCCTAGTTTGCACATTTGTGATCCTAGGGAGAGACGGCGGCGGCGAAGCAGGAGTGGTACAAGGTCTCCTAAAAAGCCCAGGTCTCCTAAAAGAAAGCTGTCCCGCTCTCCATCCCCACGGAGGTAGGGGTATCGATTGTTTATACCTGTGATTCCTGTTTGGGACTAATGAAGTTTTTAAACTGATAGATTTTTTTTTTTTTTCAAATATAAGCTTCAGTTTTCTTTTGGGGGAATTAAATCCCTAAGAGATTTTCAGTGTGCACTTGTGGGGGTGGGGTACTACCACTTTAGGCCTGTATCCAGCTTAAATTGTTTGTTTGGTTGCCCGATGTTTCAGATGAGTCTCCTTTGCAATCTTTGTCATCTGAGCAGAGTGAGACCTGCTGCCTGTAACAGTAGCTCTAAGAAGCACATTTAACTGTCGTTGTTTCAGACATAAAAAAGAAAAGAAGAAAGATAAGGACAAAGGCAGAGATGAAAGGGAACGATCAACAAGTAAAAAGAAGAGGAGCAAAGACAAGGAGAAGGAGCGAGAAAGGAAGTCTGAGAGCGACAAAGACGTCAAAGTAAGTACACAGGCCAGGGCGCTGCCGCTCTGGCGCTGCCGCTCCTTCAGAAGTGCTTGTCCTTTGGAGAAGCTCATTTCTCCATTCTCCTTGGCAAAGCAGGTGACACGAGACTATGATGAAGAGGAGCAGGGCTATGACAGCGAGAAGGAGAAGAAAGAGGAGAAGAGACCGTCGGAAGCAATGTCCCCTAAAACAAAGGAGTGCTCTGTGGAGAAGGGGGTGGGCGACCTGCGAGAGTCCAAAGTGAACGGGGATGACCACCACGAAGAAGACATGGACATGAGTGACTGAGCCCCTGAAGCCGGCTGTAGATGGGCCTCGGTATCATCCCTGGTGACACCTAATGCTGTGTGTGTTCATCTCACCTCGGTGTATACAGCTGCACATTACCAATGGTTGCAGAACACCCAATTGTGACCTCTAGTTCTTTACAGCAAAAGCTTTTAGAAAGTGGTACCTGGGTGACCAGCACTGCCATGGTGATACCCATTTGCGTGACCAAGCAGCTGTACAACTGCTGCTTCTAACACAAATGAACAGCTGCATGCATCTCCAGCAGGCATGGATTGTCTCTGTCGTATGATTCTCAGTGCGTTCACTTAGAGTATTTCTAGAGTTTGAGTCCTTGCCGTGATAGAGCCACGTAGGGAATGCACTGATTGCATGTTACCCCAAATGTCATGAAACCCTCCAACATGGTGACCTAGTTAATGGTCTTATTTGTTGACATGACAAATTAACATTCTTAGAGTTACATCTGGAAACAAGCATTTGTGATAGATAAGCCTTTTGAGCCTTGTGGCTAAATTTTTGTGGCTTTGTTTAACTTTCAAAGGTTATATATGCACTAACCTTTTTTGATGGCTAAGTAGGCTTTAAATTACAGAAAAAAATTTCAAATAAAACTGGCTGTAAAAATATGTTTTGAATTAGAGTTGTTCACATTTTCATAGCTACTTAGGTTTTTTTTTTTTTCCAATAATTTATTTCACATCTCTACCAGTGAACGCAACCTGCTTATCCAGCCCATCACTAGGAGAAAATAACCTCGTCCTGATTTTCAGTTTTCAACTTTTGTTTAGTTTTTAAAGCTCACTGTTGAACAAGAGGAGGTGGTGGTGCATTTTAAAATGACCTTCATGTGCTTTTAAAATACGACAAATCTTGATAATGTACTTTTATTTGATCTCAAGTTGTACAAAAACCAATAAACTTGTGTTACTTTGATTGCAGTAGTATCTTATGCACAGTGATTCCATGTTATATGCAGATTAGGTAGGTAACTGTTTTCTTAGTTACAGGAGTTAAAGCTTCACTTTTGTGCAGTAAAAGACAAAAGTAGGCTACCGTCTGTGCCATGTTGATGTACAGTTTCTGAAATTGTTTTACAGGACTTTGATAATAAAACCCTTAAACTCACAAGTCAAGCGCCTGTAGAACTGCATTGTGTTTATTCACACGTTGAATGTATATCGTTACCTCTTCGGGGTAGATGCCAGCAGAATTGTCAACGATACCTTCTGTCTAAATTATGGCTTAACTCGTGTTTTGGATGTAGGACTGGTGTCATGCAACAGTGTCTTGGGGATAAATATGAGCTCGCCTATACCTACCTAGTAAGTTTATGTTTTCATTAAAATTACGGAAATTTGCTTTTTCTGAAATAATAGAAGTTGTTGGTCACAAGTTTGTATTGTATTACAATACTAAACATAATGGCTAGTGTTGGGTAGCCGAGAGGGAGACTGAGACTGGGGTATAGCCTTCAAGTTTTAAATATAACTTATTAAATTGAATGCTGTATAGAAAAGCAGCATTTGTACAGTTTGTAGTTGAGTAACTTTTTAAAGATTTTATGAGCAGGAATTTGGTCTATGACAGATGCATCAAATTCCACTTATGATCTGAATGCCCCCTACATTTTTAAAACAAAGCTGAATATAGGTGACATTCGCTTAAAACTTACTAGGTACATTTGTGTCAGTATGACCAATTCTGTCAGAAACAATTAAAATACTGGCAATTCCCAGGGCAAATCAATATCCAAAATTTATTTCATTGTCTGTGACTTCTCTTAGTGCAGACGTTTACTTCTCTACAGTTTTGTTTTAAGCCAGTGCCAATGACTTAAGATGCTGCCAGAAGGCAGTTTTATTTAGGACATTTCTGTGGTGAAGTCTGCACAAAGTTGGTGCTGCACTGGCCTGGCACCCCATGCCTCTTAGCCAACAAACAGTTGGACCCAAATAGGCACTGCCACCACACTGAGTTCTCTGTATTTGGTGGTAAAACAATTTTAAAATAAAAATGGTTTTGTTAGAAAAATGTTTTGTCATTTATTTTGCTTAGTTTTTAGTCATGAAAAACTTCAGGCTATGTAATTTGTGAAAGATAATGTTCCCATGGTAAGCTGCCTCAGGGAGCTGGTGGGCAAGCATGAACTGTAGAAGTACATGCCTGGGTTGGTGGATTGGAGCCAGCTCCTATTTGAAAACTAAACAGTACAGGGAGTGCCAGAAATTGAACCACCAGGCTCAAGGTATGCCACCCAGTTCCCTTGGGTGGCATCTGCACCTTATGGGAAGATGAGCTCTGACTGTATCTTGTGTCTATAAAAATATGTCTAGTCTTTTTTAGTAGGCAGCTTATTATGAGGTTATTTTTGTACAGTATTATGCCACTGATGTGAGAAGGGTACTTCCTTTTAAAACTCACTGGTAGATACATGTTTGCTTTTTCTTTTCATGAGAAATTGAAGGTTAAGGGTCACAAGTGGAATGCTACAAATCTTTAATAATCAGGATGTTATTCCAAGATGAAGTTTTTACTTTTCCAATATTTTAGATACAGATTGACTTAACTTTCTGAAGGCAAGTAAGCGTAATTTTTAGTGCTGGGCATTAACAAAAAATTTTTTTAACCTAAATTAATGTCCATCATTGCACTGACTCATGATAGCAGCTATCAGAAAAGCTGACGTTTTAGTGTGTAGGAAGTGATTTGATTCTAATGACTTAATTTTGTGCCTGGTACTGCAAGAAGATCCAGTCAGTGGAAGGGCTGGATCCCACAGAGCAGACTGAAATGGCCCATCTTGTTACTTGTGACTTTGACGCATGGGTGTACAGCAGGATGACTGGGGAACTAGAGACACCCCAGAAATCTTGAGCTGCTGCTGCTGCACCCCAAGAAGTAAACAAAAGCTAAACTTAATGTTGCTCTCCATAATTTCTACCAGTCAGCATCATCCTTGAGAACGGAGATAGGGTTACTCTGTGTTGGTACCGGTTTCTGTTCTAAAGTCATAATCACTAAAAAATCATCAAAGCCTGATGACTTGGTTGACTCAGTGCCTGTAGACTTGAATGCACTGAACTGACAAAGAGGTTAGAAGAACTATTCAAGAGCAAGCTGAAACGAGCAGCTCTTTGTTGTTTTTACCTAAAGCTAGCCCCTTGGTACACTGAGATCTGAATGACTGCTGACATGCTGTGAAACTTGTAGATGGCAGCTAATGCTACCTGAGGTCTCTGGCATGGAATACTTTTTTTTTTTTTTTTAAATAAACCTGCAGCTTAATAGTTTACCAAGTCATGCATGGCTGATTCTCTGTGGGCAAATTTGACTGTTAGTTGATTGCAAAGTGGGTCTACTGTCCAGTCAAGCACCAGATCTCTATCTGCTGTAGACTACCATACCAAAGTGCTGCATCTCTAACCACTTTTTTACCCATTTTGACATAGGGTCTCATTAAGCTGTTGTCTTGATCCTGCTGCTTCAGTCTCCCAGACAGGCTGGATGGACTACATGCATGTGTCACTACACTTGATTTGAAAACCCAGATTTTATTCAGGCTTTAAGTTTTACATTCAGCTGCTTGCTATTAGCTAATAATCATGTAGGTTTCCAACCATCAACATGTACTTAACTGAGCCATGCATGATACCTGTTGTATGCTCTCTAATATGACTACAGTTTCCCTCTCCCGTTTCCTCTCCCTAACCTGTGCTCTCCTCAGACCCACTGCTCTTTTCCCTTCAGAAAAGAGCAAGCTCCCAGGGTGCCAACCAAATGCAGCACAAGTTACAGTAAGGCCAGTTTGCCCACATAGCAAGGCTGCAAGAGGCAAACCAGTGGGAGGAAGAGGGCCCCAAAAGCAAGAAAAGACAGATCCCCTCCCTACTTCGCTGTTAGTCCCACAAAACCACCAACATAACATACATGCAGAGCACCTAGTTCAGACCCTTACAGAATTCCATGACTCACTTCAGTCTGAGTCTATATGAACCCTGGTTAGCTGATTCAGTGGGTCATGTTCTTATTGTGTCCTTGACCCCTCTGGCTGTTAGAATCCCCCCCCCCAAACTGAATTCCCCAAACTCCACCTAATATTTGCCTGAGGGTCTCTACATCTGCAGCCTTCTCTAATGAGGATTATGTTAGGCTCTGGTCTACAAAACTGTAGCTCTTTACCCAAGAATGTCTACTAATGACAGGCTCATGAAATGGTTCCCGTATCTAGTCACCTGAGTGATGAAGTATCACAAACGGGACCCTTACTACTCAACTTTTTAAATTTACATATTTAATTTTACATACCTACATTTCAAAACATAAAAGATAATACTGATTCTTAATTCAATAACAGGATTAAAAAGACACATCATGAAAATATAATATTGTGAAAAGTTTATTTGCATTAATTATTAACTCCTTTTTTCCCACCATCATAAGAGATACATTTGTTCTTTGTGATCAGAGAAAAGACATTTTGGAATGGACAATCTGATTCTACTATTCATTAAAGAAAAACTCAAGTCTCAAAACAATCCAGTGCAACAATCTTCAGTAGTACAATCCAGTGCAATGATTTTCAGTAGTCCTCCCGTCTCCAGTGTTACACAGCAAAATATTCACAGTAAAAAATTCTAAGTCTCAAGCTGCAATTTACCATCTTTTCCTACATGGTCTATAGAGCCAGGGAACCTAAAGCAACAGTGGTCACTGCCCTTCAGATCCTCAGGCCTCACGACTGACAGCAAAACAGAGTAGTAGCTACTAATCCACTGGAGCAGCCACGGTCTGAATGCCAGGGACATAACCTCCATTCCGTCAAGCTAGCTCTGGGTTTCTCAATTCTTACAATGATCTTACTGGAGGGATTAGGGTGTTGAATTTTTAACTCTTGATTATTTTCTTATAAAAAGTAATAAAATGTCAACATACACAAGGTGGAATCACTATGTGAGATGTAATCGTAGAAAGATAAATATCTGATGGCTGATGCTTTGGGTTTTTAAGTAAGTCAACCCTTCGATAAAAGTCTTTAAAATCTCGGTAACAAGTTTAAACTATGGGTCACTATAACAACCTGACAGGCGCATCCTTGACACATTTCATCAGGACACATTTATAAACATTTAGCTAAGTCTTTAATAGAACATGATACCTTAGACATTAGTCTCCTAATTTATTTTCATTCTTGGACCTTCAAATCATCTTGCAATAAATATGAAAAAATTTAAGTGCAAAAATGAATAATGCATGATTTTTAACATTTTGGAGACAGAAATAAGTAAATATTTTCCTGTGACTTAAAAAAAAGTCAATCTTGCATGTTTCTGGACTTTTAGCCTATAACAAATATAGCATATAAAATGTTTTTACCTTATTTTGAAAGCATTACATACATAGTTGTCCAAAATATGTATTTTTTTAAAATTGACACCAATGCATCCATATTCCATTAAAAATAATCTGTCTTATGTGCACTTACTAGGAAGCAAGTTTAAAAATTTGGAATTTGTTTTAAAGTGCTGATACTTGGGAGAGGGCTAGCTGTAGGCATGTTACCGTACCTATCAACAGAACAAGAACCTTTATACTCAAGTTTAGGAAAACAAAAAACAAACAAACAAAAAAGAGGTTCTAGGAAAGGAAGATTGGTAACAAACAGTTTCCACTGGAAAAGGTAAAACAAAGAGCACCACGATGAGCTGCACCAAGGTGCTGGGGGCACCGCATCCCTGCAGGGAGCACTCCCTCGGAATGCACTGCAGCTGTAAATGCAACTGTTACTTAGGTGCTGGGGGGCGGGGCACCGCATCCCTGCAGGGAGCACTCCCTCGGAATGCACTGCAGCTGTAAATGCAACTGTTACTTAGGTGCTGGGGGGCGGGGCACCACATTCCCTGCAGGGAGCACTCCCTCGGAATGCACTGCAGCTGTAAATGCAACTGTTACTTAGGTGCTGGGGGGCGGGGCACCACATTCCCTGCAGGGAGCACTTCCTCGGAATGTATTGCAGCAGGCTGTAAATGCAACTGATGGTTACCATTCATTGCTCTGTTCACCTCAGAAAACTCATTTCCTTCTAGTTCATTGAACATTCAAATTAAAGAACTCTACATAATGATGAAAAAGTTTTAAAGAACATTATACATGTCACCCTGGACGAAGGTGACACGTTTCAAGGGGTTTCATATCTCTTAAGACACTGAATTTACGTTAATGGTCCAGGAGTGTTTTAGATATAGCTATAGATATATTTATATGCATATATATTCCAACAGGAAGTGTAAAAATCTTTAAAAACAAAACCACAGCACTCACAGCTGCTTTACATAGGAAGGTCTCAGGGTCACTGGGTGTCAAACTATTACAGACAGGAAGTGACTTTGAAAAGATGAATGGCACACCAGGACGCTTCGGACGTTTTACAAGAGGTCCATTTCTCATCACATCACTGATGTGTCGACCCTCTGCTTACAGAAGCTCTGTCCCTGCCGCCCGGAGCCTCTTGTTCTTCTGGATGAGTTAAAGGTCAGGAAAACGACTCGGGTCTTCTTTGTAGTCTTCAGGGATGGCAAAGATAGACCCATCAAATTCATCACATCTGAACTCCTGAAAAGTCACAGTGGCTGTGATCGTGGGAAACACGGGGATATCTGGAGAACAAAGAGTGAGATGCTGTCAGATGCCCATCTGTGGCACTCCTTCACAAAACTGCATTTCCAGAGCGACCCAATTTGCATCCACCAAAGCCTGTGCAGGGGCCTCAGCCGCTCCCTGGGCTGCTCTGCCTTCCACAGTGGCACAAGCCCTGATTTTAAATGCTGACATCTTATCCACTGGGTAATGTCACACTACTTGAGCACAGCAATCACATACAAGAGTTTCTGGCCCAAATGGTAAGTGAATCTTCAGAGTACATTCACCTGCTCTGCTCTGCTCCTGGAAACAGCAGGCCAGGCAGAAGCTGGTCTGATTCCTTTATATGGGGCCTCAGATTTCACCCATGAACAGCCTCTGAAGTGGATCCATCTATCTAGCCCAAGAGTCTATCCAAGGTGAGAAACACAATAAAGTTACTGTTATGTGCTTAGTATTGTGTCTGCAGAAACAGGAGGGGAAAAGCTTTCATGAGACAATCACCACAGGCACTCTGGAGCACCTAGCTTCCACTGCTGCCTATTGGCACAGTCTCCAGGGAGTCGGCAAACTCAGGCCTTCTGACTGAATTATTTTTGTATGGCTTGTAAGAGTTTTCCTAACCCAGATCCTTAGATTTCTTTTAAAATTTTTGGTAATTTT
The DNA here is from genome assembly GCF_943737965.1 of Phodopus roborovskii. Lineage (NCBI taxonomy): Eukaryota > Metazoa > Chordata > Mammalia > Rodentia > Cricetidae > Phodopus > Phodopus roborovskii. The sequence continues at coordinate 16,592,187 of NW_026125278.1, read as the reverse complement.
ACATTTCACATTTAACATTATGACCATTAACTTCTGTGCAAACTAAGGTAAGAAAGGAAGGCCGAGTTTCTTTTATCTCCTTTTTCTTTCCTTTTTTTTTTGGGGGGGGGGCGAGGGTGTTGTTTTGTTTTTCAAGACAGGGTTTCTCTGTATAGTACTGGCTGTCCTTGTGTCCTGGAATCATGAGATCCACTTGCCTTTACCTCTGGAGTGATTGGATTAAAGGGTGGACCCCTACACTCTGGCTGGCCATTTCCGTTTATGGAAGTCCCACCACTCATCACGTGTAGTAGAAAACTATCTTTCTTTTCTGCACTGAAGTATGCTGCACAAATAGTAAAAACCCAGAGAGAGATACTGGGATTAAAGCTGAAGATCAGAGAAGCAAAGCAACTATCCACTAGCTCTTAACTCTACCAATGCTCAGACTGAAAGGGTGATCCTGTCCTCAGACTGCATCTCCAGACTGTACTGTTCCTCAGACTGCAATGACCTCCTGTCTCCTCCAGCCTTACATTCCTCTCTAGTGCTGGGATTAAAAGCATGGGATCCCCAGTGCTGAGATCACCTTTGTGTGAGCTGATTCTCTTTTAGACTGGATCAATTCGTAGCCCAGGGTGGCTGCCTCTGGCTCTTGAGTGCTAGGATTAAAGGTGTATGCCACCATTATCTGGCCTCTATTGCTGACTAGTGTGGCAGCTATGATTAGAGGTGTGTACCACCACTGTCTGGCTCTATGCCTGTGGCTAGCTTTGCAGTCTGATCTTCAGGTAGGCTTTATTTGTTATAAACAAAATATCACCACAGAAGGTATCTGTGCCTTTGTCAGACCAGGAGTGTGTTAGAGGAACTTCTGGTCCCTCTGCTCATGGGCATACCTGCACCACATGGCTGCAGTGCTGGGACATGGAGTTAGGATCAACCCACGGGAATAATTGCTAATACACTGTGACTGATTCCTTGTCAAAACAGGTCAGCTGTAATGACCCCCAAGTTTGGCCTCTTAGGGTCTCTTGCAGGGACATCTACACAAGAATCACCAAGCATTCCTTGCCCTGAGAAAGAACACCAGAAACTGAATACCACTTCAACATGTGGGATCAGTTGAAGCTCAAGAGGTACCAGGTTAGAAGTCAGCAAAATTATCACCTTGATGATAATGCTGGTCTGATTGACACACCAGCTCCACAACTACCAGACAATGGGATCTTGCTACAGAAGGCACTCTATGACAGCTACTAGGAAGGACCTAGGAAACTAATGCAGAATTCTACTTCCTATGCAAATACTGAATGATTTGTTTCCAGAAATTTGGATAGGAACTAGTGTGCCAACTATATCTCTGCAAAGGTCTCTTAAATGTCTCTTACTTACTGAAGCTGTGCAGCCTGCATATCTTTTGTTTCATTGTGTATCTCAGTACTTCTTTATTTTAGTAACTGAAATAGTCACACACACTCTGCTGCAAGAGAGTGCTTCCATGTCCTCTGTATTTCATTTCATTTAAATCACAGAGAAATCAAAACTTGCATCAGCTACTGTATTTCTCAGGAATTTTATACATATAACAAAACAGAAACACCAATGCACTTAAAATAATAACAGAACCTTGAAAATAAACAACCGGTATATTCATTGCCCTTTAAAATATATACCTTACTAAATTTGAATAAAAAACCAAAACACTAAAATTACACCTGAAATTTTGTCTTACCTAATTTTACAGGAAAGCCTGGAGGAAGCTTCATTTGAACAAATTCTCTAAGCTTGTTAAAGTGCTTGAAGGGTGCTATTACTTCTAGAACATTCAATAATCTGAAAGATGAAAGAATAACAATGTTTCCATGGTTTTGAGTCCTTAAGGTTGTTCTTGAAGTGCACAGCTCAAACCAGACAAACTGAGGCAGATTAACTCCTCAGTGCTTCTGGGATGTAAGACTGAAGTGAACGTCTACTTCCAAGACTGAGCTTCACCGTCAGGTCAGAAGGGTTAATCTTACTTATGATCCTGGCTCACACACATTTCAGATCACACCACCAATCCCTCTGCTTAGATTCCAGGGTTCACCAGTGTCCTGGGTCACAGGCATAAGACAGTTCCTTTGATCCTATGACTGGGTTATCCCAGCACCTACTATTATTTTTCTTTCAACAGTGTCTTGCAGTGTAAGCAACAGCTCAACACATTAAATCACTGCTCTCCTTTACTGAGTAAGCAGCAAGTGGACACACAGACCACACTGGTTTCCTTTACTTTTTTCCCTGGGGCAGAGAGTTGGCCCCAGGATCTTAGACATACAAGGCCAGCACTCACCACTGAGCTTAATCCCAAGCACTCAGGAGGCAGAGACAGGCGGATTTTTGTGAGTTTGAGTCCAGCCTGGTCTACAAGAGCTAGTTCCAGGACAGGCTCCAAAAAAATCTTGAGACACGTATTCTTACTAACTCACCCAGGCTGGCCTTGAACTTGTGGTCCTCCTGCCTCAGTCTTCCAGACAGCTGGGATTGTGGGCCTGAGCATAATTTACCCTTACCTATGTGTCAAAACTAGGGTGTGTGACTTGTACGCTTTCTCTGCCCACATGACTTAAATTTGTTTCTTAATAACTGAGGGCTAGGCTACAAAATAGAGGTCGATGTAGACTATTTACCCAACACGAACAACGTCCTAGACTCAATCTGTAGCACTACAAATAAATAAATAAGATTATACCAAAGAAACAAAACCCAGATGTTTATTTAGAACCTGGTGGAGTAGTTCACACCTGTAAATTCACATGACCCCAACACTCGGGATCCTGAAGCATGAAGACTAGGGGAGTTCCAGCAAAGGCTGGGCAAGAGCGAGGCCCTATCAAAGCAAAGAAGCCTTGTGATTTAAAAGGGCAATTTTCTATGGCAATTGTTTTGTACCCACTTTGGAATCAAATGCTTTGTCTATCATATCTCGAACACTAGCTCAGCCACACTTGGAAGTTAGCCTGTGCTCAGTCCTGTCCCTGACCCATTCATCATCTGCTACCGTCAGCTGTGTCTGAGGGGTCTGCTTGTGTCCGTGCTGCTCTCTGCTCAGTTTCATACTCCCTTGGCCTTTCCTTTTTCATTTCCGTCTGTTGTCCATCTCAGGAGTGACCTGGTTAAACTGATTTTAATGTTCATGATGTGTTTTTCCACAGCAGTAACAGGAAGTCTCTTTTGTTGTAGAATGGATTTTTGTCTGTTTCCTGTATGCAGTATTCTTTGATTTCCTTCTTCCTATGACACATGTATTAATGCATCTATTTCTCATTTCTTAGGGATCTCTGGAGGTAACTCCAAGCACACTATAAAATCAGGTGCATCCTTAATTAGGAAGCCGAGACGCAAGAGGACCCAGATGTCTCCCCATGTCTGCTAATACCCTTCTCACACTGCCTCAGCTCCTGCCCCTGTGTGATCTCTAACTTACATAGGGGCGCTGTACAATATCCTATCTACCCTTCTAAAGCCTGGGCGTGACAAAGGCAGCGAGTCTGAATGAATTTTGTTGAAAATTATAGAGCCTGCTCTCTTCAAGGAGGGGAAAACAAAACAAAACAAAACAGCCTACCGGGCCATTTTGAAAGGAGAATTAATTAGGAGAAAATAATAATAACTGGGTCCTTCAACTCCTGCCCAGCCACATTTTCATAAGGAGCCAAGAGCACAGCCTGTCAAGGGTGAGCTGAGCACCCACCTCCCTGTCCACTCATCTCTGTAAACTCAGGGTTTCTAAAGGACATCTGGTGTAGATGGGCCCGGAAGGGTATTTGAAGGTGTGCACGACCGTTCAGTTCTCAGTAGAAAAAGGCTGAAAACAGAGCGTTTGCCAATTCAAGAGCAACAGAACAAATGGCAGGCCATCATCACCATAAATTCCAAGAAAAAGAAAACAAAAAGCAAGCAAAAACGTGGTTACTGTTGGAATCCTGTAGATTAGAATCATTCTCAGGTTCTGCATTCACAACTGTAGGCGACAAGAGAGTCTAACCACCGTGCTGAAGGAAAATACCTTCTAACCCCACCAATTTCTATGCTTTGAGTTTTTCTATAAGCATGTATTGCTTTAATAGTTTTCTTTAGACTATTTAAAATTTATCTATAAAAAATTATACTTTTGTAAACCAGGAAATGTATGGGCAGGTGCATAAACTCTTGAGCCAAGATTTGTCTCTCTCCCCCGCCACACACACACACACACACACACACACACACACACACACACACACACAAACACACACAAACACACACTTCAACACCTCAGATTCAAACACCGGTGGCTGGCAGGACTTTTTGTAATCAATCGTGCACTTACGACTCGATTCCCAAGGGGAACTCCTGGCTCATGGCTACGGTGGCTTTAAACGTCTTCTTGCTCTCTTTGCACACCAGTTCTCTGCCCAGGTGCGGCGCCCTGCAACACACAGCACACTGTTAGAGAGAGAGCCTTGCTAAGAGCTCAGCACTCTCCATCAATATTCACTAATACTCGGGGTTAGTCTACAAAAATATTAAGCTAAAAACAAAGTTTATTTAAGAAATGAGACAAAAAAACTATAAAAGTTCATAAATATCAGTACTCAAACAATTCTATACTGAATAAAACAACTTTAAAAATAAATACTACTTTTAGGAACAATACATGATGGTTTCCTCTGACCTGCTATAGCACCTAACAAAGGATAGTCCAAAAAAAAAAGTCACTTTCAAAAAGACTATGCCCAACACTGTAAAAAGTAAGTATGTCCATCCAACACTTTAACACTGGAACAGCACATGGGAAACCTGCAGTAACAGCATGCCTTTCAATAAGAAAAACAAGGCAGCTTCTTCTTGAGCACAGTGGAGTGGGTGGGAGGGGTAAGTGCATGAGGAGCTAATGTAGTCTCCACCAAAAGGAAACATCCATTCGTTTATTCAAAAGAGAGACTTTATTCTTTCACCTCTCTTCTAATCAACACACGTAAGGAACGGTGATGCTGTGCGTACTCTTCTCCAAGAGTTAGTGAAACAACTAAAGTTTTATGGAAAGATGCTGAGGAGTCAATGAATCAATGATGAACCGGCACGGGAAGCTGAAAAATAGCACCACCTTAAAACAAGTCCTACAAGGTTCTAGCTTGCTGGTTGGTGTGTATAATTGACATAGGGATGTAAAATGGCTCTAGACTCAGTGCACACCAATTTGGGAGTTTTCTTTCTCGTGCATACTTTCTATTTCTTAAAATTAATACAATAGCTTCAGATAAAAATACATTAATAATATGCTCTCAGAACTCTTGTATCTAAATAGACTATTTTAACAAGTTTTTCTTCCTAAGATTCAAAGAAAACATAAACCAAAAAACCACCTACTTTCCATTTTCAGCAGAAATGTATTCTTCCCATGTAATAGTGTTCTGAGGAGGAGGGGTAAGGGACTGTCTTCTAACCGGCTGCCAATAAGAGAAAGAGACAAGTAGAGTGTAGAATGTAGGGTGAAGTATATCACATTTTAAAACGCAAAGTTAAAACATACTGAGGCAGGGAGGCACAGGGAACAATGCATACACTTGGCTCCACCCTAGCAACGCTTTCATAACCCTATGCTTCCACTCAAACACATCCTAAAACATGTTCAGCTTGGTAATGCACAGTAGGAAAACCCTATTTGCCATCTAATGCCAAGGCACGATTAGACATGCAAAATGTTTAACATCAGATGCATCATGGTAAAGGGCATACACAAGAAACTCAAGCACGTCACTGGAAACAGAAAGCCACCATACCCCTCCTCTAGCCAGACTCCATAAAGGAAGTCCCAAACATTTATCCGTGGCTCCTGCATGGTCTAGCTCAAATAGACCACTGCTCTTTTGCAGTTTCTGTTACTGTCTCTAAATAAAACTCCTTGCTGCTTTGCTGTTTGTGTACTTTCCCAATTAAGTAAGATGTCAAGGACTTGGACACACTGTCCAGACAAAACTGCCTCAGAAGATAATCTACTGGGATTGGGGTGTTGAGTGATAGACAACATGTTAGCATGCCTCACAGAACAGCAAACTAAGTGCTGGTCCATTTAACCTCTTCTACATAACACTTAATGAGAACAGTCCAAAGGGAGTCCCATGCAATTTTAGCATTAACACAATTATTTACTAATATTAGCATCAAGCTAACACTACCTCTTCTTCACTATTTATCTAAAAACTTCCAGACATTATGCTACATACAGAAGCAGAGACTGATACAAACAAACTGGCTTCAAAAAGCACCAGAAGAAGAAACTACGTCAACAACCAGTTCAGCAGGGGAAAAAAAAAAAAAAAAGCAAAACTAAGTTACTGGAAACGGCATCAATGACTGGGAAATGGGAGCATGAGGACCAAGTACCGGCCAGGTTAGAGTGCAGGGCTGGAGGGCTGGACTTTACCTCAGCAACAGTCTCTCAAAGGCCTGACTTTCAACAGGCCAAATGAAACCACAGGAAGCAGCTGTACAGACTGTGGAGGCTTCCACCTTTTTGGTTTTGTGTTTTGAGATTGGGGGGAGGGAGGCTCTCAATGTAGCCCTACCTGTCCTAAAACACTCCGTAGAACAAGCTGATCTCGAAATCAGAGATCTGCTTGCCTCTGCTCCTTGAGTGCTGGAATTAAAGGTGTGTGCCACCACTGCCCAGCTTATTTATAGTGACAATTTTAAAGCAAGGAGAATTACACTTAAGAATATGAATCAATATATTTATTCCGACTCTGGTAGAAAACAGCAATAGGAGAGATAACACAAGGAGCTACCTGTTAACCGTCTTTAAGGTCAAATTTTAATGTCTGTTAAATGTAAGTTTAGATTACTGCAGGATGGGTGAGCCAGCAATAGGAACTAAACTAGAGAGGCAGTGCAAACTGAGAACTGCTAGGGAAAAATAATGTGCATGAGAAAGGACCGGCTTTTGTTCTGAGCTGATGTTGTTGCTGACCTCAAGTTCACTATGTACCCAAGATAACCTTGAACTCTATCCTCTGCCTCCACCTCCTAAGAGCTGGGATTAGACATGTGCGCCCCTCCCCCCTTCTCTTATTAGTATGCCCCTAGTCAAAGGGATACACCCCACTAAGAACTGGAATCGGTAACCTATGGCTTGCTCCAGCAGCCTGCTATAGACCTTACAAACACATGGAAAGGACACACTGCTACTTGTTTCACAGTAGCAGTGGTTGTTCAGAAGATCCGTCGTCAAAGGAGCTAGATAATGGAGGATAGCTGGGTTATCCAAAAGCTGTGCTATACACAAATGAATAAGTTCTAGGCCCAGCAACACACATATAAACAAGGACTGGAGAGATGGCTCAGTGGTTAAGAGCACTGGCTGCTCTTCCAGAAGTCCTGAGTTCAATTCCCAGCAATCACATGGTGGTTCACAACCATCTATAGTGGGACCTGACGCCCTCTTCTGGCATAAAGGTATACATCCAGACATAACACATTAAATAAATCTTTAACGAAATTCAAACAGAGTTTTATGTAGCAATGGATTTATCTGTAAATTCAATGCCATTATCACCAAAAGCCCCACACACAGATTTTAGAAACTGACCAACTAATCTTAAATGTTCACCAACAACTGCAAGGTTAATATCCAGGTTTGTTGTGCACAGCCACAAAGCTGAGGTAGGAGAATCAGAAATCTGGGGCCTGCTTAGGAGAAACAGAAGGTCCTGTCTAAAAATCAAAACAAAATAAAAAACCTAAAACTGTGTTTTCCTGTCCTACTATATAATCTGTGATGAACAGCCTTCAGTAGACACTCACAGCACCAGAAACAAAGCCGGAATTTGCCCCACCATATCTGAGCCACAAAAAGCCTATCAGAGTTTCCTTATGTTCTTCATGCTCGTCATTCTGTTCTATTCTACAGCTACATCCGGTAAGCTATGCTTTAATTTCAATTTGAAAAATTACAGCTGCTTAAAATGTCATTTAAGGACCCTTTAACAATTCAAATACATCAGAACACAATTCGTGTAATTTTACGAAAATCAACTTGTCTACTTTATGTTTCAATTAGGACTGTAGACTTAATGACCATATAGTTTTTACATACATTTATGCAGCGATCAAACTGGCAAACAACCCAAGAATTTCTTATGTTTTATAGTGTTCTATGTTTTCAACCCCAATATTAAAGGGTAGCAATAGCCACCATCACACCTGGCCATTTCTGACTGTGGCTCCAGCAGCAATCACATACATATGATGCTTATAAACACATTCACAACACTACGACAGCCACTTCACAGAGCGGCCGTGACTGCCACTATGTGAGATGTGTTTTGGTCATTTTTAATCAGTTCTATCCATGTACTAGTTTAAAAAGAAAGTAGCCATGATCTATTGGGCTAATTCCCATTCTTTTTCAAGGAACTTGAAAAGCCTCCCATACAAAGCTTAAGTTACCATCTGGGGATATTGACAGAGGAAATGGGTGGAAGAAAATAGAATTTAAGAACCTAGAAGAGATGACCCAGTGATCAGAAGCACTTGCCTCTCTCTTTAAGAGGACCCAAGTTTGGATCCCAGGATCCTTATCAGGCAGACCACAACCACCTGTAACTCCAATCCCAGAAGATCTGACACACACTTCTGGTCTCCCTCAAATGATATGTACACACGCATACACAGTAAATTTTTTAAAGAAGCAATATCTGCTTCGTATTAGAAATCAGAGGGTAGAACAATTCCCGTTCTTTCATGCACCTTCTCACTTCCTACTTTCCTTTTCCTGATCCTCCTGGTCCCACACTCACTGCACAGAGCATTTCAATAAGCAGATGCTCCACACACAGCTCCTAGGCTGTACAGGCTAGAGATGAGCTATGAAGCAGTTGAACCTCAAAGGCAGTGGGCAGCACTTAGAAAATGACTTTAATCTATTGACTAATGAAGACTCAAAGACCAGGTATGACTCAAAAAATACCAAAGGTCTCCCTGCGCTCTTTCTATTCTTAATAAGCAAAGACAATGAAGATTTACAGTAGACAGGTAGTAGAGGCGCACCTCAAAGTTCTGCTCCACCAGGCTCCCACCTTTGCTCAGGCTCTCCATGATGGCCTTATTCCGCAGAATGTCCTCCTCGCTCAGGTGTTCTCTTCTTTTCCTTGATTCTAGAACAAGTCCATTCACCAGATAAAAGTCTGCCAAAAAGTTTCCTACTCTTTCCTAAAACAAAAATCAAACATTCCAGAATGCCAGTTTAAAGGAAGGTTGATCTCAGATCTTTAAAAGCATTGAGATCATAAAGTTCTCTGTAAATATGTACCATGCACGTGAAAATAAACATACAATCATTCATTTCCAAACTACAAAGGAGAATTTAAAGTACAGAAGACTTATGCTAATTAACCTGCAAATCAGGCAGTCTAAACAGAAGCATGAATGTTGTTTTTTCATTACCTACTCCCAAGCACCACAAAACAATCTGAGAATCTTACAAAACAGTCAAATTAAGAGTTAGCAAGGAGGGGTCAGGGGTAACACTGTTCCCATTTTATAGATAGAAACACAGAATTAAAATCCACAGTCCATGCCACACTGGACCCTCTCTACTCTCTGACAGGATAAAACTTCAAATTACTGCTACTCACTGCTTTGAAAAAAATAAATAAATAAATAAATAAAACAAGAGTAGCCTTGCTCACTAATAAATACGAATGTTTAAGTTATAGATACAGGCACAGAAACTCAAATGACAAGAAAAAAGGCACAAGAAGAAAACGGGCAGTTCTTTCCAGTAAGACACTGACCCGTACCTCCAGCACCCAGAGATGGGTATAAAGGTATAAAACTATCTACTATGAACTTACTTGACCCAGCTTCCCATTTCCACCTGTATCCAGGCTGACTGCTCCACCTTGCCATGCCCTTAACACAGCACATCTCCAGCGCTTCAGGACCTCCGTAAGAGTTACCAGGAAGCCAAGCATTTTGTACTGGTTTCTACCTACAAAATGGGAACCATGGCATACTGACTCCCTCCTTACCTGTCAAAGACTTAAGAAGGTCACCTAGCCGCTGTTCAAGAGCTTTGGCTGCTTAGTGGTAACACTAGGTGGATAGCAGTTTCAATTTTTATCTTCTCTTGAAGTGATCCATCTAATGCTGCCCAGAAGAACAGACACAGACAAGTAAGACTTCAAAGTAACAAATGCACTACAATACTGGACCCAAAGCCTGGAGTCCTAAGTGCCAATGTTGACAAATAGGCTTTGAGGGCTCAGGGGTAAAACTTACATGTGCTGGAAGTTAATTAACAGGTCTTGTGACCGTATAAAGAAGCAACATTTATCAAATTTAGATATATTATCATATCAAGAAAAATGTCAAGTGTGTGCTGCTCCTGATCCAGCCACTGCTGTATCATGCTGTATCATTCTTGCTGCCTGTACTATCTATGCATGGCAAAGGCATGTGGAAAATGAATGAATTCCATCACAATGGAGGAAATGACTGAAATGTGCCAACACTAAGGCTGCGGGGAAAGTAGTAGCTTACTTACTATGTAACTTGCAAACTGCTAAAACAAGCAAGCAGCACTCGTGAGGAGTAGAGGCTCCCACCACACACTCATTAAACAGCCAGCTCCAAAGCCTGAGACACCACCATGTTGATAAGTATCAGCACAAAGCACTGCACATTATTTATAGATACATAGTTATGTGTGAAAATGTTAAAAAGGTCTGTCTGCAGGAGTTCCAAGAGTTCCAAGATTACAGACTGGTGGTCACTGGAGTCTTCTGGCTTCATACGTAAGGTATATGGTTTTAATTTTGTGACGGTCAGCATGCTGCTGTGGTGGCAATTTTAATACAGTAAACACTCAATTAACAGACTCTGGAAAAACAGATTTCCCTCTATAAACTATATGAGTCTCATTCAATTCCCTGAACCTTAACAGAAAACACTAAGGATTCTAGAAGAAAAAGCAATTCTTCAAGCCCACAACACAAAAACCCTGAAATCCTAGGCCACAGATTCTGACTCCAGGTAGTACCAACTCTCCCCTCAGTATCCAGCCTGTTACAGCAGTTCAAACCTACAGAGCCCCATATGCACACAAGTCAATCCCCTAAAGCAAGAAAGCCCCCACCATACCACCCTCTCCTTTTTCTTTCCTTTTCCCTCATATCTTACTTCATTCAACCCCAACACCCTTCATTGCTTTCTCCTATGAGTTACGGTTTTAAGTGAATACAAGGCTTGTTTTTCCAATGTAAAAACTTATTATGTTCACTTATTATGTTTAATAAAATATAATTAAGAAAACATTAAATCTTTGCCCCTTACCAGATGCAACTCTTATTGTTAAATTTATAGCTACTTATTTTATTAACTTATAAGTAAGTATTCACTGATTAAGATGTTTCATTATTCATTTCATTCAAAATTATATAACTCAAGCCAGTTTTAGGTTTGAACACTCCTGGCTCCATATAGGCCATGCCAAGTGAAACATTTTTAGCATAATTTTAAGTAGTCTTATGTTGTCTCTTGATGATAGATGCGATGGGAATTATAGAAACTTCCATTGAGACTTAAATTCACCATACTTTTCTAGAGATGTAAGCTTAAGATGAGCAGACATAAGATACAGGCGCTCTAAAGCAAAATAAATTAAAGTGTGTATCTCTTCACAGGCCTCTTACACACAAGGCACTGGAAAAAGGCTGCAGCCATGTTTAAACTCCTTGTGAGTAAGGCAGACAAGAGTTCAAACAAACCACTTTCTGGGCTTTTCCAAAATTACACACAAACTATGCAACTATGAATTCTAACTACCTATGTGGGATTCCAGAGACAGGAAAGATCAGCCTAAAAGACAATTCCTATATGTCCATCATTATTTTAGTGATATTACATACCAATTTTTCAAGTTTAAAAAAAAAAAAAAAAAAAAAAAAAAACCTATATTTTTACATACTGTTTTATCTTCCCGAAAAAGCCATCCAGTTTGGGCACGTGTGAAAGAAATCGATTTGGTTGATAAAGTTGCAGAATAAATATCACTGCTCATTAAAATATCAACTTCTTCTTCTGTTTCCATCTCTGACTCCTAGGTTGGGGGGAAAGTTAATATAAGAATCTGGATTCCTTCAAAAATGTAACAAGTTTCAAAAGACAAAAATATAATAGTTTCTAAATAATATAAAATATTATTTATGTGGATGTTTACATTTCATATCTGATATTTTATTTAGTAACTCAGAATTATGACTAATTATGAATTTTTAAAGCATGGCACATGAAATACACCATTTTCACACTATTATATAAGTAAATGTAATAAATTCACTGTTATTCATTATGGAACTATATGGCCTGTGGAACAATATTTTTTTTAGTAATCTTTAAGAATTAAATAGACCTGAGACAAAAATCCTATACAAAGACCTTATTTACTTTAAATGCAGATAAATTAGCCTCTAGTTTGCTAATATAAGAAAAAAAAATCCATCACGGTTATCTGAGTCTTTCTTTTTCAATAACTGGTAAGAACAATTGGAACTGGCTATGGTGGAAGATGACTTTTATCCCAGCACTTGGAGATAAAGGCAGGAAGACCTCTGTGAGTTCAAGGCCATTCTAGCTTCCATAGCGAGTAACCAATCGGTCAGAGTAACATCGTGAGACCCTATCTAAAAACAATGGAGAAAGATGGGTTTTCCAAATACTTTTTATTAGAAAAGGAAGTCATAAATATGACTCCTAAAACTTACCAACAACCTTGCTTAAGCTGTGTCTTTTCTTTCTTTTAAGGTATTTTTCTATACATTCGTATATGCATGGTTTGTGTGTGGATGATTGGGGGGCACATATATGCCATAATGCACACATGAAAGTCAAAGGACAATTTTATCAGCTTGGTTCTTTCTATCTTCACATGGGTTCCAGAGATTGATTGCATGTCACCAGACTCATACAGCTAATTTCTGTACTTACTTCTAGGACAGAGAACCACATGGTGGGAGCTGGGGAGCAAGCAGGCAGATACACAATAAGGTTCTCTCTCATATTAGGTAGAGGATAGGGGATGAAGGCTGCCCAAAGGTTTGCGATGGCTACAAGCAGATGGCCATTTCCTATTCTTCACACCTCACTTTCAAGTGAGTAACACTGTGCCTGTGTCACTGAGTCTACAGCAATCAGCAGCAATAACCTGGAACTATACCAATACCATCTTTACCACCCTTAAAAACAAACATTACTGCAAATGTACAATGAGTGAAATGAATTCCTGGGTAACACAAATACTGGGAAGTTTCCTAAATATTTTGCTTGCAACTGGTTAAGAAGAACATGCATATATTACATTTCAAATATTTTATAGGTCATCTTGGGTACTGAATATTAAACCCTTTTCTGTGTTCAGACAAGCTTTAGTAACAGAAACCTATAAATGAAACACCCATCAATGAAAGAGATTTGCTGTTAATTATATTCTCTCAACAAGTATTTAATGAGCAAACATTGCTTATGTTTGCATATTACAACAAAACTACTACTAATGTCCCTCTTAATATCTCCAAGAGTTTGAATCTGGGACTCCTCAGAGATACCAAAACCTGAGATGCTCCAGTCTCTGACACAAAATGACATGTCGCACATAGCCTGCATGCATCCTCACATGATATTAACACTATTATTTCAGACAAACACCACACTAATCTGCAAACAGGAAGGCCTACTGCATTCTTGTTCTAAAGGTAGGAATCTAATTTCCCTGCATCCTCAGAATCCTGACATAAACACATCCATATATATTACCCCTGAGCATCACCACTCAAATACCTTCAGCAGAGGGGACACACACATATGCACACGCAAGCATCACTGCTCTGGTGACCCTAACACTTGCTCTTCTGGTCTCTTTTCTGGCTTCTCTTTCAGTGCCGTGTCTGTGTGACTTGAACTGACTACAGCTGCCACTTACACAGAGGTCAGATTAGCTAATAAAGACTCTAGAACAAGTAAGTACCAACAGCCTACAGCTGGCAGGCCAAATTCAGTTGTGGCCTTTCCACACTGAGTGCACTGAACGTGGCTGTGCTCACTTACTTGGACTATGTGTGGCTTGCAATCCAGTACATGGTTGTAATGTTCTATTCAGCTCATGAGTGTATCTAAAAAGTCCCAATGTATCCCAGACTCTATGCCAATCTATGGTGTAAATGCTGTGTTAGGTAACAGATGATACAACCAAAATCACCCCATTGCCTTCTGGGAGATTAGCCAAACAGACAGGGAGATAGGTAGAGGCTGGGGATGGGGTAGGGGCATATAAACAAAGTTTTTTTTCTCTTTTTAGAAATACATAGCTCAGGCCAGCCTCGAACTTACTAAGTAGCTTACCTTTAGCTCCTGATCTTCCTACGTCAAACCAGCAAACGCTGGGATTAATATTTCATGTGATCAAACCCAAGGCCTTATGCTGCTCGCCACGCACTCTTATCAACAAACTACCCCCTGGCACCTGATTTGAGATAGAGTAACAGCATAAATAGGAGCAGTGAATACTCTTGCAGAGGACCCAAGTTCAATTCCCAGCACCCACATGGCAATTCACAGCCATCTGTAACTCTAGTTCCAGGGGATCCAACACACTCATATGGACTCTGAAGGAACCAGGGACACAAAGTGGATACCCAAACATACATGCAGGCAAAACACCCATACATATAAAGTAATAAAGTGACTGTTTAAATTAAAGCAAAACAAAGAAAACCATACATATGGAAAAATTAACACTAAGTAGGTGGCCTTGGGCCGAAGGATCCAAAAAGGGCCTTCTAGATCCAGGAAATAGAAACATCATAAACAAAAAAGGAAGCCTTAAGTAACCGGACACATGTGGACACCTGTAAGTTTACTACGGTTATCAAAGAACAGCAAGCCAAGAGAAAGGCTGGAAAGTAAATGGGGGTGAGGTTACATGAAGGGAGTCGAAATAGTTGCAATTTCACCCTTCAAGTGGTACGGACTTTTAAAATGTCTTCATAAAAAGGGCCCATGGCCTTATTTTCAAAGTTTAATGTGGAACAAATTAAAAGCAGACAAAAAGGGAGCCAGGGAGGTCACACAGGGCTTTCACAATACTTCAAAGGAGAGGATATCACAAATCTAAATTCTAGAAACAACAGACTAAACGCGAATGCTGACATAAAGACTAAGTAAAGAAAGGAGCAGGAATGTTCTCACAGAAGTGCTTCTGGGTTTCTATGATACCACTGACCCAAAGAGAGGAAGCAGTTTCCAGGAAAACAGTAAGTTAGGCCGTTGTTCTTAGACAGTGTGTATCTTAATATCTCTTATTTAACACACACCCTAATATCACCACCCCTCAAATAAGTAACTGTAAAATCTTCTCATGTCATTTTGTTGCCTGTAATTTCTACTTCATTTCAGAGACTGGGCAATGCTGGAGCTGTCACCCATCACCTGTAAACTTCAGTTTCCTAATCTATGAAACAGAGATGCTAATTTGCATATGTTACTTGTGCCATAAAAAGCTGTAGGGTCAGATGACTACAGTGGCTGTTACCCACAGCACCTGGCAGCTCCTAGCAGTTATGGTATGTGTAACAGCGGTAGGGTGTGAAGGTGTGTGATGGTCAGGAAAATGTTTAAAATAGATTCACCAAAATCTGGTCAAATCTTTACTTTATTAAAACACCTGTGACCCTCTGTTGCCAACTGCAGCAGATTGTGAGGTAACTTTTCTGGCTTTAAACCTTAACACTTTCTCACTCACTGGAGTCAGAACTTTGTCCCTAATGACCTGCTTGCTCGTGACTTCTTTCACTTGACTCCTCTCCAAGAATACACTTTCTTGTACGTACTTTTCCTGTAAACCCGCATTTCTTGGTATGAGTTAGGGAACTATTTCATTAGTGCACACACAACATTAACTATGAAGCCTAATCTAAGACCATGAGTGAAGAAGACGCAACATGATGTGGGAAGACAGAAACAGTAACCATGAAGGGAAGAACTTTAAAATCATCACAGGACACTCAGGAGGCTGAGACAGGAGAAGCATCTGAACTCAAGAGTTTTCCCCACCTCAAAGAAAGAAACCCAGAAACAACCTGCACAGCTCTGGTGACACGTGGATACGTTTGCCACAGGAAAAGGGAACACATGAGGGAAGATACAGCAGTAGGTAATGTAGCCAAAGCGAGACGAGGCAGAGGCGAAAGGAGACGGGGTGGACAGTGGAGCGTGTGTTCGGGCGCTGTGCAGAAGGAGGACGTCAGTGAAGAAGCAGCTCAAGCGGTCAGACAACATAGGCTCAGTGTGAGAGCCAAGGCCACAGGCCTAGGGATCAGCTCAACTCTCAGGGTGAAAAGCGTTGACCAAGAGGAGGAACAATAACACTTTACACGTTGCACGTTAAGTAAAGCAACTGTATGGTGTTTTGTTAAATAGATAACACATGTTTAACCCTTTAGGGAAATATTTATAATACATGCTCACCTCATGGTGTATTCGCTGATAAACTTTTTGTTCATTGTCTAATACTACAAAAGACTCAGAGGGTGCAGCGTCCCCATTGAAGATGAAGCTTAGATCCCCTCGTTGGCACTTCATGTCAGTAAAGTCTATGAGAGTTGTGTCAAGCCTGTAAAAGATGGGCAGGTGAAAACCGACAGAATTTCGTAATTGTCGTAACTACGTAAGCTTTGTGCCTCCTAAAACTCAAACTAAGTTAATACCATAGCCCAACTTCAAATTTAGAGACAAAAGCTAAGCTTAAAATGCTATCAAAAATATTATTTGAATACACACTCTATTAACTGTATTTCCCTTTTCTGAACACTTAGTTAACCAAGCAGGGGGAAAAAAGGTCCCCGTGGCAGTACTATCCCCCCTCCTATACAACTGGTTCCTCATTCCCGTGCTGCACCTCCACAGGGAAGGCAGAAGGAGAAAGGAGAGCTCTTCAGCATACTACTCAAGGCGGGCACAGCAGGATGTGGGCCACTCTTGAACCCAGAAAACCATTCTGATTTATAACCATATATTGCACCTAAGCACTGAGACAAACCTTAGACTGCCTTTTAGACTTAGTAATCTCATATCTACCTACGGCAAAATTTCGGGCCTTTATGTTGAGTTTCCCAGGGTTAGCCAAACACTGTCTTTTTAAACACTCTTCCCACAGCCTGAAAGCCTTGTAGATTATAAGGATATGCTTTAATTATTAACGTGACAGAATCTAGAATCACCTGGGAAGAACTGCCTAAATCAGGCTGGCCTGTAGGAATGTCAATGCAGGATTGTCTTAATTGCCTTAGTGGATGTGAGAAGACCCATTCTGAAAACAGGTGGCACCATTCTCTGGTTTTAGGCCCACAACTGGCTCAGAGAATGTTGCTGAGTTCTAAGCACAAATGTAAGTACTCCTTTATGCCCTTGACTACAGACGTGGTATGACTGGCTGTGTTTCAGCCTCCTGCCACTGGGACTTCCCTGCAATGATGGACTGTTCCCTGCAATTGTAACTAAAATAAGCTCTTTCCCTCCTCAGCTGTTTTTGTCAGGGTATTCTTTTTTTCTTAATGAAATTTTATTTATTATTATTATTATTATTTTAAACTGTATGTGTGTGTCTACGCGTGCACATGAGTACAGGTATTCAGACATATGGGATGTAGGATACATCTGGAGCTGGAGTCATAGGTGATTATGAGCCACCTGATGTGGTGCTGGGAATTGAACCCCCTGGTTTTCTGAAAGAGCAGTAAGTGTGCTTAAACAATGAGCCATCCATTCAGCCCCGGCCAGGACATTCTTATCACAGCAACAGAAATTAAGCTAGGATGGAAATCAATCTCTACCGCACGTCTAGACTTGCACATCTGAATGTTAACCGACTCTATCGGTAACCTGGCCGTGGGATGCCTGAATGGGTGGTCAGACATTCTATAGCTCACTACTTGGGAAATACTGGAATTAGAGAGTTTACCACCACCTTTGAAGTGCTCGGTCTTGCACAAGGCTTATACTGCAGGTTACAAGTACAGAATCATCACTTCCGCTGTTCAACTGTCTTTAATCTCAGAAACTCCTTGGTTCAGCTATCAAGAGGGGGTCATCACACTCTCAGAAAGCCATTGTGAGGGCTTTGTGAATTCCAAATGCAACTATAAGAATTCATTATTTTGTTCACTTGTTGAGTTTTATCACAAAGCAAAACAATAAATTCTTGATTTCTGAACACAGGAAAAAATTCAACTATGAAGCCAAATTCATATGCTATATTAACAGTAACTAAGGCTATATACAATTTAACATCAAAACTTTTAAGGGTGAAGACTATATTACTACCAATTTTACCAGAACAACAGGTGTAAACTAAAGCAAAGAGACAAGTATGGTCTCCACACACATGGCATATACACACCACAAAGAAGTATGTATCGGGGTTGAAAGATGGCTCGTAGTTAAGAGGGCACTAGCTGCCCTTGCAGAGAACTGAGGTTCAATTATTAGCACCCACATAGCAGCTCACAACCATCTGAAACTCTAGTTTGAGGGATGAACATCTTCTTCTGGCCTCCACAGGTAACAGTCACAATATACATGCACAATATCCATACCATATTTTAACTTTAATTAAGCCAGCATTTCAGCAGAGGCAACTATCTCTAAGTTGGAAGCTAATTTGGTCTACAGAGCGAGTACCAGGACTGCCAGGGCTACAGAGAAACCCTGTCTTAAAATTAAAAAAAAAAAAAAAAAAAGCCTTTATTATTAAAAAAAAAAAAAAACAAAAAAACTGGGTATGGTCCCCATGAGCATGGTACACGTACACATTAAGAAGCAAGTATGATCACCATATGCACACATGAGGAAAAGAGTGTGGTCCCCACGTGCACAGTACACACACCATAAAGAAGTGAATGATGTGAAGGCTGAACTTTCCCAGTGTGTGTGAAGCCCTGAATCTGATCACCAACACTGGGGGTGCGGGCAACAAAAATGGTACCTTAGGTGATGGGTACATATTACCCAGGAAACACAAGACTGAGAGTCTGATAGGAGGTTCGCTGCAGAAGTTGAAGGGTCAGGGCAGGCATTTCAGGGAAGTCCCATGCCTGGGACTTCCTCCAGCCTCAGGCTGGATTGTGGGGTGTATGGCAAAGGTTTTTCCCTAGATTATGAAAGATCTCTAAGCCTGAGGCTGGAGGAAGTTCCACACTCAGGACTTCTCTGATGAGGAGACTGAATTAGAAAATACATTAATGGAGGAATTTGTAAGTTCAGCCTTCACATCATTTTTGCTGTAAAAAGTCACACATAAATGTGAAAGTGTTGTTTTTTGTTTGTTTGGTTGGTTTGGTTTGGTTTTTGGAGACAGGGTTGCTTTGAAGCCTGTCCTGGAACTCACTCTGTACTCCAGGCTGGCCTCAAACTCACAGACCCACCTGCTTCTGCCTCCCAAGTGCTGGGATTAAAGACATGCACCACCAACACCCAGCCTGTGAAACAATTATTAACATGGTAGTTTCTGAATAAACAAGAATAAAAGACTTAAAAATTAGTTTCTCTAACCTATAACCTTCTCACCTACAAATGAAAAGTGTATATAAAATCAAATCCCTCAAAACATTTTTAATTCTAAACACTTAAATTAATAATCTGGAAGTATATAGAGATATACTACATACACACTTCATACATATATCTATGATCGTGTATAGACATGTGAATTAGAATGTGTATTAGTATTAATCTATAAATATACAATTAAAAATTTTGCTACATTAGTAAGCTAAAAAATATAAGCAATGGCAAAAGTAAAATTTTAGAATTAGTAAAATACATTTACTTCTCATAGCCTTAATTATCAATCATATTACAAAAGGAAAAGAACAGAAGATAATTAAAATCATCCTTAACAGCTGGGCAGTGGTGGTCGATGCTTTTAACCCCAACCCTCGAAAAGCAGAAGCAGGCGGATCTATAATTTTGAGGTCAGCCTGGTCTACAGAGCTAGTTCCAGGGCAGCCAGAGCTACACAGAGAAACTCTGTCTCAAAATCAACAGCAACAACAAACACCTTAACACATTAACTGAAAAGGAGGAAGACTCAATGCACGGGCAGAGACTAGGTAGATGCATGGACAATGAAACTGGGAGTGAAGGGTGTGGAAGGCACAGAGGAGGCGGGATGTGGGACAGGTCCTCCTTGGGTGTCCTTATTCCTAAACACGTTCAAGACCAGAGAAGCACTGCAGTGGCCATTTCCACCGCTGGCGTCTGCTTGGGTGACAAGCTCGTCTTACTTCAGGGATGTTGGTGGCTTTGGTTCCTTATCTGCCAACAGGTCTCACATGAGTAAAGTGTCTGAGTGTGCTACAGTATTGGGGAAAACTTCCTCCAAAACTTAACTTTCTTTTACTCGGAACACAGGTGCATCACCTCACCTGATGTTGATACCTTGCTTGTATATTTTACAGGCATCAGAAGGCAGAATTCGGGAAAGCAAAGGCACTGTAATTTAGAAACAAACAGTTACAAAGTAAAATCTAAGACACTGGAAAATATTTTTTAAAAAACAGCACAGTAAACATTTTACTAATTTACCAAATGTTGATGACTGCCTTCAAGACGGTATCTCCCGCTCACCTGCAGGGTCAATGTCATTCACTAAGCATGCCCTTAACCCCATCCACTTCCAAGAGTAGCAGAACTAACTCCATCCACTTTAGGCCCCTGTGTGATACTACAGATGAGAAAGCACCACCCTGAGGTCACTTCCCCATGTTCCTAAACAGTAAACAGGCAATCCCAAACATCATTTGGAAAAACAGCAGTAACTTATTAAAATACATCTTAGCCAGGCATTGGTGGCACATGCCTTTAATCCCAGTACTCAGGAGGCAGAGGCAGATGGATCTCTGTGAGTTCGAGGCCAGCCTGATCTACAGAGTGAGTTCTGGGACAGGCTCCAAAGCTACCCAAACCAAAAAACAAACAAACAAACAACAAAAAAAAAATCTTTGAAATAGGCTGCTGAATTTAAGTTTCAGTCCCAAATTTGTATCCCTTGTTACTTAGGCTCACTGTGCCTCTGTACAGGAGAAACCACACCATTTACCCATCAAGTTCTATCCTCCTAGGTGTGCACACATAGAGGTGAAGGGCTGATGGTGCCTCGCTCTACTCAACCCCACCCTATGTTCTTGAGACAGGGCCTCTCACTGCACTGAGATAACAGGTATACACTGCTGCATCCGGCATTTCACACGGGTGCAAAGGGTCAGAACTCAGGTCCCAATGCTTGAACGGCAAGCACTTTACCAGCTGAGCATCTATCTCCCCAGCCCCTAAGTTCCACTGAGTGATGAGCTGAGCACACACACCCAATGCATTCTGGAAGTGTCACTTGCATCAAAGTTATCAATGTCAGAATGTAATTCTTCAAACTGAGTTGTGTTTATCAATCTCCTGTGGCCTGCCTCCAAACTGTAAAATGTCTACTTTTTTTTTTTTTTTAATACTACTACTGAATAGATTTTAGTAAGATCTAGAATGACCCATTTATGGACAGTCTATAACAAAATGTACTTTATATTATAGAATACAACAGCATACAAACAAAACATATGTATATACACATATATATGTACTATGTATTATTTAACTTCCAGACTACATACAATTATATAAAATGGAATATACTACACAGTCTTGTCATTATATAGTTTCAAAAATTATTTTAGGGATAAACACCACTAAATACTTAATTAACTTTATAACACAAAGGTTAACTCAGATGCTGATAAAAATAAGTTTGTTATATTCAAATTAAAATAAAAATAAAATTAAGTCAAGTGGTAGTGGCACATGCCTTTACTCAGGAGGCAGTGACAGAGACAGACATTCTGTGAGTTAAGGCCAGCCTGGTCTACAAAACAAATTCCAGAACAGCCAGGGCTATACAGAGAAATTCTGCCTCAAAAACGAAGAAAGAAATAATAAAATAAAATTTGGTTAGCTTTTAAAAAATGTATAGGTTATTAATATGAAATTTTGGTTTTGGACATTTTCTCTGAATAGATTCACATTTGACAAAGGACAAAAGCTTCCATTACTATGAGAAATTAGTAAATGGATGCAAAATAACAAGGTCAAAATTAAAGCCTTTCATAAATAACAAGTTCTATGTTAAGACAATGGCTAAAAGCACTTAATGGGTAAAATGACTGAAAGATAATAATTGACAAAGAATTTTAATCAAATTCTCAGAAATTTAAGAACTATACTTCAAACTTTCTTAAATTGAGTATTCCAATAATCCAATAACTTTGTATGTTTTGAAGTTCTTTACATTAAATTAAAATAAATTTGTTGTTGTTATTTTTTTGATACATGCTAAACACAATGAACATAAATTTTCCCTAAGCAAGTACCAAATGTGTCAAGCTAACATTTCTATAATTTCGTATTTTATAACAAAACGTAACACACTCTTACCCCAGCTTTGAAAATCCCAGTGAAGTTCTAGGTAAAAGTCACCTAACTGAGAAATAAAATATGAAAAATTATTAAATGCGCTTTAGTTTAGTTACAAGCTCTGATACCACTTTGCCTATTCCCACCCCAAAATACCTGATATCATTTAAGACCTAAAGACTAGAGGAGAAATGAGAAATTGTTCCTATCTATATTTATTATGTTTCATAGTTTGAAAAGAACAAAACTAGCCAGGCGTTAGTGGTGCACACCTTTAGTCCCAGCACTTGGGAGGCAGAGGCAGGCAGATCTCTGTGAGTTTGAGGCAAGCCCGGGCTACAGAGTGAGTCCCAGGACAGCCAGGGATACACAGTGAAATGCTGTATAGAACAGCAGCCTCAGAAAGATGTGGCTACCAACCATGATACCATGATATACCTCTTCAAGAGCTTTTGTCCAGTTTATTAAACATAGTAACATCTCCCCAATTCAATGATAGTGTCTCTACCAATAACACCCACACTTTATAACCCCAAAATTTTATTTCAATTACTTAAAAATAACTTTTAGCTAACGACCCTTATAAGATTTTAACTGCATTTTAATACTGCTTTAAGGGCTGGAGAGAGGCTCAGCGGTTAAGAGCACCTGATGCTCTTACAAGGACCAAGTGCAGTCCCCAGCACCCCTGCTGGGCAGCTCACAACTGCCTACAAAATCAATGCCCTCTGCCTCCCTGGGCACTGCACCTGCACACACCTACCGCGTGCGCACACCCACCCAGAGAGAGAGAGAGAGAGAGAGAGAGAGAGAGAGAGAGAGAGAGAGAAAGAGAGAGAGAGAGAGACTCACGTTTTCTAAAACTACACTTGTAACTACTGTTTAAAGACGCCTAGCTTACCTCTTTCAGGGCTTTTAACAACCGAGGTCGTTTTTCTCCAACACTCTCCCTGGATTGTTGCTTGAGTTTCCTTAGAAGAGCTGTGACTAGAGTTTAAAGAAAACAACTGATTAGTATTTTTCTTTATGTATACTATAACTACTAATTTTCTACAATGAATGTCACTGGTTTTTAAATTTTTTAAAATTTGCATTATATTGTTGGGGTGCATGTGGGTATATATAACTTGTGAGTGCATCTTGTATAATGTGTAGTGCGTATGGATGTAAAATGTGTATAGAGCTCTGTCCTTCACCTTTATGAGGATTCTAGGTATTAAACTCAGGTGTCCACGCTTGAATTAACTGTTAGGTGGCAAGGGCCTTCACACATTAAGCCACCCTGCTACTCTCATCCCTCTTCTTTTTTAAAGAAATAAAAGTTGTAAAATTTTTAAAAACTCAGGGTAGTAGTAAATAAAAG
Source organism: Phodopus roborovskii (assembly GCF_943737965.1). Taxonomy (NCBI): domain Eukaryota; kingdom Metazoa; phylum Chordata; class Mammalia; order Rodentia; family Cricetidae; genus Phodopus; species Phodopus roborovskii. The sequence goes on along the minus strand of NW_026125278.1, from coordinate 16,568,312 downwards.
TCCCCAATATAAAACTTTTTACAAGATTTTCTTATTTATGTATAGGTGAGTGTGTGTGTGTGTGTGTGTGTGTGTGTGTACAGCATGTGTGTGCATAGAAGAGGTCACATGACAAAAATCTCAAAAAGCTCGTATAAGGAAGAACAATGGATAATTAATTAAAATGTGCCAATGTGTCTCAAAAAAAAAAAAATTGTACACACACACACACACAAAGCCTCAATGAAGGGGACTGCCAGATCTAGGTAGACAGCAAATCAGCACAGATTCCGCTATAACCAAAATTTAGACAGTGCCCAAAAGAATACTCAAACTACCATAAAACCAGTATTCCATGACATAAACCACACAAACTATAGGCAAGCCCTAGAGACCAAAGACAAGCAGAGACCAAGACAACAAGCCATAGCTGTCTGCATCAAGAAAAGCTGGGGATTCTGGGAGAAGGGCTAAGATGAAATGAAGTTATTATATCCACTTCCCCCCTAAGCCATCATTGCTCACTAGGTAAGCACTTTCAGGTAAGAAAACCAAAATAACCTCGAAATCTTAAAGTGAAATTAAATACCCTGACAATGCTAACAGCAGTTTAGCATTCAGTGAATTTTTTCCCTTTTCATTTTTTTATGTTTTGGAGACCAGGTCTTCTGCAGGCACCATGTGACAGAGGACAGCCTTAACTTCTGATCTTCATGATCTCCACCTACTTCCCCAGTGCTCAAATGCCCAAGGTTAAGCAGTGCTGGAAATCAAACTCAGAGCTTCATGATTATTATTATTATATTATAAATTTTATGCTGAGCTGCATTCCTAGCCCTGACTGCCTATTCTACAACACAAAACATTAGCAAAATTAGCAGAAATTAAACTAAAAGACAAGTAAATCACAAAGTTTTCACTAATAATGTATATATTTTATTTATCAAAAAAAAATGTAATTGCCTATACCACAGAAATTTTCAAGGTAACACAATTAAATAAAGACTTTTGGTGTTTTGAGGCAGTTTCTCTGAGTAGACCGCTTCTGCTTCCCAAGTGCTGGGATTAAAGGCATGAGCCACCACTGCCTGACCTAAATAAAGATTTAAGAGCCATCTCCTCAAACAACATCAAAAATACAACTTCACACTGACATAATAAATACCACTGGTTCAATCAAGTCTCCTTTTAACAGTTAAATATTTGAGTTTTCACTTCATTTTTTTTTTTTTTTAAACTTGGGTTTTCATAAGGCAGGGTCTGACAAGAAGTCCAGGCTAGCCTGAAATTCACAAATCCCTGCTTGTACCTTCCAAGTGCTGGGATTATTAGGAGTTAAATATTTATTTTATGCAATACATTGCAGTGATGTATAAAACTGAATACAGAGATGTCCTAAAATTGGTTTTCTGTAAGAAATATTCCCTGGTTCTCCTCACAGATGATAAACTCAAAATAACAAAGAATCATGCTTTATTTTCTTCACTTTAATGCACACAGACAATTCTACTGTGGACAAAAGATCCTTGGAAGCCCCAAAGCCCTCACTCGAGTAGCTGGTCAGAGCATCAGACAAAGACCTTCAGACAGACTCCTGAATACACACACTTTACCTTTCCCCTGAAATAGTGTTAAGATGAGGCCTGTTTACCTTATAGAGGTTTCTGATTTTTGTCCATAAAGGACAACTGTCAATGCAAAATAAAAAGCACACATGCCAAATTAGCTGTTAAAATACCACAGTATTAACATCACATATTACATTTTACAGTCAAATATAGCCTCATCATTCAAAGTTGCCCAAGAAATTCAGGCAATTCACATATGTAATATGTAGATTACACACAGAACTGAATTCTAAGAAAGTATCTAGAAAAATCCCAAATGTAGCACAGAAGACTACAAAGTATCCTAAAAGTACTCAATGCTACACAATTCTTGAATAAACATGATTTTTCCAGTCATCCAGATTAAATCCAGATAATTGCTTCCAATAATCCAGATTAAAGCCTGTATATTTATACTTGCAAAAAATGAGGAGGCACAATGTGCATAACTGTTTCTTTTGGCAATGAAAGCATTCTATCCCAAAGGAAACTACGTAAGCAGAAAGGTCAACTCAGAATAGCTCCAGGAAGATCCTAAAACTGAGCAGATCCAAAGCCAGTAAATAATAAAAGCTGAGAGTCCTCTCATATGGAGCTAAGTCAAGCTAAGTCTGCAAAGACGACTCTTCAGACCAGCTCTGCCTGTAAGAAGCAAAAACCAGCAGTGCCACCTGAAAGAAGTTTAGATCAACTGAGACACCTGGAAACGACACCTCCAATCTGCCTGCAGATTGTGCAGGGTGCTACAAGTTCCAAGCTTTTTAAACTGGGTGGGCTTTGGTGATGAAGCTGTCTTAAGTGACCCCTCACCCATATTCCTGTAAGTAGTAGCAATAAAACTCACTGGTTCACCAAGTTGAATTTTAGTGGTATCTGTGCCTAAGGAAAAAATAGGAAGCCAAAGCTAAGGAGCCCAGGGAAGGCTTTAATTCCAGAGCAGCAGCTCAGAGAAGACACTCAGGCAGAGTAATACAAGTGAAGCCAATCAAGCCTGATTCAGGGGTAGGTAATTATCCCCCAGCAAAAGGTTTTGTTAGGGGTGGCGATGGTTTGGCTAATCAGGAACTAACCCCAACAGCCAGGCATGGTGAATGGGGAGGCTATAGCTACTGTGCCAACCCAGGATCACTCTGAGGGAGCCAGCAGGCACAACAGCAGGGGGCAGCATTAATCTTTAGCCCTGAGTAGGTCTAAGCACATTAAGTCAGGCCCTGAATTTATCAGGCTCTGTGAAAGAGCTCTAGGATATGGAAACATAATGGCTCAAGTGTGCAGAGCTAAGCCCCTAGTTAGCCATAGACACCAGGCATTGGTCACACACACACACTTTTAATTCCCGCACTCAGGAGACAGAGGCAGATGGATCTCTGTGAGTTCAAGGCCACCCTGAGCTACACAAGATTGAATAAGTCACAAAGAGACACAGAGCTCACACCTTTGATTCCAGCACTTGGGATCATATGCCTTTAATCCCAGCACCAGGAAGGTGGAGACAGGATATGGCTGGGCAGAAAGAAGACTATAAGGCAGGAGGAGACAGGAGCTCATGGCATTCCATTTGGTATGAGGATTCATAGAGACAGGATCACCCTTTCAGTCTGAGGTAGAGGCAAGAATTAGTGGCTGGCTGCTCTGCTTCTCTAATCTTTCATCTTTTTCCCCCTAATATCCAACTCCGGGTTTTTATTATAAGAACAATTAGAATTCAAGATACTGGTCAGAGACAAAACCAAGAGACAGCACAGTTCCTAGCTTCCAGGAAAGTCTACAACCACTGAAAGTAGGTAAGTGCCGTTAGCACCACTATTAATTTTTATTTCAATTAGTAAGCCAGTAATTAAAGTAATCATTTGCCAGAAAAGATAATAGATTCTTGACTTCAAAAAAGAAAAACAGCCCTAGTACCAAAAACATCAAATGGTTCAAGGAGGAGATGAGCAGGCTTTCCCACAAAACTCAACTCTTCCTGCTACTTAATGCAGGAGTTCCCTCCCGAGTCATGGAGAATTCATGTGTACGTTTGCACATTACTGAGTAAAAGTCAAACCACATAAAAACTACCTCAACACATCAATTTGTATCTTTAAAGTACTGCTTACTCATCTGTCTGTCTCCATAGCTGATGGCTTCCGCCAGAGGGCTCCATCCCTGAGCATTTTTCACCTTTACTGGAGCATTGTGAGCCAACAGTAAATGTGCACATTCTGCAACATAAAATTAGTAATGATTATCAGACATGCGATTTTTAGAATCTTTAAATATGAGTGTTATATAAAAGTCCAAGAAACCAAATTACTATATATGTGAAATAATGCTGTTCTATGTATAATTAACTTACATATAAACTCCCATGTGTATAATCAGGTTGTATCAGTTCCCCAAATTCAAAGGTACCCAACCTACCCAAAAATAAATTGGATTCTCTCTAAAAAATAGTTTCCTGTCTCCAAAGAATGTTTGAAGCCTGTTTCCAAAAACTAAAAGGTAACCTATGAACTTCAAGAGTAATTTATACAAATATCTACAATTCAGCTGAGCGTGGTGGTGTATGCTTTTAATCTAAGTACTTGGGAGGAAGACAGATAGACAGATGGACTTCTGAGAGTTTTTGGAGACTAGCCTGATCTGCACATACAGTTCCAGATCAGCCAGGGGGCTACATGGTGAAACCCTGTCTCAAAAACAAACAAGAAAATATCTACAACCCAAAAAGACCCATAGAAGAATTTACAAATCTATCATGTCAATGAAATGCTAATTATTTATCTGGGGGGGGGAAGTACTTTCAAAAGAAACCATACTGAGGGCTGGAGAGATGGCACAGAGGTTTAGAGCACTGTTCTTTCAGAGGTCCTGAGTTCAATTCCCAGCAACCACATGGTGGTTCACAACCATTTATGATGAGACCTGGTGCCCTCTTCTGGAATGCAGGCACACATGCAGGCAGAACACTATATACATAATAATTATCTTAAAAAACAAAACAAAACCATAGACCATTATCTCTATGTCACAATTTATAGCACTATCCTCCCCCAGACCATCTATCGAACCTATCTTTATGGGAGAACCACTTGTAATTTACAAAGAGTTTCAATATAGTCATATCTTAAGGTTTGTTGTGCACATAGGTTTGAGTTAATTATTACCAGGAAGCTTTTTTTTTCCAAACTGTGCTGTGCTTAAATATGTCTAAAATAAGTTGGGGTCTGACTCCTGAAGCCTGAACCAATACCGGTTGAGTAGTATTGAACTGTGGTTCAAAGAGGAACACTACAGCAAGGGCACAGGAGTGAGGGGAATTAATGGTCAGAACCCACGGAAGTAAGGGTGAACTACTGCCAGTCAGCAAGTGATGTAAGCAGAGGACAAGTTACACCACCAGTAACTGGACGGAGGAAAAGCTCAGAGAGCACTCACACAGGGTCTACAGCAGCCACATCCACAGACTATCACCAGTCAAGTGATAGAACTTAGAAACTGACAGGGAGAAGCACCGCACAGCAGACAGGGCTCCACCTGGGTGAACCCACGCTAAGGGTGTGCCAGAGGAAGGCATGAAGACGGAAAGACACCCTTCAGATAACAAATGTGAATTCACTTTTATGTTTTGTTTCCAGGACAGGACTTCTCTGTGTAGCCTTGGTTATCCTGGAATTTGCTTTGTAGACCAGGCAGACCTTGAACTCACAGAGATCCAACTGCCTCTACCTCCTGACTGCTGGGATTAAAAGCATATAGCACCACTGCCCGACTGGAATTACTATTTTTTATAATATTATCAGAAAAAGAAATGGAGAGAAGCTTCTTGCTCATCTTTTACAATTGTATTTCAAATGAGTCAGTGTGTTTGCACTGATAACATTGAGCAAAATAGTTTTTTATTAATAATTGATTTTTATTTTATGTTCATTACTGTTTTGCCTGTAGGTATATGTGTGAGGGTGTTGGATCCTGGAGTTACAGAAAGCTGTGAGCAGTCATATGGGTGCTTGGAATTGAACCTCTGTACTCTGGAAGAGTAGTCAATGATCTTAAGTGCTGAGCCATCTTCCCAACCTACAAAAAAGTTTTTTAAAATGTATTTTGGGGTGTGTGTGTGTCTGTGAGTGTGTGTGTCTGAGTATGAGTGTGTGTGTGTGTGTGTGAGTGTGTCTGTGAGTATGTGTGTGTGTGTGTGTATACCCGTGGAGGCCAGAATTATGTCAGATCTCTTGGAGCTAGAGTTAAAAACTCTCAAGCCCTTTAAAAAAAAAAAAGTTAATTTAAAATGCTTAATCTAAAAATATATTTTTAAGGGGCTAGAAGGAGGGCTCCATAGTTAAGAACACTCCCTGCTCTTCCAAAGAACCTTGATTCTGTTCACAGCACCCATGCTGGGTGACTCATAGCCATCTTTAATTCCAGTTCTAAGAAATCTGACACCCTCTGGTCTCCAAGTGCACCAAATACAAACACCAAACACGGTAAACTGACTTTGATCCCCAGGACCCATGTGGTAGACAGAAAGAACCAACTTCTACAAGCTGTCCTCTAATTTCCGTACACATATAGAGGCATGCTGGAAGTCACATACTTATACACAAATAATATGTTTTTTAATGACAAAACCAATGTGTGAGTGAAATTAAACATTAAAAGTATTTACTAACCTTTATTTCCTAACATCACAGCAAGATGTAAAGGAGTGTTTCCTAAAATTGAAAACAAAATTAAATTAGAAGCCATAACAACGTAAGTTTTACTTAAATGTGGGTTCAGCTCCTCCAGATTGTTGTCAACAAACTTTAAGCAGAAATAACACTTTTGTTTTCTATGACAAACTCAAAAGGGGGCAAAAGTGAAGCCCAAAATCCCTTTCCTGCCTTGCCCAAGAGCAATCAGCAGGATATTCACTCTCTGACATGTTCCCACAGGCTTCAGATTCCTCTCCTGCTCATTATCATACCAGCCTTTGTCTCTTTAGCAAATAATTCATATATCTACTCATGTGAGAACAGAAAACAGTAACAATCAGTCCTAGTCCTCAAGCAGTTCCAAGTTCTTTCAACTGTATTAGACAGGGTTCTTCAATGACTCTCAAACACCAAGACATCAAGAATCTCTTCAGGCAGCTGCAGAGATGGCTCACACTGGCTATTCTTCTAGAGGGCCCAGGTTCAGTTCCCGGCACCTGATGGGAGATGTCATTATGTATATATGTTTCTCATACTGGTTAATAAATAAAGCACTGTTGGCCAATAGGAAAGGAAGATAGGAGGGACTAGGAGACAAGGAGGAAATAAAAAGTAGTAAAGAGGAGTCAGCATGGAGAGCCTGGAGAGAATAGAACCGCCAGTAGCCTCTCGGTGGTAAGACCACGTGGAAATACATAAAAATGGGTTAATAATTAAGACAGAACTAGCCGATAAGCAAGTAGTAACTGGCCAACAACATAATAACAAATACAGAGTCTCTGTTTATTAATTGGGGCAGGTGCGGCGACGGAACAAGAGTGGCGACAAGAGGAAAACACCGTACTCGTTACAGGCACCTGCATGGTGGCTCACTACTATTGGTAACTATAGTTCCAAGGATATCTCATGCCCTCTCCGGTCTGTGTGGGCATTGCACGCATGAGTACACGTGCAAACATGGAGGCAAACACCCATACATAAAATAAAGGAAACTGCTTTCAATAAGTATTATGAATGGACACTGTACTGTGGTCTCGTAGGGAAATGCTACTCCGCTCCTCTCACAATCCTGTATACAATCCTTCCTTGGTATCCAAGGGTCAGTTCCAGAACTGCCCACTGTGGACATCCACCAACGATCCATACATGGCTTTTGCATGCCTTGCACCTAGAGACTATACATCTAAAGACCATGCACGGTAGCTCTGCTAATTGTTTAGGGAAGTCATAAGAGGAAAGTCTGTCAGCAACCAAAGAAAGATTTGTAGGTTCTCTGGTCTATTCTTCCAACTTTTCTATGGGTATTAAATATTTCAAAATAAAGTTAAAACTTCATTTTCAAAAAGTTCTCAAAAAAAATCTCTTTTAGACCACTTGAGACAGCTCAGTAGATAAAGATGCTTGCCGCCAAGCCTGACAACCTGAGTTTGAATCCCAGGGACAGCAAACTGACTCCTGGAAGTTGTCCTTTGACCATACATACACACACTGAAAATAAATGCTTTTAAAACTCTTTTCAGTACTTTACTTCCCTAAAATACAAACACCTCTGCCTCTGGGATCACATCTAACTTTATATCAAAACAAAAAGAACTGACTTTCCCTTCAATCCCAAAATATTCTCAATTCAATTGTTGTTATTCTCATTTTCAAGTAAAAGGTACACAAACAAAACGTTGTATTTTTATTTTTCATCTTTTCAATTTACTGCAAATTTCACATTACTTATTTTTTAGTACATTTTCTGTATCACTCAATTTTCTATACTGCATTTAATTTACATGTCAAATGAAGGAACTACATTTAAAATTTCCAGTTTCTTTGTACACTGACTTATTTTCCTCAGTTTCAGAGAAGTAATTAATCTTCATAGTGAATTAATGAAAAACCAAGCAATTATTATTGTCTAAGTCTTTTCTTCTGTTTCTCCCAGTATTATTAACATCTGTGACAATGACCTTTTTTCTTACAGGGAATATTGTTCACAGATATCAGGAAATGGACTTTATTTTCTGCTCACCCATCCTGCAATGAAGAACTCAGGTCTCATAAGAGAAAAGGAAAAGCACTGACCTCCGTTTCTCCTCCAGGGGTTCTAAGCCTCTCTAAGCACTGTATCTGATATCACAGCACTTCCCTGTGAGATTCTCTTCTACAGAGAATCCAAGGAACTAGAAAAGTGAGGTGTGCTATACAGTGTAAAACAAACTTAAAATATTAAATAAAAGAAATTAAGTACCTAAATATAAAGAAAGCACCAAATTTGCAGATCAGACTGCTGTAAGAAACAAAGCATAGTTAGTCAGACACTTATTTCCTTTTGGGTTTTTGGAGACAGAGTCTCTGTGTAGCCCTGGCTGTCCTGAAGCTTACTATGTACACCAGGCTAGGATTAAAGGTGTGCCACCACACTCAGCAGGTCAGATACATTGTTATGTTAGGTTTCCAGATCTGAAGAACAAGTGGGTAGTATTATCCCACAGGCAGGGGCCCTGAACTGAACAAAAGAGATAAAGGAGAAAGCCCCTTGAATGTGAAAATTTCCCTGTACTCTGCTTCCTGACCCTCCAAGATGTGAGCAAACAGAGCTCACTCCACTACTCTAACCCTGAGCAGCTCCTGCCTGCCACTGTAACCTCCCCAGCATGGGCACAAAATAAACCCTTTCTCCATCAAATTGCTTTTCAGGTATTTGATCACAACATGATCACACCACCTATACTACTCAAGTTGGCAAAGTGAGAGCAATCTCTGTGAAAATCCCCAGTAATTCCTCTCATGAATTGACAAGCTGATATTAAAATTCATGTGAAAATTTCAAGGAACCCAGAACACCATCAAAACAGAGTAGGCAAACAGCAAAGCTTTCCTGGAACCGAGCCACAGCTCATCTCTCATAACAGCCTGTAGAACTGGCAAATTTAAGATATTCACTTGGCGCCCTGAAAGGATGTTAACAGACCTGCTCCAACCAGTTACCTGCATTTGACTTCCACAACAGACTCGTTCCAGTCACACTAGTCTTTGTGGAGACAATCACCTTACACTGTTATTTAAATGTCCTCTTATAGCTCACTTTATTTAATTCTGGCATTACTGTATTTATGTCAGGTTCCACAAAAAACAAAACTAAAACACAAAGCTCTGGGTCTCAACCCCTTTGAGAGTCAAACAACCCCTTTCAAAGGGGTCACCTAAAACCACCAGAAAATACAGATATCTACATTACAGTTCATAACAATAGCAAAAGTACTGTTATGAGTTAGCAACAAAAATAATTTTACAGTTAGGAATCACCTCAACACTAGGAACTATAGTAAAGGGTCTCAGAATTATCATTCTTTCAAAGATACCTTCATGCTTGTGTTTACTGCAATATAACAGTGAAGAGAGTCAATCAAGTGTCCACCGAAACAAAGACTTTTAAAATGGGCAGTGGAATACTTCTCAACCGTAAAGCTTTACTCTCTTTTCTGGCAACATGGATAGAAGAGAAGACATCATCATGTCAAGGGAAGGGAGATAAGCTGTACACACTAAGACAAATACTGCTGTTCTTACACTCGGGAAAGCAGAAAAGCAAGTCACACAGCACAGAAAGACAAACTCTGGTGCCGCCCCTCATCTACAGATGCCACAGGAGCTAATCCTGTACACACTGAGTGCCGAGTGGAGCCACTAGTGGCTAGGAAGGGGAGACCAGAGCGAAACCCTGAGAGTGGACAATGGTACCAAACATAACTGAGATGTTGTCTGGCAATGACAGCCTACAACTATGATTCAGAGTAAATGAAGGTCAGAGTCTGAGGGTTCCCATGAAATAGAAAATGAAAATTTCTAAGGAGATAGAAATGCTAATTATGCTGATATGGTCATTGAACAATGCATGCATGTTATCAAATTATAGTAATTTATTCCATAATTATATGCCAATACTGAGGCCAATGGGGGGAAGACTGTTTCTAAATAAGATTATTACTTCAAAAACTAAGTGTACTGTCCAAACTAATAACGAGAGTAGCTTACTGAAAATGTTTTAATTAAAAATATAAATTTCTTTAGTGTATGTCATACTAGAATGGATCATATTTTAAGATCTGTTTCTGCATTTAATTAGGGATAAAACATTTTATCTACCCAGCAAAGGATGGATCACCATCATCAAAAATAAAAGTTGTTTGAAGTATAAGAAGAAAATATAGTTTTACACAGTGTCACTGTTGTAAAGTTTTTTTCAGATAGCTGAGGGCATTCGTTAACACTGTACTAAAATTCATGATGTAATGATTTCTTAAAGGGATTTGCAATGGGGAATTCAAATTCTATCAGGATCTGTTACACTGAAACACATTGGTTTCTCTTGTACCGTGGGCAGAATTTTTATCATTAAAAAAAAAAAACCTTTCTAAAGATTTTATATATGATATGTATATGAGTGTTCTATTTGCCTGTATGCCTGTATACACAAAGAGCACAAGGGATTCCTTCATAATTGGCTGTGAGCCACCATCAGGTTGCTGGGAATTGAATTCAGGTCCTCTGGAAGAGCAGCCAGTGCTCTTAACTGCTGAGCCATCTCTCCAGTCCAGTGTGGTTAGAATTTTTATGCTGTGTGTTACAAAGGACCAAACTTAGGGATTTAAACACACTCTACCTCTGCACTACACTCTCAACCTGAGACATGATTACAGAATACATACCATCATGAAAAACACCATCCAGAAAAGTTTCATACCCATCCAGATACTAACATATTCCAATAAACATGTTGGATGTGACCAGGGTTTGTAGTGATTGTAAGAACTAGGAACCTGGTAAGCTTAAAATGGCTATGTTAAGTAAGTTTTCAAAATTCTAACTTTTATTATTTACAAGCCTTATTATTTTTTGTTTGTTTATTTTGTTTTTCAAGAGGATTTTTTGTTGTTGTTGTTGTGCTTTTTTGTTTGTCCTGGAACTCACTCTGTAGACCAGGATGGCTTCAAACTCACAGAGATCTGCCTCCAGAATGCTGGGATTAAAGTTGTGGTCTACCACAACCTGGCTAATTCTTCGTCTTTTAATTTGCAGCAAACAATGGAATCAAGCTCTCTCCATTCATTTGCCAGAGAAAACTCGGCAAAATGTCTAAATTGTATACAGCCTGTTTTGTTTTGTTTTGTTTCCAAGAAAAAATGTTGTTCTGTGGGGAAAGGTATGTAGTTCGGCTCATGGCCAGTTTCAGATATATTTTCCCTCATTTCCCTTCAGCATGCAGAAGGGCATTGTACGTTAACACCTGAATGGCAGAAAGAGCACCGAAAGGCAAGCACTCGACAGGGCTTTTGTGCTCAGTGAAAAGGCCAGCACACAGAAGGCAAGCAGTGACTTGTATTATCATGAGACAGTTTTGATCTGTGCACCCTAATTATAGAGCAAAGCAAAAACTTACAATACCAGACATTGCACAGCTCCAAGCTCTACAGACATATCCAAGCCTGATCCAGACAAGCAGGAAGAAACTCTCTCAAAAATGTTACTACTATAGTAAACATAAACACCCTGTATCCACTCCACCCCTCACTTCTAGTAACAGCTGTTTACTGCAACAGCTTTTCCATGACCCTGTGACTGCAGACATCTGCTTCATGGAGCAGCAGGTTGAGCCTTGCAACCACAGTCAGACCTCTGCTGAAAACTACCTGACTGCATCCCGTGTTGCTACATGCAGAAGCTTTCACAGGGTTTCAGCCAGCTTACAGCATGGCTGCCTCAAGTCTCCAGACTTAACATCTCCACTAGTGCACCACACACACTCAGCATGTATGACTCATTAACCGTCACACCACACGTTCACTGGCTTATCTACTGCTTGGCTCTCCAACATGTATGCACACCCAGAACAGGAATTGTGCTAGTCTGTTCACCTCTGTATCCCTAGCATCAAAAACTCAAATATTAGAAGCTCCGTGTTTATCTGTTGAATGAAAAAAAAAAAAAATCGATCAATTAAAATAGAAGCCATTAAGCATCAAGAGAGCCATTTCAAATCTGCTTTTACTCTAAAAAAAAGTATTTTCATTCTAGAACAAGACAGATCTCTGAGCTGTCCTTGAAAATAGTGCAGGGGTTTCCTAGAATTCAGCTTCAATGCTGTAGAGCTTGCAGTAACTGTTGCATTTATGTGCAGCCCAAACTCTAGCAGACCCAGGAGTCCAATAATCTTACCCTCTACTGTACCGATAGGCAGTATAAATAAACTATCAAATTAAATCCTCAAGGACATTGCAACTATTACAACTCACAGAAGACAGCCTGTCATACGCCGGCCAACAGAATCAAAGGCAGGGTCACTAAATCTCCAAATACACCTGCAATGCCTCATAACTATCTATGAAAAGTTAGGGAGAGCACTTCACACCCTGCATTCTCGCCACTGTCGGTCACTTCAAGATTCTAAGAGTCAACAAGATCTGACTAACTTAAGGATGACTTAGGGAGACAACAAAACGACATGTTAAACAAGCAGGAGTGTGAGCATTGTAGTCAGAGCAATGTGACTCGAAAGAACCTTGACCCTCAATGTAAAAGGCTAGACCATTTTTTAAAAAATGTACGTGCCTCTCTGTGTGTGTGTTCACACAGGTATGTGTGGTGCCCACAGAAGCCACAACTACTGTCAGAGCCCCTAGAGCCAGAGTTGCAAGCAGTTATGAGCTGCCCAATATGAATGCTGGGAACCAAACTCCAGACCTTCGTAAGAGCAAATGCTCTTAACCACTGAGACATCTCTCTGGTGCCTTAATCTTTAATTTTATATTAAACAGAAGTAATTCATTTGAAGACACAATAAAGGTAGAGTAATTTTGTGTACTGCGTTGGTTTGAAAGAAAATGGGCTTTGAGGTCTCATATGTGTTCAAGTCAGGCACTGTGAGACAGTTCACTTCCTGCTGCCTTTGGATCAAAATGTTATTAGGACTCTCAGCTCCAGCACCATGTCTGCCTGTATGCTGTCTTGCTTCCAGCCATGGTGATTATGGACTAAACATCTGAACTGTAAGTGAGCCACCCCGATTAAATGTTTCCCTTTATAAGGGTTGCTGTGGTCATGGTGTCTCTTCACAGCAAGAGAATGCTCTAAAACATGTACTTTTAATGTATTATTTCTCTCCTATTCAACCAAAACTGTTATTAAACAATTCCCAAGGCACAATCATTTGGTATATTTGAACATAAATGTTCATATTTTTACATTTAATTTTAATTTAAAACAATATTTTAAGTTTTGAATTTAATTAGCAGATGTATTCAACCAACATTTTATCAAGGAAAAAGCAATAAACAACAAAAAGTTTATCAAAGAAAACAGATGGAGCTAATGAACAATAAACTTAAGCAGTGACAGACTGGACATCAACAAGTTTGCACATAAAACAAGGGAAAATAAAGCAAAGCAACTGTAGAGCACAGTGTTTGAGAAGTAACTGCAAGCTGAGTGTGGGAATCTGAGGCAGGAAAGCCTCAAGTTTTAGGATAGAGCTCAGATTACACACACAATAAAACCTGTCTCAAAAATTGGATGATTTTTGGACAGATAGGTTGACAAAAATAAATGCAAGAAGGGATAGAGGGGAGAAAAACAGCAGACCACTTGAGAAAACACAGCATTAAAAAGTTTTTATCTGGGACTGGAGAGACCGCTCAGTACTTAAAAGCACTTGCTGCTCTTCCAGGGAATCCAAGTTTGGGTCCCAGCACCTACACCAGGCTGTTTACTGGTGTAGTTAAAGCTCCAGGGGAAATAAAACCTCTGGCCTCTAAAGGCACCTGCACTCACATTCACATACCTACATGTAGACACACACACACACACACACACAAACACACCCTACACAAAGTAGTAAAAATAGGCCAGGTGTAGTGGTGCACATCTTTAGTCACAGCACTTGGAAGGTGCGTTTCTATCTATCTGAGACCAGCCTGATCAACACACTGAGTTCCAGAACAGCCAAGGCTAAATAGAGAAACCTTATCTCCAATAAATAAATAAATAAACAAAAAATAAATAAAATCTTTTCCTTAACCTTCAGGTCTTTTAGAAAATATATTTGATTTTAATTTTTATTTATTAACATGTATATGTCTATGTATACCACATGTGTTCAGGTGCCTGGAGACTAGATGGATCCCCTGGCAATAGAAGCTGCAGGTGGCTGTGAATGGCCAGACATGGGTGCTGGGAACTGGACTGAATCCTCTGGAAGAGCAGCAAATGATCTGAACCCTAGGGCCACTTCCCCGGCCCCAGTTTGGTCTTCTACTGTGAGCCTGTGCTGTGTGGAGATTCTGTGCAAGGCCATCCCTTTCTTCCCTGCCTTACAGGGGAGACAAACAAACTAGGGTTCCATGAACAGAAAGTTTCTACAGTTTTGATTTACCTATTTTAAACACTGAGTATTTACTATATTTTAAGAACAACCTTAAAACATTTCATAGAGTACATCATACGACAAATGGCCACATATCATAGCACTGACTGGAAAATAAGGGGCATACCACAGCTCCTGCAAAGATTCTAAAAGATTATCATGTGGATGAATGACCTAGTGTGTTTATTTTTGCCAGTCCACCAAGAAACTTGAAAATATGAAAAAAGTTCTACAGAAAATGAGATCTATCTAGTCACAGAATCTTTCTACAAGGCCCCTATATAAAGAATACAAGGCTCCTAATGACTGAAAAAAAAAAAATAAACCAGGGCAACAAACTTCTGCTGTAAATACTAATCGAGAAATAGCATTAAAGGATTCTACTGCAAAGCAAAACAAACATTAGAACTGACTTTCCTGCAATACAGTGGGTCTCCAACAGAAATTCACAGAGGTTGACAGGAACTTAGGAATTCTAGCTATTATTAACCCCCTCCCTCGTTTCTTGAGACAGGGTTTGTCTGTGTAGCCCTGGCTGTCCTGGAACTTGCTCTGTATAGACCAGGCTGGCCTCAAACTCAAAAGAGCATCCTGGAGGGCTGGGATTAAAGCTGTGGTCACCACTGCCAGCCATAATTTCTATTTCTAAGCCTCTTGGTTTCTATACCATATGCAACCTTAGCAAAGTTCTGTGCCTCTCTGGACTCTTTTCTGATAGAAACTCAGTATGAGCCTTTTAAGAAAATTATTTAACAATGTCCACTAAAAGTAAAAAAACACAGGGCTAGACCGAGTTAGTAAAATGCCTGACACACACAAGCATGAGGACCTGAGTTTGAGTCCTTAACAAAGTTGGGTGTGGTGACACATGCTTGAAATCCCAGAGCTGTAGAAGCAAAGACAGGCACAAAGCACCTAGAGTGAAAGTAGCACTGCAGGAATGGACAGGTAGCAGGCAAGATGGCTCTGTGGGTGAAGACACTCATGCTGAACCCTGACAACCTGAGTTCAATACTGGGTTCTACAATGAAGGAGAGACACGAGGCATGACTCTTACAAGCTGTCCTTAGACCTTCACATGCAGGCACACAGAACTGACTTTTTGAAAGTGTAACAGGGATATACAGCACAGGGGAGCACAGGGCAGCTTCTTCCTTGATGAGAAGGCACAGGCACACTTCGCACTGGCAGGAGCCACTGCTTGCATTCATCAAAAGTAATACAAAGGCTGATCAACAAAATACAAACATTTCATTTAAAAAGTTAATTTTGGTAGGTAAAGGATGGGAGTTTAAGGGTGCAGAGAATTCTAAATACTCTGAAGAGAATTTAGCTCTAACAAATGCTAAATGCAGAACTGGAGGCCCAACAATCAGCGATTCGGAAACTTGAGTAGTTTCTGAGACGTTCGTCCACTCATCTCTTAAAGAGCTTTAACTCTCAAAGGGAGTGCTCTGGCCACTTTAAAAGCAACTTTCAAGCAATGTAACTAAATTTTAAAGGCAAAGATAAACCACCGCTACTCCTGGACCAAGTCTACATCACCCCCTCATAACCAATAAAGGAAGACTACAACCCAACTACTTAAGTCAGGATATAGTTCTCAGCAGCAGTCAAATGTGCATTGAGTAAAAGGTGAAACGAAAACCTGGAGACAGTTTCAGGGTACTTTTCCTGGTATTTGATTAAACAATAGACAGAGGCATTATGACTATAAGTACTGTAGATACTGTAAATTCAGAAAACAAGTGCACTTACAAAACTGCAAGAGAAAATGTAATATTCATTTTCTATACCTGTTCTAATTTTAGGTAAGAAACCTACAAACCAATGAAATTCAGGGAGCTCATTTCACAGATGGAATTGCACTAATGTGCAAATGCCATTTTGAGCAGTTTACCTCGTAAGTACCACATTAGGTTAAAAACAGTTGCCAACAATATTTGCCAACTACTTAATGTTTCAAATGGCCTGTTAGTAAAAAGTTGGAAAACAGTATCACCATTCACATTAGTTTCAACAATTTACAATTCACAATGCCTTAGGTACAAAAACAAGCGGATGCAAATAAATGTCAGAAACTCTTTGTTTAAAGGGGGGTGGGGGTGGGAACCAGCCGACAAAATGTGGCCAAACGCAGATACCGTTCAGTATCAAACATATTATGCTTTCTCAAACAAGCCACTAAGACTTTACTGACTTCAGTCTCAATCAAGATGAAACATTGTTCCTAATGGGAAAAGGGCAATAAAAACAACAGCAACAGAGAAGTCTCTTCAATTGCTTTGAGAAACCAAACGCTGACACATTTCTGTGTGGCTTTCAAGAACCAGTGTTTTATTAATTTTCTTTAAAGCAGACAAAAAAAAAAAAAAGAATAAGAAGAAGAAAAGAAAAAGAAAAGGCAGCACAATTCACACCTAACTGCACTGAGTGATGAAGAGAGACAAGACACATACATGTTCAAAGTCCAAGCTCCAAGGAGGGAGGGTGGGAGGACAATGACTGACAGATTCCCAAAACCTCCGAGGCCTTGCCTGGATGTGGCACAGCCTGACGCCTGACACGCCAACGGCCTGGCCCGGCGACAAGGCAACTTATCCCGAGACGGTCGGTCGGTGGACAAGAAAGGCGGCGGCATCCCTTCTGCACCCACCAGACCCAAACTCCCGACTCCCGAGCCCGCCCGCTGAGGCTGGGTCACCTCCCCGCGGGGGAGTGGGGTACGGGAAACGGGGCGAAGGCGGCCGAGCTCACCGTGATTATCTTTCTGTCCGATATTGTGCGTGCGGATGAGCGACGACAGCCTCCTCACGTCCCCTTTGAAGACGCACTCGTGCACCGGGTAGGGCGAGGGGCAGCCGCCTCCGTCCGCGATCGCAGGCGCGGGGAGGCCGCCCAGGGGGGCCGGGGCCGGGGCCGGGCAGCCGGCGGTCACCGCCTTGTGCTGCGGCGCGGCCGGGGCTCCGGGGCCGGGGCCGGGCGCCTTCAGCTGCAGCCGGTGGTGGTGGTGATGGTGGTGGTGGTGGCTGAAGATCTTATGTCCGGCCTTGCCGCCCTTGCCGCCGCCGCCGCCCGCGCCGCTCCTGCCCCCGGTGAAGGCGCCGCCGAGAGCGGCCGTCGCCTCCTCGTCGCACGGCTCCAGCACGTCCCCGTCCTCTTTGCTGGGCTTGTGGTCCCTCCGCAGGGAGCGGATCTTCTCCCCGGTCATCGCCGCCGCGGGCGGCGCGCAGGGCGGGCTCCGGGAGGCTCACGCCGGGCAGGGCCGGGCCGGGGCGGAGCGGAGCAGCGGCGGCGCCGGGCGATTAGACAGGCGAGCCTCGCGCGCAGCATGAACTCCCCGGGCGACCGCGGGCCCGCGACACGCGCATCTCCCGGAGGCGGCGGCCCTCGTCCCGGACGAGGAAAACGCCGCAGCCGCCGCCGCCGCGGCTCGGGAGCTCACGACCACACGACGCCGGCCGCCAAAGCCGCCGCCGCCGCCTCCTCACACGGACGGCTCCGGCGCAGCCATCTTGCCCAGGCTCCTCTCGCGAGAGCTCCGGACGGAAGGCCGCGGGAGGTTAGCGGGGGACCCCCTTGCACCCGCGTCTTTGTCCCGGCGGCGCCCCGCACTCCGCTAGCACAGGGTTCCACCCTGGGCCGCAGACCCAGGCTCTGCTGCGGAAGCTGCTGCTCCTCCGGGGCTCCGGCCTGCAAAGCGGGAGGCCGGCCGACGACAGGCAACAATCTGTGTCCCAGACCCTCCGGTCGGTGAACTTCCCTCCCGGCACGCCGGATGTGACGTCACTGAGCTGCGCTGCACACTCACTCAGTAAACATTGGCTGAGCATCCGCCGGGTGCCCTAACCCGGGCTGGGTACCTGCCCTGCATGACTAGCGAGGCCGTGGGAGAGGAAAAGATGGCCAGGTCGCCCAGGAAAAGACGGGGGTAATTCAGGTTTGGAGGACCTGAAAGGTGATGTTGAAGGAATTTATTGAAGGGCCGGCTTTGGAATTTAAAGGCTGTTCATTACACATTTTTAGTTGACTGTATTTGGGATAGACATGGAGGATGCTCACTTGAGGAAGTGGGATGATTTTTTTTTTAATAAGTGGGCAGTACTCTGTTGGAGACACCCTAAGTTGGAACTTGGCTTCCTCTCTCCTCCCTAGGCAGGAGAGATCTAGGCAAGACACAATGAAAGCATAAGCTGGGTGCAGTGAGTCCAGAAAAGGTTTAAGGCTCTTTGAAAAGTAAGTTCAAGATTGGCACATCGAGTTGAAGGTCCTCGCTGTTTGACCACAGGAAGTTACTTACCGTTCGTTTTGGGAATGTGGACATAAATTCTTAGGAAGTAGAAGAGTTTAGATCAGATTCAGGAATTGTACAGCAGCCCTTAAGTGGTGTCTCCGAGATAAGGATGTGTAGAGTGAGAAATAGAATGACAGGAAACAAGACCTTGAAAACACCATAAAATATAGAATGCCTAGTGAAGATAATGAGTGAGAATCAAAGCTGTGTGTGTGTGTGTGTGTGTGTGTGTGTGTGTGTGTAAAATTCTGACCAGTTAGAGGCCTAAACTGGATATGGTGTATCAAACCAATAAATTCTCCAGAAACTGAGGCAGGGAGGGAGGATCACATAGATTCAAGGCCAGCCTGGGCTACCAAGTTCACTCAGTCCCAAAATCAATAGATGGGTCAGTAATATGGCTTGCCACCCAGCATGAGGACCTGAGTTCCATCCGTGGGACACACACGGTGAAAGATAACCCACACCCACAACTTGTCCTCTGTTGAGTACCCACAAACAAAGAATTGTAAAAAACAAAACTAATAACAGATAGGCAGCCAGAATCCTGTATCAAGTGCAATCAAATAACGTAAACATTTTTTTTTTCTTAAATTCGGACAACCTATTGTGGTGTATGTTTGTGATACCAGCACTTACGGGGTAGAGGCAGGAAGGTCACACCAAGTGACCAGTCTCAAAAAAACATTTAAGCCCGGCATGGGGGCCCTCACCTCTAATCCCAGCACTCCGGAGGCAGAGGCAGGTGGACCTTTGTGAGTTCGAGACCAGCCTGGTCTACAAAGCTAGTTCCAGGACAGGCTCCAAAGCCACAGAGAAACCTTGTCTCAAAACAACAACAACAAAAAATACTTATTCCTAAACTTTAAAATGTAAGGGCTTATAGTATATAACAGAGGGAAATGACATCATTTGATTATGATTAATATTTGTAATTTTAAAAAGTGGCACAAAAGAAAAAAATGTCATGCAGCAGAACTTGGGTGGGGGGGTTACTGTGAGAACTGACTGGGAAAAGGATGGAGAGGAAATGGGACAGCGGTGGCAGAAGAGAAAAGAGAGTCAGATAAAGAGGGAGAAAAAAGTGGTGTGTAAGAGACACCATGCAACAGAGCTTGGGTGGAGGTTTTGTTTGTTTTGATGTTGTTGCTTTTTAATTGGGGGAAAGTGAATGGGAAAGGAAGAGAGACAGGCCTCAGCTGGACAGGAGCAGCAGAAGAGAAGAGGGAGAGAGAGCTAGAGAGAGGGAAGGAGACAGGGACTGAGAGAGAGGGAGGGAGGCAGAGGGAGGGGGAGAGAGAAATGGAAGGTGGGCAGGGCCCTTTTAAACGGGAACATAGTGAGTGTGCATGGGTGGTGCTCTTAGTGGCTGCAGCTGATGGCACATCCTGTCAGAACCCCAAGGACAGGCCAGTACAGATGCATGAGTGCTAACAATATAGAAATACTGAGTACAAGAAAAAAAGCAAGACCTGGAATTCTCTAACATCCCTATATAAGAGAGGAGGGTATTGATTTAATATTGAAACAAATCAAGTGATCCGAACGTCTTTGGAGAGGGGGGTCAGCAACTGAGAGCACTGGCTGCTTCTCCAGAGGACCCAGGTTCAATTTCCTGCACCCTCATCACAGTTCACATCTGTCTGAAACTCCAGCAGCTCCAGGGCATCTGACACAGCCACACAAACACACATGCAGGCAAAACACCAGTCACATAAAATAAAAATAAAGTCTTTGTGGAGGAAGAAATGCCTGAACCAAGTTTTGAAAAGAAAACCCACTCTCCATTCTTAAGCTGATGTCCCCACCCTGGCATGCCTCCATGCCTTCCCGTGAGCTATTTGTATGTCCACAGCTCATTTCCATTTCAGAATTAGTTCCCTTTTCTTTTTTTCCTCTCTCTTCTATGTGCAGTGGCTTTTGTTTTGTTAACTTGGCATGAAATTTTGGGTCAGGATATTTCATGAAATTTTACCCTAACATAAAATGGAGTGTCTCCTTTTTGTTCTGAACGTCAGTCACAAACCACAATTGTGTAAGCATTAGCAATATCCATGTTTTGCAACCAGATGAAATGAGCAATGCTCTCGAATTCTGTTACAGGTAACAGCATTTAATATTCGCTACTAGCTGAAAATTATATTAAGGTCTACTACGAGATCTTGTTTCTTAACGACTTAAGATGAATGTATGCACAATTTTTTTTTGGAGTAGCAATTTTGATACATTTCATGATTCATTTCATACTGCTAGAATATCTATTCCAAAAATAAGTGGCAATAGTTTGATGTAGCATTGAAGAGGTCGATGGCCAGAAAATAGAACAGAATCATTCTTGGAAATCATCTCTCCTAGCAGCAACCTAGCCTTCTGAATTTTCTCCTCCCTTTTCTTCCTCATTTTCTGTTCAGTTGCCCTGTGCCTCCTTCACATTCTTGTCCTTTGAGTTCTGTGAGTATCTGGGGCCAGACGAAGACCTCCACAAAGCCTGGATTTGTAATTGTAGACTGAGCTTTCTGTCCCACCAGGTCCCTCACCCCTTTAGTCCCAAATACATATACAGAGGCCTATATTAATTATAAACTGTTTGGCCGATGGCTCAGGCTTCTTACTGGCTAGCTCTCTCAATTATTAACTCGTTTCTCTTAATCTGTGTATCTCTACATGGCCTTGGCTTACAGGCAATGTTCCAGTCTCTTGCTTTCTTGGCAGCTACGTGGTACCTTCCTCCCCAGAATTCTCCTAGTCTGGTAGCCCCACCCATACTTCCTGCCTGGCTACCTCCTGCCTGTCCATTTGCTAAAACAGCTTTATTCATCAACCAATAAGAGAAACATATACTCACAACATACAGAAGGACATTCCCCCAATCTGTACTAGGGAAAATAATCCAGCAGTTAAAGCAGAATTGAGAGTTTACTAAGAAGAGAGTTTAACCAATTTAAGCTGAGAAAGAGACTCTCAAGAGTGTCACATTTATATATTTTAGCAATCGCCAGTGACAGCTGACTATAATCAATACTAAATTTACATTGTTCAAAGGGTTTTCAAGAGCTCCCCCCCTTCTTAAACCTTAGGGTGGCTCCTGGGATAGTTCACATATATAAAGAGCCATCCTCTACCTATCAAACCCTAGGCTTGATTCACCTTCTTATTTGAAGTACTGACACACAATAGCTTTTCTCTGGGCAACCTTATTAGGAAATTCTGTTCATTGTGTTAACATTGTCTGGACCCTCAGCTTGTGGGAGACTTCAGACTCGAGAGTGAAGGGCCCCTTTCCCTTCAATTTTAGCATAGTGCCTTCCTTACAGATAACAAATGCTTACTATTAATGATAAGGTGTTGAACTAATACGACATTAAACCCTGAAGTATCTACAGTGTGCTGAGATAACTGAGCCATGCTGAAATACTAAATATAAGCTTCTTCAGTAATCCCAGTCCGGCTAGGACTGGAACTACGTTATGCCCGGGTTTGCATATGTTATTTAGGACTTTTTTGTTTGTTTGTTTCATTTCCATTTAGAAGTAACAATAAATTCAATTAAAACTGCCTTGAAATTATGTAGTAAATTACATAACAAAGTCAGACAAAGTCTCAGGAGTAGCCCTTCAAATTCCTCATCCATCTCTTGGTGAACTCGTCAGCCTATCCCAACCTTGGGAGTGACTCCTCAGGTCAATCTCCAGTAACACTCTTTCTTCCTTGGTAGAGAGGCAGGGGACCTGATTAGTGTTTGCCAATCTGGACTCATCTCTGAGTAGACCAAGTTCTCACAATAGCAGAACTATATCATAATGATGATTAGATCTGAAAGATGGAGTGACAAGCTCCAATAGTTAGTAGCTCGACATTTATATCCAGACATGGAGGAGGGAAGGATGGGACTCCTAGGGTAGAGAGAGAGGGTTGAATTTAACTTCAGAAATGTCTGGATGTATAGTGAACTAATAACTTCACAAACAGCACACTTACTTTTTGGTCAAACATTGATGACAGGATCCAATCTATAACTAAAGTATTGAATATACCATACAAAATCACCTGTTTGTTTTCTTCAGAGTAGCAAATCTTAATTTCCTTCTGGTGTGGCTAGGAATCCAAATTATGAGACAGCAAGATGATTCAGCAAGTAAGGGCACTTCTCTCTAAAACTGATGAAGTGAGTTCAAAACCACACACACACACACACACACACACACACACACACACACACACAGGCTTGTTTGTGTTTCCCACCGCAGCATGTGTGGAGATCAGAAGGTAACTAGTGCTTCCCTTCCGTCAGGTGTGTTCCAGGGATCACACTCAGGTTGCCAAGCTTCGAAGCACGCATCTTCACCCTGCTGAGTCACCTTACTAGCTCCCTGCCAACTGTTTTCAAGGTAGCTGCCTTATACGTTCATGGACAAAGAGAATAAACTAGAAACCTCACTCAAAACACAAGTATTTCTGACTTTTATGAGAAATATATCTATCTTTGTAATGTTAATCCCACAGATGGGAATAGACCACCAAACCAAATTACATTGCCCAAATTAATTAAACCAGGCAATTAAGGCAAGCTGTGTTTTGTTTTTGTTTTCCTGCACACAGGCTGCCTTTCCCTAAAGGTGGGGTTCAGGAGATCAGCATTGTATATATTATAGATCAGGAGTATATATTATAGATCAGGAGTAGGGGTCCCCAAATGGGGAGGGGGGAGTTGGTAGGCAAAGAGTAGTTATACAAGCATAACAACCCGAGACAAAGACTTGACTGCAAGGTTATCAAAACCAGGTGGTCATTACAACGTAGTCATAACAACAGATAGTCCTTTTTACTTAAATATTATTTTTTAAATTTATTAAATTCATTTCATGCATATTCATGTTTTGCCTGTATATGTGTTGTTGGGTCCCCTGAAATGAATTACAGGCAGTTATGAGCTGCCATGTGGATGCTGGGAATTGAAACCTGGTCCTATGGAAGAGCAGCCAGTGCTCTTAACTGCTATGCGGTCTGTCCAGCCCCAACAACAGATGGTTTTAATAACCTTCAGAAACAAAGGCATAGTTGCTGTTTTCCAGAATGCAGAACCATTTGTAGTTAAGGTTACAGGTGGGGCTTAGCCCAATCCTTGAAAAACAGATTTAATCATAAGGAGTAACAAATCTAGTTTATCTTTACTATAAGATGTCTTTCAAGGCTAAGATGGAGGCAGGCTGGTTTATCAGTTAACCTGTTGATGAGATACATAGTTCTCATTTAGAAGGAGATGAGAGAGAGTTGCTCTGGGCCTTAGTGGGATCATCAGTTTGGATTATTCCTAATGGCAGGTTCCAGCATGGATGAACTTCCAGAGCTGCAAAACAAAAGCCATAAATCAAGGAGTTTGTCTGTCTGATGGCTAGCTTTGCTTAATGGCTAGCGGAAGCTAGTGGACTGCTAAATTCATGAAGATTTTGCCTGATAATTGCCAGAAGTGGGTAGAGAATGGCTGTTAAGGAAACTGCGGTGGTTTGAGTTGAAATAGCCCCCATAGACTCATTTGTTTGGATGTGTGGTCTCTGGAGAGTGCCCTTAAGGGCTGGCCACTGGGAGCTGGCTGTGCTCTAGTGAGTATATGGCAATATGAATTTTTTAAATCCCTTTTCTTTATGGAAGATCGCCAGGGAGGGGAGGGGTGGACCTGGGAAGATTGGGAAGTGAATGTGATTGGAGTCTTTTATGTGAAACTCCCAAATAATTGATAGTAAGTTGTAAGGGGGAAAAAAGAAAAAAGAAAGAAAGAAAGAAAAAAAAAAAACCAATGTTGGCTAATGTTCTCAACTCAGTAACTCAGTTCTCCTTGCACAGTGTTAGTTTTTAGTGTGAACATCAGTGCAACTAGGCTGCATCTTTCCCTCCCAACCTTTGTGCAGAATTTGTATTTTAAACTGTGACAATTATCTAGGATATAATTTCCCATGCTCTATATGGTTGAGGTGGGTCTAGGAATATTTTAGCTATAGAAGTGCCATAGATGCCTGTTTATGAGGTTGGACTCTTCAGAATCTCCCAACAACACCCACACCGATTCTTTAACAAGTAGAGAAAAACAAATTCGTGCAAATCAATACCTTCTCCATATACTTCACTCCCTTTCCCTATGTCTCTTTGTGTCTGCTTCTGTTTCTTTCCTGTGGTCAACTCTTTGTAATATTCCTGTTCAATAGAAATCTGAGAGGCAGGGATTGCTAAGGACACCAGAGAACCAGAGTCCGTTGGTGCTTAAAGCTTTTGAAGGAAGCATTTTCCCTCAGACAGATAAAACTCACACAATGATCTGGAGATAGAGGAAGAAAGAAACCTGAGAAGACCAGGTTAAGGGGGCCAAAAGAAAATACATACATACATACATACATACATACATACATACATACATGTAAGCCCCTCTCTCTTCCTCTCTCTCGCACACAGTAGTTTTGAGTATAAAAGGATGAATATAATAGAAAACACTCAATCTTTATTATAACACCCAATCTTTACTTTAATACTCAATCTTTATTTTAACACAAAGGAGCTAGTACATAGGTATATACTATCTATTAAACATGTGTGTCCACATACAGAGAAATGTAGGTCCTCCTGTATAAGGCATACATCAAGATTTCTTCTTGAAGCAAGTACCCCCAGAAGTAGATGACGTACCTAAATCAAATAACATTATCAATCCTATTGGTAACATGAAAACCAAGTAAAAAAAAAAAAAAACCAGCCCCAGCTACTGAAGAGCACTTGTAACCATAAATAGAAGAGTAAATTTAGAGGAATTTTATCAATGTGTTCCAAATAACAGGATAGTTAAATGTCCCTAAACTAACTGAAAGGTTGGTCCCTCATCTCACGGTAGAGAGGAAAATCTGAAATGAACTTCAGATGACCCAGTTGGTGAATTGTGCATGAGTACTGTTCCTAATATTCAGATCAGGCCAGACCCAAGATGTGTCCACAGGTTAGTCTCAAAGGGCAAGGCAGACTGACAGTGGAGAATTGGTACATCAACTCTGAGCTTTGGCTCAGAGTAACTCTCCATAAGCAGATCATTTGGCCTGCTACTTGTTTCCTTATCCATAAGATGGGGATTATAGTAATTTCATTCATATAGTGATATTATAAGAATTAAATGAATAAATGCCCATGAGCCACTTATCAGTATGGTGTTTAATAATCACTAAGTACTGCTATGGCAATTTCTATAGAAGACCCCCCAAAACTTTTGTTAAAAAATAAAATCAGTATAGAGATGTCTGTTTGAAAGTCTTACCAAAGTGATACATAAACCTGTGTCTTTGGAAAGGTGTTCATCTCATTACTGAGTATGTGTTCCCTGGACTACACCATACTCCATGCCCTGACCAAGATTCATTCCATCAACAGCCTTATGACCTCAAATGGCACAGAGTTTGGAGTAGGGATAATTTGACAGTGCAGAGAGAGTGGGGCATGTGGCTGTTGATCCCTTACCGAATGTGAGAACAGTATTTTGCTTTAAACTTCAGTGTCTTATCAAATATTCCCAGGGATCAATTGAATAGCTAACAAGGGTCTGTTCCTAGTCCCCAAAACGGGCTGAGGGAAAGGATGCTTTTAAGCTGTTGGCAAATCTACCTTAGAGTTCTCCCTTCAGGAAGGGCCCTCTCATCTTTGATAACTTTCCTGGGAATCAGCTCTCACTGTGTCCACTGTCCTCCATTTCCCATCTTCCCAAAGAAACTCCACCCAGGAACCACTGGGCAATTAGATTGTGTGTCAGATTTATTGTTTACACAATTCTTTATTGGGGAGCTGGAGAGATGACCCAACAGGGGGAGCTGGAGAGATGACCCAACAGTCCAGAGGATCAGAGTTTTGTTTTCAACATCTGCAACCACCTCTAACTGCAGCTCCAGGGAGTTACACTCCAATACCTCCTCAGGCTCCAAACACACACACACACACACACACACACACACACACGCACGCGCACACACACACGCGCACACACACACACACAGTTAAGGAAATCTTCTACAACTGCTTTGTAGACCTTCCTTACTGTATATTCAATTATGTATTATTTCCAGAACTTGGAGCAACAACAACAACGATATTCTCAAAGTAACAGAGCAAAGGGGTCGGATAAGGCGATCCTTGCTGTCAGTCACAGGATCCTATGAAACAAACACCCTGTCCTTGAGTCCTCTATTCTTTATGGAATGAGTGTCCGTGGCTCCCAGCTGTGTTTGGGGTGGCAAGTCTGTTTAGCCAGACACAAAGCCTTCAGTACAAGTGACCTCTGCCACACGGGTTACTGCTGCTTCTGGGAGTGTCCCACAATCTATCCTTGTTGGAAGAAGTGTGTCACTGGGGGGGGGGTGAGCTTTCAGGTTTCAAAAAGCCACACTAGGCTCACAGTCAATTCTCTTTCTCTCTGTCGTTCTGTCTCTCCCTCCCTCCCTTCCTCCTTCTCTCCCTTCTCTCCTCCCTCCTTCCCTCCCTCTCTCTCTCTCTCTCCCTCCCTCCTCTCCTCCCTTCTTCCCTCCCTCCTCCCCTCCCTCTTTTCAGATCAGGATGTAGTTCTCAGCTACTTCTCCAGCACCTGCCTACATGCTGCCATGCTCCCCACCATGATGATAATGGACTAAACCTCTGAAACTGTAAGCAAGCCCCCAACTAAATGCTTTCCTCTATAAGAGTTGCCATGGTCGTGGTATCTCTTCATAGCAATAGAACAAACACTAAGACAGGAATGAACCACCATACCTGGCTTTGTTCTTTTGTTATTTTTTTTTTAACTTAGGAATAAATTCAAATTCTATAATGTGTGTAAGAATATATGAGTTTGTGTGTATACAGGTGAACACATGTATGGAGGCCAGAGGACAACCTCAACTGTCATTCGGGCACCATTCACCTTGGGACTTTTTAGATTTATTTATGTAGCGCCCGTGCTACAATCTGTTCCATGAATCGGGCGAAGGCCTAGAGATTGAAATAAAGACAAGACAGCGGGTCATTCGTTCAATGGCAAAGTCGGAACACCAAATGCCGAATGCCGTTTATTGAGGGGGAAGAACCGGGCTTAAATACCGACTTATAGCACAGTGGAAAATTACAGGAATTTTTTGGCTTAGCTCCTCCCTGTGTTGTCACAAGATGTGTTGTCAGGGGAAGAGTACCAACAAAAGCCTTGGGGCAAGGAGTTCCCGCCAACAGCTTCAGGCTAGCTCAAGGTGCCTTGGGGGTCCATGCAGGGCCCTACATATTTACTTACTTTTTTTTTTTCTTCTTGAGACAGAGTTCACTATGAAGCCTTGACTGGCCTGGAACTCACTATGTAGACCAGGCTAGCCTTGAAGTCATTGCCTACCTTTACCCCTCGAATATTAGGATTAAAGGCATGTGCTGCAACACATATTCATTTATTTTTATGTGTATGGATGTATTACCTTTGTGCATGTCTATGCAATATGTTCATGTAGTGACTGACCTCAGAGGCCAGGAGAAGGTGTTGGATGCCGTGGGACTGGAATTGTGGGTCGTTGTACATTGCTATGTGAATGCTGAAATTCTAACCTGGGTCTGCTGAAAGATCAGCCAGTGTTCTTAAGAGATGACTTTTGAGACAGGTTGTCTCATTAGCCATTAGCCCAGTAGGCTAGACTAGCTGCTAGCAAGGACTGGGAAATATGCCAAAAAATTCCACAACTCTATGGTTTCAAGCATGTGCCACCACACCCAACATAAGGTCTCAAAGTCAGGTCCTCACGCTTGCATGGCTCAACCCTGGTTCTTTTGTTGTTGTTTGTTTGTTTGTTTGGGGAGTTTGTTAGTGGACATTGTCAAATGATTTTATTATAAGGCTGTTACTAAGTTTCTATCAGTAAGGTGTTATATGCCCTTTCCTACAGTCCAGAGAAATAGGAGATGGACAATACATCTGGCTTTGCTTTGTATTAGATGGGGAAGCAACTCTCAGTGTTATCTCATTCATTAAGTTAAGACAACTGGAGCTACTCTTGAAGAGGACTCAGGTTTGGTTCCCAGCATTCACACGGCAACTACAACCACTCGAATGTAACTCCAGGTCCAGGGGATATGACTCTGTCTTCAGTAAATACTGAGGAAATGGTCCTGTGGCGTTATTGGCTATCCTAATCGTGCAGTTCAGACTTAAGTATCTTCTTAGTAAGTGAACACTTAACAGGCCATGAGTGGTGGACTTAGTGCCTGTGTTAATATCTCAGGGATAGCTCTGGTCACAAAGAATGTTCTGTAACAAAGGGGTTTTCAGCCAGTGTGGTGACACACAATTGTATTCATGACATTTGGGAAACTGAGGCAAAGGGCCTAGGAGTTTGAGGGTAGCTTGGGCTACCTGAGACCACATCTAAAAAACAAACAAACAAACGAAGGAACAACAACAACAAAAAAAAAAAAACCCAAGAGGAAATATTAAAGGGTGTTACTGTATAAGCGTACAGTTATTAATGACAGGACCTGCTTTTAGAATTGGTTACTTTTTATTCCCCCCAGCCCTCTACCATGGAGCACTAAATCTAGAGCCTTGTGCATGTTAAACTACTGCTCCACCACTGAGTATGTGCACAGCCTTCTTTTTGCTTTTTATTTTGAAAGAGGGCCTTACTTTCCCCAGGAGGTTTTGAACTAGGCTTATAGCCCCGGCAGGTTTCAGTCCTCCAGGCCCAGCTTCAGGCCTGTCTGTAAGAAAGAACTTTGTACTAGGCACTCAACAGTGCTGAAGTTCAAGTGGATAAAATCACCTTGATACTCTCAAGTGGAGTGGCTGCTGATTTTACCAGGTGGCTCCCTGAGGAGGCATAGCAGAAAACAATTGTGCAGCCCCCACCCCTGCAACCTGGGGAGTTCCCTTTCCTCAGGGTAGGGTAGAGGTAGGGATTGGAGGGCTGGGTCCTGCATCTGGAAGGTAGGTAATCAGTCCTTGATTTTGCTGCAGAAAATAAGCCCAGGAGAAGCTAGATTGAGGCAGAGCTGGAGTTCATGAAAAAGAATTTTAATGTAGATTTAAACACTGGAGTTAAAAGGAAGAGGTACCCAGGGAAGGAATCGCACATACTGAGGACATGGATGCAGCCTCATAGAGGAAACTCCCACTTAGGAGTCTCAGCAATAGCCAGACGTCATTAGGAGTCTCAGCAATAGCCAGACGTCATTTCGGTGGCTCTAAAGTTTTGTCTTAAAGGTCACCAGAAGTCCTTTTTACTTCTCTGTGATAAGTGAGATTATAGTGGGCTCTAGAGGTACCTTGGATGGGTTTACAATCTGATAACGATAAGGTGTGGGTGTAGTCTAACATTAGACCTAGAAACAGCAACATTAGGCGAGGGGGGGGGGGAAGACAAAAGGAATGCAGGCCAAAGGACCGGTGAATCATGGAACCGGATACAAAGTTGTTTCTCTAGTTGCAACTTTATCACACTTTTTCTGTGGTACATAAATGAATAAAACCGCAACTGAGGTAGGTGTGGTGCTGCGCCCCTTTGATCCCAGCACTTGGGAGGCAAAGGCAGGTGGGTCTCTGTGAGTTCAAGGTCAGCCTGGTCTACATTAGTGAGTTACAGGACAGCCAGGGCTACACAGTGAGACCCTGTTCTTTTGTTTTTTGATGTAATTGATAGGGAAAATGTAAAATCCTAAGCAGAGCTCGATGACTTCAGAATTTTTTTTTAACTATACAGAAATTTCCTGAGATGTGTAGAGTTTGCAGCTGGACAAGCGTTCGTTTGTCTACCTTGATTTAACTGGACGCTGTTTGTAATCTTGAGTTTACTACAATTAGGCAATTTTATCTTAAAATTAAGAAAAGAAAATGGAAGCATGGGTTGCAGAAGTCGCACTCTGGTGAAGACCTGGCTTTCTGTGTAGGACTCTGTGAGGGTGCGCACTCTGGTGAAGACCTGGCTTTTCTGTGTAGGACTCTGTGAGGGTTACAAAGTGTCTCACCTAAAGCACCACTGCTTATGGCAATATTGCCTCTATACAGTCACACGCCACAGCAGCAAATACTGCTTTCACTGCGGTTCTTGCCTCTCAGCTGCAGGTGGGGGTGGAGGTGAGGGCTCTTCTCTCTCCCCCAGGTCACTTAGTTTTCCTTGCCTTTCTGTCCTGCGTCAGTCATGGGAAGGATCAGTGTTCTGTACTGTGAGTGACAGAAGGTGCAGAGCAAGGAGCATCTGTGCTGACCCCTCTCCCTGGGGCCTGGGACCACAGGAAGAACTCGATGCAGTTTCCTTATCTGTTACTTTCTCCTGTTGGTTTTATTGTTGTTGTCTTGGTCTTTTTGTTTGTTTTCTGAAATATGATCTCTGCGTGTAGTCCTGACTGTCCTGGAACTGTTCTGTAAACCAGGCTGGCCTCGAACTCACAGAGATAAGTCTACCTTTGTCTCCCCAGTACTGGGATAAAAGGTGTGTGCCCCCATGCCGGCCATATCTATTTCTGTGACCCAGTTTTTAGTTTAAAAAAGTAATTCTCTGGGCTGTGCAGGGTCTCTGATGTATCTGGTCTCTAATATTCGAATACACTGTTCAGTTGGTGACACCGTTTACTTCCGAAAAGGTCAGGGCCACTTAAAACAAGCAGAAAAGTCAACAATGGAGCAACACAGTACACTTCTGCTATTTATTCTCCAGCCTTCCCAAGGACAGAGACTAAGTCATAGTATCCCCTCAGTTTCGTAAAGTTTATTCTGGCAGTCACAACATAGTGTTGGTCAGTGTGCCTGTGCCAGAGTCAGAGCTAGGTGTTAGTGACATGAAGATACATTTTATGCCTTTTATTTTTCCTTTTCCAGAACATATAACCAAGCAAGGCACACACATCCAAACAAGCAAGTACAGTAAGCATTATAGAGACAATGTAAGTCAGGGGACAGAAGCTTCTGGCATATTTTACCAGAAGAGAAGCTTGAGCTAAGATATAAGAGCCAAAGGACAGCTGGGAAGAAATTTGAAGATAATAATAAGTGTAGAGTCGTGAACAGATGTGGGCATCTGCAAGGAAAGGTAAACAGCACAGTGTGGGGAGGAGAGGGCAGATGAAGCGGCATGATCAGGAAGAACTTGGACTGAAAGGTGAAGGAGTATGAACTGCACCTTGGTGGACCCTGATGCTCATGGCAGAGCATCCCACTGTGGTTCTGCTGGTCAGTTTCCAAAGAGGGGACAGAGGAGGCAGGAAAGAACCAAGACATGGTGATGGACTTGAGTCAGGACACGCCAGCATGCTTGCCCATAACTGGGACCGAATGATTGATTGTTGATGAGCAAAGGAAGAAGTGAATGAGTGGACGTAGATGAAGACAGTTCAGCATTATCATTTTTGGCACACTACATACATATAAAGCTCTGGGGACAGAGAATCCACAGAACTTATTTGTTGGTTTGGAGGACTTGAGGGTAGTTTTATGATAAAAAAATATAACAACAACAAAAAAAAACCCCACACAAAACAAAACACACACACACACACAGAATTGAGAAATTATCCCAACTTTACATGCAGGATGAGCCAAAAAAAAAAAAAAAAAGGATCAGTCCTGAGCACTGGAGGACATATCCAAAGCTCGGGGAGGGGGCTGGGGAGGACAGGGTGTGAAGATCGAACCCGTCATTCATGCCCTGCTCCTGGGAAAATGACACCAACTCTTCACCCTTCCCTATATTCACTTGTGGAGCCGACACAATATCTACTCTCTGGTATTCTCTGAAAGTGTTGGCAGGGTTCTTAGAATAGGCTCAATATAAGGCAGCTCAAATAGTCTGTTTCCTAATGAAGTAATGGGATACTTAAGGCTGGGTGCATTGACCTCATGGGCACAGTAGGGGCACTGACCGCTCTGCTGAAAGCACACATCATTGCATAGGTGGCCAACATACGTGTGAGAGAAACATCACCCATCAAAGGCAGAGAGAAAGACCAAGACGTCTCTTTGCTTCCTTTCTGGGGGAAAGCACCCCGAACCCTGGCCCCAATGACCCAGCCACCTCCCATGCAGCCCAGCCTCTTAAAGGGGCCCATCATGCAAGGAACCAAGCTTCCACCACAGGCAACTTTGGAGGCTACACTAATTCTAGAGCCCCAGCACCTGTCTGTGATAGAGAAACGGCCCAAGGGTGCAGTGGGGGGAAACTAAGTCAGTTCATATCATCAGAAGAGAGTGAGGAAGGGAATTCTGGAGTGGGGACTTAAAAGAGAATGGCACAAAGACAGGATGGTGGCTTTGCCATTCGGAGAAGAAACGGCTGGCAGGGTTCCTAGTTCACGTCTGTCACCCCAGCACTGGGGAAGCCAAGCGGGATACTGGACCCAGGGCAGCATGCTCTACGAAATGGAATGGCCCCGCCCCCTCCGACTCCTCCACACACAAGTGAGACAATTAGAAGTTTGTCTTGGCCTTTTTTCTGTCTATTCTTTCTTTGTCTTTCATCTAAATTTTTTTAAAACAATTCTTTCTTATTTTACATATCAATCCCAGTTCCCTCTCCTCCCATCCTCCCATGCTCTCCACCAACACCCCCATCCCATACCCCAACCACTCCCCAGGGAGGGTGAGGCCTTCCATGAGGGATCATCAAAATCTGTCAAGTCATTTCAGGTAGGGCTTAGGCCCACCCCTGTGTCTTTAGGTTAAGGGAGTATCCCTTCATGGGGAATGGGCTCCCAAAGTCCATTCATGCACTAGGGATCCAACCTGGTTCCACTGTCAGAGGTTCCTTAGACTGCCCAATCCTCCTAACTAACACCCATGTTCAGGAAGTCTGGGTCAGTCCTATGCTGGTTTCCCAGCTATCAGTCTGGGGTCCATGAGCTCCCCTTGTTCAGGTCAGCTGATTCTGTGGGTTTCTGTAGCCTGGTCTTGACCCCTTTGCTCATCACTCCTCCCTCTCTGAAACTGGATTGCAGGAGTTCTGCTCAGTGTTGAGCTGTGGGTGTCTGCCTCTGCTTCCATCAGCTACTAGATGAAGGCTCTAGAATGGCATAAAAGGTAGTCAGTCATCAATCTCATTATCAGGGAAGATAGCCTCTCCACTATTGCTCAGATTGTTATTTGGGGTCATTCTTGAAGGTTTCTGTACACTTCCGTAGTGCCAGATTTCTCTTTAAACCTACCATGGTTCCCTCTATTATGGTATTTCTTTTCTTGCTCTCCTCTACCCTTCCCCTGACTCAATCTTGCTGGCTCCTCACGTTCTCCTCTCTCCTCCTCTTCTCCCCTTCTCTTCCTCCTAACTCCCTCTCCCCACCCCCAATATGCTCAGGAGATCTTGTCCCTTTCCCCTTCTGTGGGGGACCATGTATGTCTCTATTAGGATTGTTCTTGTTTCCTAACTTCTCTGGCAGTGTTGATTGTAGGCTGATGATTCTTTGCTCTGTCTAAAATCGATATATGAGTGAGTACATACCATGTTTGTCTATTTGTGACTGGGTTACCTCACCCAGGATGGTTTCTTACTGTTCCAACCTTTTGCCTGCGAATTTCAAGATTCCATTGGGTTTTTTTCCCCCGCTGAATAGTACCCCATTGTGTAAATGTACCACATTTTCCTTACCAATTCTTCAGTTGAGGGGCATCTAGGTTACTTCCAAGTTCTTGCTATTCAAATTATGCTGTTATGAACATAGTTGAACAGATCTTTGTTGCATGAATGTGCATCTTTTGGGTGTATGCCTAAGAGTGGAATTACTGGATCTTGTGGTAGACGGATTCCCATTTTCCTGAGGAATCGCCATATTGACTTCCAAAGTGGCTGTACAAGTTTGCACTCCCACCAGCAGTGGAGGAGTGTTCCTCTGTTTCCACATCCTCTCCAGCAAACAGCATATTTTTTTTAATTTATTTTTTGTAGGTCTCTCTTTGTAGCCCTGGCTGGCCTGGAACTCACTCTGTAGACCAGGCTGGTCTTGAACTCACAGAGATCCTCCTGCTTCTGCCTCCTGAGTGCTGGGATTAAAGGCTCCAGCCATTCTGGTTTCTCTTTCTTTTATGAGATAGGGTCTCACGTAGCCAGTTGAGGGTGACCTTGAACTCTGGGGTCTCCCTCCATCACTACTATGAGTGAGTCACTTACCTTCTCTGTAACCAGCAGTGAAACAAAGTCTGACAGTCTCTGACTGTTTTCCAACTTTCTTAGTTTCAAAAGATGCTAATTTTTTAAAAATAATTTTCTATTAAAAATACAATGTTTCGCTGGGCAGTAGTGGCACACGCCTTTAATCCCAGCACTCTGGAGTCAGAGGCAGGCGGATCTCCATAAGTTCCAGGACAGTCTCCAGAGTTACACAGAGAAACCCTGTCTTGAACACTGCCCCTGCCCCAGTTTAAAAACTTATAGATGGGGCTGGAGATGTGGCTCAGAAGAGTGTTTGCCTAGCATGCAGGGAGCCTTGGGCTCAGTCTCCAGCACTACATAGACTAAGCAGGGTGGTACATACCAGAGGTGGGAAGGGCAAATTCCACAGTATCCTCTGCTACAAAAAGTACAGCAACCACAAAAATAAAGTAAAAGGAAGAAAAGAACACATGGCCTTCCCGAATCTCATTCCCAAGATGAATCCATGGCTTAGCAGTGCTGTGATAACTTCATGATGTTCACAAGCTGCTCTCAATGGAAAATCAGCATTCAGAGGGCACTGACTATATTTAAAGTGTCCATCACCATTCATTTAAAAAGATTTTTCTGGTTGGATGCAATAGGGGTTACCATGAGATTAAGGTCTGCAAGGGCTAGTGCAAAACCCTGTCTCAAAAGCCAAAAAAGAAAATAAGATTTATCTTACTTTATGCATATGACATGAAAGGGATTTATTTTCCCCTGTAGAGCTGTGGTTTCTGCTACCATGATTGCTTTGGATGTCAAACCATATATTTACTTAAAGATTGCGCACACAGCACAGTATATGCTCCTGAATTCACACACTGTTGTGTGGTTTCCTCTGCTGCCTTGGAAATGGTCATGCCAGTTCTCTTCAACTTTTCTGCTCATTGGCCACTTCATGAATATCACTGAAGGATGGGGTAGTTAAGCTGCTTTCCTCTAGTCTAGCTGAGAGGCACGTAGTCACTCTTGTTCACTTTTGCAAACACATAAGATGATGTCTGGGAGAGACACTCCTGAGTGGACGGGAAATTCAGAATCATGTGACTGGAGAAATTTAAAATCTGACTGCCAGCACACAGCCTCCTCTCACATTACCTCATTTAGAGGGTCTGTACAGGGGTCACTTTTCAAAGAACTCTTTCTTTATGACAGTTAAACTAATGAAAATGTCAGGTGAGGAGATGGCTCAGTGGCTAGAAATGCTTGCCCACAACCTGACACACTATGCTGGATCCCTAGCATCCACGTTTGCAACGCTGTACATCTATAACCCGGAATCAGCCGAAGCTCCTGGGCAGGGTAGCAAGCAAGGAGGGCTAGCCTGGAGTAAGCAGTGCAGAGAGATTGCCTCAGCAGGGTACCTCACATTCCTCTGCACTCACACACAGTAAACAGACAAGTACACAAATAAATAGGAAACGTTCATGCTTCTGTAACCCGGGGTTCATCAACTCTACTTAGAAAAGCAATCTGAACTGTTTCAGGCTGGTCTGCCCCCACCTGCTCTGTGTTGTCAAAAGAGGTGTAGAGATGTCTGTAAAGATGGCTCAGATGTTAAGAACCCAGGTTTGGTTCCCAGCACACACATGCCGATCTCATCTGTTTATAATTGCAGGTCCAGGGGATCTGACATTCTTTGAGACTTCTGTAGACACCAGGCATGCGTGTGGTGCACAGAAACACACACACACACACACACACACACACACACACACACACACCTGGAAAAAAAATGCAAGATACCCACATAGATGCATAATCGTTGAAATGTGTTCAGGCTAAGAACATATTTTAAAAGGAGAATTAGTAATCACATGGGCATCATCGCAACCCATTTGTGTCTCAGAGAGATCCCCTTCCCTGTAGGCACCGTTTCACTCCAGCAGCTGCTAGAGGGTATCTCTGAAGCTAATTTGAAAAGCAAATGGACAGTATTAGTAGACTTTTCCAAACCGTTGCTTAAAAAAAAAAAAAAAAAATGCTCCTTGATGCCTTCTAAATTTGTTCTACAGTGTTTCAGAGTTTAGGTTCGATTTTGAAAACTTGGAAACGCCTTAAACTCCCCAGTTCCTTGACATGGATTAAAATTAGGTCAAGGCTGTGTCATTGGGGGTGGGGGGACAAAACTTCCACTTTAAAGCCTGATTTTGGCGAGGGTAGGACCGCAGGCGCTGGGGACACCGCGGATCCGAGGAGTCGGAAGGCGGAGACTCATCCCTGAGAGACTCCAGCCCTCGAGGTCCTGCAAGGCACCCACACCCGCTTCTGTACCCTGCCGGCAAAGGGTGCCCAGAACCCAGCTGGACTGCTCACTCGGTGGGAGCTGCTGGGCGCCACTAGGGGGCGGGTCAGGGACGCCCTGGCAACACCTCCGCGGCCAGCCAATGGGCAATGGCTTTGCCTCGGGACCCGCGCTAATTGGCCGCGTCGGCCACGCCCCGCTCTGGATATAAACGCGAAGCTCCCTTTGGTCTCACGCTCCGCAAAGTCCTGCTCTCCCCGGCCGCAGCATGCAAAAGAACGCCTCTCCGAGCGGCTTCCTGCCCCGCTTCCAGCACTTTGCCACGCAGGCCATCCACGCGGCACAGGATCCCGAGCAATGGAATTCTCGCCCCGTGGTGATGCCCATCTCTCTGGCCACCACTTTCAAGCAGGCCTCGCCGGGCCAATCCTCGGTGAGCGGCAGGGCGGGCAGGGCAGAGCAGACTGGATGAACTGAGACAGTGCCCGGGACTCGTGGGTGTTCTCTGCGATTTTTAAAAATCAGAGTTTGAAATTTGATGAATTCTGTAGCAACGAAGCCACCGGTAGCCAGTCCTCCTTTGAAACACGAAGGGCCCTGGGCTGGTGAGGTGGCTGATTAGTTTTATTTCAACTTTGCCTCGAGAAGATTAGGCTGTTGAGCAGGCAGGCCAGCCACTGGGGCATTTTCTTACAGTCCATTGTGAATGGGGGACCCCCTACCCCCACCCCCACGCTGGTGATCATGAGTTCTGTAAGAAGGGTAAGCCAGTAAGCAGCATATCTCCATGGCCTCTCATCAGCTCCTGCCTCCGGGTTCCTGCCCTGACTGCTTTCCATGATGAATGGTTACAGGGCAGTGAAAGAAACGCGTGGTGTTTCATCACGGCAGGTAAAGGTGCCGTTACCAACATGACCACCTCGGTTCAGTTCTGTAGCCCATATGGTGAAAGGGGAGAACCAGCTCCTGTAGTTATCCTCCAACACACACACACACACACACACACACACACACACACACGTTCACACTCAGACACACACACGTTCACACTCAGACACACACACGTTCACACTCAGACACACACACGTTCACACTCAGACACACACACACGTTCACACTCAGACACACACACGTTCACACTCAGACACACACACACACGTTCACACTCAGACACACACTAAATAATGAAAACTCCAGAGAATTAAGATCAGCTCTGATGAATGTGTTCAGTTAATAGCTACTGAATACTTACTGGCCAGATGCATACCTGGAGTCTATGTGTTACATGTAGTCTCATCCAATAATAACAAGAAGGAACCTCGCCTGAACTAAGGTCTCAGTGTCAGATTGAGGTAGCTGAGATATAGGATCGACAGCACTAGGGTAACCTACGGTTACCAAGGCTCATGAGCAATGAAGTTAGGCTTTAATTTGCCTTTGAACCCCTCTTTTCTGCCATCTGACTGCATGGCGCCACATTAAAGCTATGCTAAGCAATAGTTGGAGACATTTCATCATCCAAGACAGAGGTTCCCAGCCTGTGAGTCACAAAGACCCTTTCACAGTGGTCGAATATCAGGAACTCACATTGCAATTCATAACAGTAGCAAAGTCACAGTTATAAAACAGCAACAGAAATAATGTAATGGTTGGGGGTCACCACAGCAAGTTGAGAATCACTGATCTGAAACACTGATCTAAGCGGTATGGCTCTGTGGTGATTAGGAGTGCAGGGGTTTTAATTCCTGCATCAGCTCTTCTGTCTGGGCAACTGGGAAGAAGCTATTTAACGCATCCTAGCCTTTGAGTTGACCCTGTGTAAACCGCCGGGATAATAACAGGACATACCACATAAGCTGTCGCTGTTGTAAACTGTGTGGTACCCACACATCACAGTGGGTGTTTATAGTCTTCATGTCTTGTCTTGCTATTTCCATTTGACTACAGCAGCCAGGCCAGAGGGTAGGTGTTAAACCCTTTTTTATAGAAAAGGAAACTGACCCAGACTCGAACGCAAGTGACCCGTAAAGCCTGTAAGATGCAGTCTTGTGACACTCATGGCATATTCCTCTCTGGTGGCTTACTAGATGGGTCTTGATGTATTAAAAGCTGCCCAAGGTTCAGAGGACAACAGTGAGTAAGGCAATTGCTGCACGTTTCCAGGTCTTGGCTGGTCCGGAAACTGCCTTTGTGTGTTAAGTTCTCACAAACATCCCTTGTTCTGTGAGGTAAATTTCCAAGTATCCTAACTGTAGCAGCAGGTTAGGATACTCCTAGCTGTTGATTTGTATTCCAAATGTATACACCACCTCCTCCAAGCAAGTGGTGGGCCCTCCTATGTAGGCCTGCTGCCTGTATGGAACAGTCTGTAGGAACTGAGTGTTCCAGTGTGGTCTTAATGTTTAAGTGGTTCAGAGAGCAAGCAGGGTTGGTTTAAATACAGTATGTGCTCAGAATCTCCAAAAGATAGTAGTACTGCAGCAATGAGAATTATCAGAGACCTTTAGTTCCATTTGAAAAGCCATGGAATGAATGCATGCACAAGGTAATTTGCCAACGGAACAAGCCCTCCTACCTCGGATGTTAGGCATCTGCACACTTACGAATATTTATGAAGCATGGAGCTGCTCTAGGAACCAAGCATTTTGGAGTCGGTTTGGTGAGTTTAGCAGCTGGGGACAGTGCTGGGTGTTGAAGACAGCTGGAGCTCTGTGAAGGATGTATGCCCAGTTTATGTACACAGGGGGAAACATTTACAGTTATTACTACTTTTATACTAGAAGCTTCTGAGTCCTAAACAAGCATTTAAGTAGTGATATGCTGTATAAGCCAAGGGGAGAAAAGTATAGGATGTTTTTGTTTGTTTGAGATAGTCTGTCCCTAGGTAGCCCAGGGTGGCCTTGAACTCACGGATTTGACTTTGCCTCTGTTGGGATTGCAGGTGTGTGTGTGTGTGTGTGTGTGTGTGATCACACCAGCTCAGATCCCAGAATTGGCTCTCACCCTCACATTCCCCATGTCTTACAACATTTGGCTTCACTTTTCTCCATGTAGGTCACAAGGCTAAATGAGATGCTTACATGATTCTTAAGTATAAAGTGAGCCTGACACAATATTTCAGGAATCCACTCATAGAGGATGTTCACTGAGGATCGTTTCCTCCTATGGTTTTGAGTCATTTTTATAGACTTAAGGTCTGAACCCTGAGCACTTGAATGACTTGTTCAACCCTCTTGTGTGCTAAACGAACCCGCATCACTCACATCCTGGGAAGGGAAACACAGGCTAGACTCATGCAATTCCCTTTTTCTAATGCATCCATCTTATTAGGGGATGGGGAGGCTGACATAATTGCAGTGTCATGCCAATGTTAAGAATTGCCATGCATCTAGTGTTTAGCACATGTTGTGGGTGTATGTCCCGGGAATGTGTGCCTTACTCCACTCCATCCTCATGATTTTGCAACTGGACGTGTGCTCTTTTTTCCAACTGCAAATGGACAGATAGAATGTTGAGTCTTTTACGTACTAGTACAAAACTAGTAAGTGGCAGACACATCATTCTAACCCATGGCAGGCACATTGTTCCTACTTATTTTTATTTTATGTACATAGGTGTTTTGCCTGCATGTGTCTCTGTACCACATACATGCAGTGCCTGTGGAGGCCAGAAGAGAGCATTAGAACCCTTGGAACTGGAGTTCCAGACCTAGTGAGCTGACATGTGGATCCTTGGAATTGAACATAGGTCCTCTGAAAGAGTAGTAAGCATCCTTAACCTCGTCGCCATCTCTCCAGCTCCCCTTTTGGTCATCTTTTCTTGTATCTTACGTCAAAGTGTGCCGTAACTAGGTAATAGAAATTATGGTGGATTGGCCTGTAGCTGTGACCATGTCTTCACTGGGCTCCGATACTAACCAGGAGCTCTTAAGATGATGAATAAATCATCTTCCTCTTCTTACTTTCAGGGTTTTGTATATGGCCGCTCTGGAAATCCCACAAGGAACTGCTTGGAAAAAGTAGTGGCTGTTCTGGACGGGGCAAAACACAGTAAGAGACTTGCACCTACAGTGAAAGCTGGATTCTGTTTAGGTGTCTAAGGACCACGGAAGCACAGGAGGTAGAAAATAGGAGACAGTGCAGCCTTTGGCTTTGCTCTGCAGCTGGTACATGCACATGTGTCCTCACCAGTTCGCAGTAAATAGGCACAGAGCAGAATGGCAGAGCTTATTACACCCCTCACCTGAGGCTATCACTATGGCTCATTCACCAAACCAGAAATTATTGATAATATGCTCTCAAAGGGAAGGAATTCACTCCCAGGACCTTTGTATTTTCGGTATAAGTGATGCCAAATGGTCAGAATAGTGAAGAGAAAGAGCGTGACATTAATCAGAGGACCCCTGAGGGGTGGCGGCGGTGGCTCAGTCAGGGGAACCACAGTGCAGATGGCACTGGGTTGTTGCTAAGATTTTGGGTTTGGGGTTTTTATTTTGTTGTTGTTGTTCTTTTGTTTTTGTTTTTTTTTTTTCTTACTTGAATTTGCTTTTTATGATAGGTTTGGCCTTTGCTTCGGGGCTAGCTGCCACCATGACGATTATCCACCTGTTAAAAGCTGGAGATGAAGTCATTTGTATAGATGAAGTGTATGGAGGTAGGTGCCTTCTCATTCCCAGGGTGTGTTAGGTGCTGCAAAGATAGCAATGGGCGCCGTTGCCTGTTTGGGGGACTATGTTCTTTCTAGGGTGTGGCAGGCACCGCCGTGGGTTTCAGACTCCATGTTCCATATAAGAGGCTGCCTGATAAGAATGTTTTGAAGAGTTGGAACAAGAATATAGGGGCTGACCAGCCTTCAGACACACCACAGCCTTGGTTCTGAACACACAACACACATACTGTGTACAGGCACGCCGTGATGCCACTATGGTGCCGATGAACACCATAGAACAATTTCTGAGAATCAGTTCTCCTCTTCCATGGCGTGGGTCCAGATGTCCAGTTGCCATGCTTGGTGGCCAGAGTCTTCCACCTGCTTGTCGCACTAGGGATGTTTTAGAGTTGAGTACTATGAAGAAACTGATAATAATTGCTCGTGCCTGTGATTCTAGCATTCAGGAGGTTAAGGCAGAATTGTCATGAATCGGCCAGCTTGGGCTAGATAGTGAGTTTGATGTCAACTTATAATTACATCATTTTTCCTTTTCCTTACTTCAAGTTTCCCCACGCATACACCCAACCTTCTACCCGTACTCTCTCAAACTCATTGTCTCTTTTTCTTTGATTGTTGTTACATACACATGTATGTGTATATATGTATGTATGTATGTATGTATAAATGTGTGTGTGTGTGTATGTGTATTGCGTACATGAATAGAACTTGCTCAGTCCCTACAATGTTACCTGTTTGTTTATGATTTCAAGGTATTGGGTAACCAACTTGGGGGCTCTTCTCTGGGGAAGACCATTCCTCCTCCTCTCAGCATTCTCCAATTGTCTGTAGTTCTCTGTCTAAGGTTGAGGCCTCATGGGTTTTCCTTTCTCATGTTAACACGTCCATTGGTTTCACTGTTGTTCGTGTCTTGGTTAGGTGGCCATGTTGATGAGCCTCTCAACATTTCTAGGAGATGCAGTCTCACAGCAAACTTCACGTTCTTCTGGCTGTTACTATCCGGACCCTTGTCTTAAACATACATGCTTGTACATGCAGAGATTTCTACAGACGGCATGTGTCAGGGAGGGAAGGTGCTCCATGCTGGAAGAGTAGAGAAAGGGAGTTTGAGAAATGGTTCTGCTCCTTGCCACTTGCATGTATCGCGTCTATTTTGGTTGGCTCTGTGGTATGTCAAATAACCATCCATGCTGCTTTTGGCTTCAGTGAACTTGCTTTTGGTTGCAATTTGTTTTTTTTTTTTTTTTTTTTTTTTTTTGAGAATTCTCCTCCTTTTGGGAATGGGCAGGTCTGCAAAGAGCAGACGCCTCCTGACATTGTGTTCTCTGTGTATTGTCTGACTGTCTTCTGCCGCAGGCACCAACAGATACTTCAGAAGGGTGGCATCAGAATTTGGGCTGAAGATTTCTTTTGTGGAGTGTTCCAATACCAAATTGCTAGAGGAAGCTATCACACCACAAACCAAGGTAACCAGCTGGCCTTTGACCCTGATTGTTTTCCCTGTGATTCTTTACTTATGTCCTCTCTGCTCACTAGAGGATGCAATTTAAATCTAAAAGACATTTTACTGAAGCTGTTGGAAACACCGAGATTGACACGGGCTAGAGTCTCCATGGCTTGGTAGCGTAATTATCTGGAGCGCACACACAAATTCTCAAGTGGGATTCCAACTGGGCCTTGAGGTAGGTAGGGAGAAAACAGTACTAGACAGAAAATAGTACACTATGTTGAAAACCACACAACAGGGCCTTAAAAGGAAGGAGAGATGTCTCTCTAAAATGTGGAGGGGGCAGAGCTGGAAAGATGGTCCAGTGGTTAAGAGCATGTAATGCTCTTGTAGGGGACCTGAACTTGGTTCCCGGCACCTACACTGGAGGGCCCACAACTGCCTGTAACTTCAGCTCCAGGGTACCTGATGCCCTTGTCCTTCCCGTAGGTACCCACACTTTCATGTGTAGACCCACACATGTTCACATAAGAATGAGAGGCAGAGAGAGAGAGAGAGAGAGAGAGAGAGAGAGAGAGAGAGAGACATGCAGGGACAAATGGCTGCAGTGGTGGGGAGAGCTGGGGAGCCTCTCTGAAGTAAATCCCACAGCAATCCCAAGAACAAAGGGCATATCAGACTTAATTAGGTTCAACTTTGTATACACGACAAAGAGAATGAATGAGCCAGGTAAATCAGGGACTGCTATTAGTCACAACTCAGCCTGAGAGA
This sequence comes from Phodopus roborovskii, assembly GCF_943737965.1. Lineage (NCBI taxonomy): Eukaryota > Metazoa > Chordata > Mammalia > Rodentia > Cricetidae > Phodopus > Phodopus roborovskii. The sequence goes on along the minus strand of NW_026125278.1, from coordinate 16,524,070 downwards.
GCTGCAGAGAGGCACGGCCTTCTAAGAGTGTCCTCCGTCTTTTAGGGGCAGGTCAGTGTTCTAACAAGTTTAATTTTTAAATGTGCATTATGTTAGAAGCTACTGTGCATTTAATCTCTCAGTTCTATCCATTTTTTTTTGTAAAAATTTTAAATTCAAGAGTACATAGTTCTCAGACATACCAAGCTATCAAAGCATAGCATCGTTCAAAGACCACATACCCCCCCCCCCCCAGTCCAGGGACTTTGATCTCAGCCCTGGGAAGCTTGTGTGCTGTGGAAGCGCCTGAATATCAGATGTGGTATTTGGGGACCTCATTTAAATTCTGCAGGAGTGAAAGGCCAGTGTCTTTTATGAGTGAACCTTTCTGTTAAGGATTCAAATGTTAAACTCGTACCCAAGCTCATGTGGTAGTGAATGCTAAAAGGTAGAAATCCTTCACACAAACAATTCTTTCTAGAATAGAACTGGGGCTAATAATAAGGTTTGTTTTCAAGGAAGTTGTCTTTTCATATTGCTTGAGAGAAAAGAATTTATTCAAATAGCTGGTCTGAGACTTTCCAAAGGAAGAAATCAGATCATGAGTATGATAAATTTTGTTCACAAATGTTATTTGCTGGCCCTTTATTTTCTCTGATACAGGCTTTGCTTTTGAATATATATGATATATATGAATATATCATATATTTAAATATATATGATATATATATGAATATATCATATATTTGAATATATATGATATATATAATTAAATAAAATATAATTTTATGCATATGGGTGTTTTGTTTCCATGGACAAATGTATACCATGTGTATGTTTGCTACCTGTGGAGGGCATTGGATCCTTTAGAACTGGAATTACAGGTGGTTTTTTTTTTTGTTTGTTTGTTTTAATAGTGAACTTCCAGTCAGAGAGTGTATTTAACTAGACTTCTTGTCTGTTTATGCAGGTAATGAGAAGTCACTAGCTCTTATAAGAGAAAGCTGTACGTTACACAGTTGAAGGCAGATGCACCTGTTGAGGGTGCGTGCTGTGGCTGGGTTGCAGTACGTCTGAGCTCCATCAGCGAACCTAGCTTTCTGCAAGGCCGCCACTTCTGCTCAACCGAAGTGCTGGTTTATGATGTTCTGGGGGATTGATCCCAGGCTTTGTGCATGCTAGGCAAGATCTTTACTGAGCTACTTCCCCAGAGCCAGGATATATTTTTATACAATCTGTATTATAATTTGTCTTTGAGCAAAGAAGCTCCAGATACCATGTCTTTCTTCTGTAAGATAAATATCACCGACCTCTTTATGCAGATGAGGACTTGAGGAAGACAGAAGGGAGTTTGCAGAGCAATCGCCTATCAGAAATTTATAGGGAAAGCTCAGGTTCAAACCTAACCATTCTACCTTCATTGTTGAAGCTTAGCCTTCTACAATGTGGTATGTGAGATGTGTGTGTATGTGTGTGTAGTATATTTTTACATACTGTTGTTGGCTGTATTTCTGTAGCTTGTTTGGATTGAAACACCTACAAACCCAACCTTGAAGATGACTGACATCGAAGCCTGTGCACGCATTGTCCATAAGCGTGGAGACATCATTTTGGTTGTAGACAACACTTTCATGTCTCCATATTTCCAGGTATGAAGGGAAGGGTTTTTTGCTGTGATTAACAAACTACACATTTATCTGTAATTAGGAAAGGAAGAACTACTCTATAGTAAAATCATTATCAAACTCAAAATAGTTGTATATCGAAATATAACAATTATTGAATAGAAAAAAAAGAATCAGATTTGGCCATTTTTCGCCTTTGTTAATATCTCAAAATTGTGTTACTATCTTATTGGAGGCTTTATTGGGAACAGTGGGCCCATAGCATAGGAGTAAACACATTTTCTAGGCCATAATTGATAAGAATAGGCAGTATGGACAGAAACACAGTGGATGAATTCTCAGAGTCTATGCCTCTCAGAAGTAACAGGATTCTTTATAGCAGGTAAGAAAGACTAACTGGCTTTCTTGCCTCTTTGACCATTTGGGGTGAGTTCTGTCTGAATAGAGAAGATGTTAGGCAGTAAACTCATAACATTGACCCTACCTTGGCTATGTGGGGTGAGGCACCAGGAGCCATTAGGAGTTGAGATCCAGAAGTTTCCTTCTATAGGGTTGGGTTCTGAGCCCTTAGAACTGGTGATTAGAGACTGGGGATTTTGCTTTTTGTTGTATCCCGTCTCCACATAGGCATGTGATTTTAGAACATCATCTAGGCAGCCCTCCCTGATCTCTTAGGTTATGTAAAGCATGTGAAGACATGACTTGTTAGGCATCTCTAATGCCCTCCATATCATGGCTGAGTGTTGGTCATCAATCCACATTAAATAAGGAATTTCTACTCCATCTGTTTTATGTCATGACTTAGCCCGTTTGTCTGCTGTGCCATGGTACTGTAACCCTGGTGGCCTCAGAACAGGACTTTGCTTCTTACAGTTAGTTCTACGACCAACAAGTCCAACAAGTCTGTGCAGGGCCAAGTCTGTGTTCTAATGAGAGAAGAATCCAGGCAGCTCTCTAGGACTCTAATGGGGCTCTGACCCTTTCACATTGAGTCTGCCATCAGGTACTCATCACCCAGAGTCCTGATGGCATGGCCGTTAAGTTTCAACACGTGGCATGGGGGACACAGAGACATTCCACCCACAGCCATGGGTGTTTTAAGTTACTGTGAGCTACCTAGAGAGGTTTTGTCTGAAGAAAACCCATACATGCTGTGTTTTAAAGACGCAAGGATGATCAATTGGCATTAACCTTAGAACAGGAGAATGATCTGGACAAATTTCCTTTTGGAAACTTTTTATTCATACTTGTATGTGTCGGTGCTTTAGTGTGGAGGCGGGGGTCAGAGGACAATTTTGTAGATTTGGTTCTCTCCTTCAAACTTTAGATTTTAGGGATTGAACTCAGGTCATACCGAGCCCTCTCTCTTGCCTCTACAGATTTCTTCGTGACTTTATACTTGTGTAATAAAGGAGTGATTAGCAATCAGAAACTCAGACAGTCAAGTGTTAACAGTCACCTTATGCCTTGTAAGGTTTTGATGATTAAAAATCTAAGCAAAGAACTTTGTACTCACTTGGCACCGACACTGCGGGATGCTTTCATAAACTGCTCGTAAAATACATGCATCTGAGCTGCAGGCAATAAACTCAGGGCCGGCTAACAGCTGTAAAGAAAGGTGTAGGAAGGCTTGGCCTGGGCCTGCCTCTTGTTTCCATGCAAGTTACAACTTCAGAGTCTGAGCCAAGTCTTATTTTGGGTTGTTCCTGTGTTTGTTTCTATTTTCTTTTGGATGATTCTTTGGTAGAAGGAGATGTAGGAGCAGACTCATGATCTCACACAGCAGGGTAGAGATGGATTCAGTTGGGATCTGAGGCAACAGACACAAGTGGATGGAATGGTGCATTTCAGATGGTAAAAATGTCTGTCTGTTTTTATTTTTCTTTCAGCGACCCTTGGCTCTGGGTGCTGACATTTGTATGAGTTCTGCCACAAAGTACATGAATGGTAAGATGAGCATAGCCTGCATCTTAAACATTCTTCTCCATAGATAGGCGATTCTAGCGAGGCTTGGCACTTTGAACCCTTCTGCTGTGGTGTAGGATTTATCTGCGACTTACGTTGAAAAGTAAAATAAAAAGAAGTGCTTCGATTGGGATGTAGCTGAGGCGAGTCTGGAACTCACTACTTGCCAAGGCTAGCCTGAACTTCTGATTTCCCTACGTCCCAGGCATTGAGGTGTATGTCCCCACACTCAGAATCTCATTTCTCATAGACAAAACTGCATTCTTGGCTCATAGGGATTACTGTAAGGGGTTGTGCTTTCATTTTGCTGGCAGCTTGAAGACACTGACTCTTTTTATGGTTTTTACTTTACTGCTTTTATATAGCCACTGCTATAAAACTGGATGAAGTCCACCTTAAAATGTTCAAAGATAACCCTTTCCCCTTAGGATGTTTTCAAGACAGAAATCAGGGTTTGGAAATTATGAAATGGAGAATGAATACAAATTGCTGTTGGTGGTGTTTTTGTTTCTTTTTTTTTTTTTTTTTTTTTTTTTTTTTTTTTAGGCCACAGTGATGTTATCATGGGCTTAGTGTCTGTTAATTCTGATGACCTCAATGATCGACTTCGTTTCCTGCAGAACTGTAAGTGGTCAAAAGCCTGGGTTTCCTTGTCTGTGGTGTGTGTGTACCATCGAGAAGCAGACACTTTCCACCTTAGTCATCTGAGGCAAGGTCACTACTCAAACCTGTGTCCAAGTACCAGTGCCCAGCACAGCACTGGAGTTCCAGGTGCACATAGCCATGCCCAGCTTCCTCTTGGGTGCTGGGATCCTAACTCAGGCCCTCATTCTTGTAGAGCAAGCATTCTTGTGAACAGGCTCATCTCTCCAGCTCCCTAAGCCTGGGTTCTTATAATGCCACCAGAGATTACGTTTGATATTTGCACTTCCACAGAATATTGTAACACATGTGGGGAGAGAGAAGGAGAAAAGGCTATAAAATCGTAGTTATACCCAGCACTTGATAGGCATAGGCAGGAAGATCTCTGAGAGTTCAAGGCCAGCCTGGTCTACATAGTGAGGTTCAAGCCAGTTAGGGCCACAAAGTAAGACCTTGTCTCAGATAAATAAATAAACAAACAAATAAATAGAGTTACGGCATAGCATGATTTTATGACTTCGTGGCATCATTTAAGGAGTGAATTCTGTTATTTGCTTAATAAAATTGTTAAAACCGCAGTGAGTTTTTAAGGCTTGGTGGATTATTTTAAACACTGAAATGTTGGCTTTCATCTACATAAGCCCCAGGGATGGTGGTTAGGTGTGAGTAGCACTGGAGATCTAAACATACGCCTTTCCGTACATTAAGGACCTTTCCTGGTAGATTGCTCAGTTTGCCTCCTATATAGGTGATCACTACAGTCTGACAGAGAAGAGACAGGCATGATTAAAAATCATAATACCTATGGGCGGAAGTTACTGTCCTACCAACAGCTCTCAAATACCTGACAGCTGCTTCCTAAACTACCACACAAAGGTTTATACTAGTTATGAATTCTCAGCCGGTAGCTCAGGCTTATTACACTTAAATTAACCCGTAACTCTTACCTATGTTTAGCACATGACTCTCATCTTGCTTCCTCTGCGTTCTGGCTGGCGACTCCCGACTCCACCCTTCCTCTTCCCAGCATTCTTAGTGTGGTCACCCCACCTACACATCCCGCCTGGCTACTGGCCAATCAGCATTGTATTAAACCAATCCAAGCGACAGATCTTTACAGTGAACAAGAGGACTATCCCACAGCAAATGCCTTTCTAGAAGCAAGGGGGCTGAGGAGGGGAGTGGGCAGACTGCTTGATAAATAAGAGCTAAGAGCTGGAGCTGTTCTTTCGGAGAATCTCAGTTCGGTTCCCAGCGGACACACGTCAGGGTTCACAGTCACCTGTGGCTATAGTTCCCAGGATCTGACTTTCTCTTCTGGCCTCTGCCGGCACTGCGCTCACATGCACAAGCCCACACATATGTACATATGGATGTATATACATAACTTAGAAAAAAAATGAAGATGAGGTGAGCGTTAGTTAGTTGATTGTGTAGCACAATCATAACCACGCGGCAGATTTTCAAAGACGTGAGGGCCCACACCATGTGACGTGTCATGTCACTTAACCACACAGGGCTGTTTCCTCACAGCCAAAAGCCTCACCTTGGCTTCCTTGTTACACGATACCCATTTCTCTGATTTAAAGCACTTCTCTCTAAGTGCATTTTTGTCTTCATTCCATGCTCCCGTTCGACATGGAGATTTCATCCTGAAATACGAACGTCGAGCTTGATAGCTAGATTGGAAAAGAAGACCCAGGGGAATCCCTTGAGCACTGAGCTGCCTTCACGCTAACATGTCCCTTGTCCCCTTTCCAGCAATCGGGGCGATTCCTTCCCCTTTTGATTGCTACCTCTGCTGCCGGGGCCTGAAGACTCTGCAGGTCCGGATGGAGAAACACTTCAAGAATGGGATGGCAGTGGCCCGTTTCCTGGAGTCAAATCCCCGGGTAGAAAAGGTTATTTACCCTGGTATGTCAGCCTGAGTTCTAAGCAGCCCGGTAGAGTTTAACACTGTATGTGGTTCACTCTTTCCTAGTTTCTCCTTTAATTTTACATTGTTAGTTGGTTATTGTTACTTTGTAACAGGCTCTGCAAGGAGTGCAATCGGGAGTGGATAGACAAGATGTTGGCCGGGAGGCAGTGGGCGTCAGGTGCACTCCAGTCATAGGTCAATTCTTGGTTTGTTGGTTCATGACCCTGCCAGTCAATTGTTCAACACTACAATCTAATGTGAGTTTGTTCCACTTCGACTTAATGTGCCAGAATTCCCCCCCCCCTTTCAGTTCAACACCCTTTTTTTAGGTGGGTTAGCAGACTCATTCTCACCCCTTGAGTTTATGTTGCCAGTTACTAGTTAAGCTGTCTGTGAGCTTTTGCAACCTTGTTCTTAGTCCCATGGCTATGGGACCATGTTGTAAGATTTGAATTCAAGGGAACTGGGTAAGTCAGAGTAGAAATGTGTGAGCTCAGATCTCTCTACCTGTTTATTTGATAAACACTGCTTGCTGCGATACGTTCTGGGTACAGGAAGGGAGAAGGGCGCTGATCTGTGTTCAACCCTATTTGTCGAGTATTTCCAGAGGCATCTAACAACTGCTGGGCCTGGATTTTTCTCTAGGACTATGAATCCAATATTAATAAAATAAATGGATTTGTCCTCATGGAGACAGTTAACAAGGGAGTGCAGACATGCAGAAGCCTTGAATGGAAGAGTGCATGCTGACGGTGTCAAGAAAGGCGATGTGGCCAGGGTGTGGGAGGGTGCAGAGGTGTCTAACTCTGCAGTCGGGCTTTCTCGAAGCTGGCTCAGGGAGCGGTGAACTTGTTCCCTTGCAGTTGTGTGTGTGGCTGTAGAATGAGGCAGTTTTTGTGCTCTGTCTGCAGGGCTACCCTCTCACCCTCAGCATGAGCTGGCCAAGCGCCAGTGCTCAGGCTGCCCGGGGATGGTCACCTTCTACATCAAGGGTGCCCTACGGCATGCTGAGGTTTTCCTCAAGAATCTGAAGGTAAGCTCACAACTCTTCCTCTGAGACTTCCTTATAGTGGCTCATACTCACCACTCCCATAAGATAGAACAAAGCTCTCTGAGTCAAATCTGTCTCTAATATTACAAGGAATAGTATTAACTTCTGACATTTAGTAAAGGTAAGCTAGGCAGTCCTAGCGACTTGGGACACTGGGGCAGGAGGATCATGTGATCCTTCCTCTAAGTCTGAGATGAGGCTAGGCAACACAGTAAGAATCTGTCTCAATAAAAAGGAGTAAATTTTATGGCATTGTAATGCAATTGTAGTCCTTATTGCTGCCATAATACCCAAGACTGGTTTTTCATTACGGTCACAAAATGCTGGAGACAGGGTACTTTATAAGTAGACGTTTATTTCAGATCAGAGTTAGACGGTCCCTTCCTTGTGCCCTGGGCTGAGAGCCCACTGTCAGATGTCATCATATGTGGGAGTAAGAGCTGTCACCAGTCAAGAAGGCCAATGGCAGTTGGGGGCAGGCTTGTTCTGATGGCAGTCAGCAGTATCTTGATTAGTTCTCCCCTCAGTGGCCTCAAAGTCTCCCACCTGCTGGAAAAATTGCTCATTGGTTAAGAGCACTGGCTGTTCTTCCAAAGAACCAGCACCCAAATGGCAGGTCTCAACTATCTAACTCCAAGATCTGACATTCTCACACAGATGTGCATGCAGGCAAAATACCAATGTGTATAAAATAAAAATAAATTATACATATTTTAAAAAGTCTACCACCAAGCCCCACTTCTTAAAGGCATGCCACATTGAGGACTCCAACCCATGAACTTTGGAGGGACCCACCTCACCCAAAGCAGGGAGGTCTCTCAGTGTATAGTTAAGGTGGCTGAAGGGATCAATCTGCCTGTCAGCATCCACGTGTTAGCAAGAAGACAGGAGCAGGAGGGTCCTGGATGTTAGGCACCACTCATCCAATGAGCAGGAGTCAGGGTGGCAGCCCTGACAGCTACCCTCCAAGAGACTCTACTCTGCAAGATCCGCCCATCCTGTCATTACATCACACAGGGAACCTTGGGATGGGCCATGTGCAAATCAAAGCAATGGCTGGGCCAAGAAGTTTCCCCTTCTCCATGGGCAATTAAAGGGACAATTAATTTAAGAGTTGCTGTATAGCTGGATGTGCTAGTGCACAACTTTAATCCCAGCACTCAGAAGACAGAGGCAGGCTGATCTGTGTGAGTTCAAGTCCAGTCTGGTCTACAAAAGGAATTCCAGGATAGCCAGGGCTATTACACAGAGAAACCCTGTCTTGAAAAAAAAAAAGTGCTACATATTGACTAGTGTAGATAATGGTAGACATTCCAAAATATTTATTTAAAGGGAAACGACAGAGGTAGTTCTAAAGATAAAAAATTTAAATTTTAGAGCTAATGTAAATAATGTTTAAGTATGATATGTATATAGTTATGTATACTATATACTATATGTAAATAGTATATATGTAGTTACTGTGGCTTTTGTTTTTAAGACAGGGCCTTACTCATTCTATAGTCTAGAACCCTAATACTTGGTATGTAGACCAGGCTGGCCTTGAACTTGTAGTTACTCTTCTGTCTCTGCCTCCTTGGTGGTAGTATAAGCCACCATCTACCTTTAAGCATAATGTTTAAATACCTGCAGATTGCTTAATTATCATCCAAACCAGGCTGATGTAGGAAACTTACTTTGGTCAGTTTATTGATGATTGATTGATTTACTGATTGACTGATCCCCATTTATGGGGATGAGACTTAGGGTCCTGTACGAAGACAGGCCAGCTCTCTACCACTGAGCTGCAACCCCCAGACCTTTGTAAAGTTCTCTGAGATAAAGTTTCACCGTGTTTCTCCAGCTGGCCTCGGAGGACTCACAGAGGTCATCCTGTCTCTGTCTTTTGAGCCTAGGATGGTAATCCTGGGGTACCAATCCCAGCCACTTGAAGTGATTTAAACGTTTGAAGGCATTACATATAATTGTCTTAGACTTAATCCTGACTTTTTCTTAGTATTTTGCCTGATTCTTGTTTCATCATAATTCCTATCACTTTTCATCACTCCTGAGCCGGATAAATTTTATCAAAGAGATTTATTTTCAGAATTTAGCATTATGTTGTTGGGTAATCTAAATTCCTGTCTCCTTTGCTAGCTGTTTATTCTGGCTGAGAGCCTGGGAGGCTATGAGAGTCTGGCCGAGCTTCCGTAAGTATGCTCTTGTTTCTCTTGGTTATTATTGCATCGCATTCATTTAGTCTTTATTTTTAATAGTTGATTATCTTGATCTCTTTGCATTGTGTCTCATGCTGAGCTGCTGCATCTGTCTCAAGTACCTCTCTCATCTGTTGACATAGAAACCACAGCTCTCGTCTTAAAGGGAGAAAGGACATGGACCCAGGAACAGAGATTAAGTTAACCCAAAATTCCACGTTCCAATGTGGAAGCAGTGTCTCGGGGTTTTTGTAGTTTTACAGAACAAAGAAAGGCGTATGTCGAGGCAAGTTTAAAATATGCTGGTAGGTACATCGGGAGTCAGGTGCAACAAGACAGTGAGAGATATTTTACAGTCCCACGATGCTATTGATAACGTTCTTGGCTCTTGGACTGGTGGTTAGTGAGCTCACTTTGCATCAGTGAGCGCACTTCAGGTTTACGGTTGGAGCTTTCCTAGGAGGGACCTCAGCCTCCAGTGTGTGTGTGCACGCAAGAGTGCAGAGAACTCTGACACATTCCTGACAAATTGGGCAGTGCGTTTGTATCCATAGGATGAAATTGATAATAGGGCACGGGTTACTGCCGACTGCTGACCTGACCTACTGAGCAGTCCGTGCAGGCAGACTTCTTTCCCGCCCACCAGTTCCCAAATACTGGGCATGGAGACTTAATATTACTTATAAATGCTCGGCCAATAGCTCAGGCTTGTTACTAGCTAACGCTTACATTTTCAATTAGCCCATATTTTTATCTACGCTTTGCCATGCCTCCTGGTACCTTTTTGTTTTTTGTTTTTGTTTTAGCATGTTTATCTCCTGATCCTTCTGCATCTCGCGGAGACTCCTCAGACTCTACCCTTCTTCTTCCCGGTGTCCTCAGCCTGATTCTCCCACCTAACCCTGCCCAGCTATTGGCCAGTCTACCTGTTATCAGTGAACATGGTTTTGGGTTTGTTGTTGTTGTTGTTTTGTTTGTTTTTACTTTGTTGAGGCAGGACAAACAGCTCAGTTTGTTCTAAAACTTGCCCTACAGCCAGGGATGACATTCTATTACAGACTATTTTGTATCTAGCTCCGAAGGCGTGGCTCGTACACTGTGCATCACCACACCCAGCTCTCATGAGCTGTTTCTTCCGTGGTATTTTTGTGCACGCTCAGCAAAGGCTGTGTCTTGGAAGCACCGCACTAAAGATTCAGATTCCTGCGCGTAGGCATACTTCCTGTTTACAGTTGTAGGGAGAATCTGACGAGCTTTAAGGCTTCCTCCTTAAAAAGAGATCCTTCCTGGTTTATTAGGGGTTGTGGTTAACACTGCTCAGTCCTCAGGCGGGATAAGTATGTTTAGGTCGGGGCTTGTCTGTTTGGCCACTCTTCATTCTGGGCCCACCATCACTGTTGTGATTGGGGCAATGATGAGAGGAAAGCAAGTAGAGCCTCCCACCCAGACACCCTTAGAAAACACTTCATACCTGTCTCAGTCAAGTACACCATGACCAAAAGCAAGTTGGGGAGGAGAGGGTTTCTTTGGCTTACACTTCTACATCATAGCCCATCACTGAAGGAAGTCAGGACAGGAACTCAAACAGGGCAGGAACCTGGAGGCAGGAACCGATGCAGAGGACATGGAGAAGTCTGCTTACTGGCTTGTTCCCATGGCTTGCTCAGCCTGCTCAGGGATGGTACCACCCACAGGGGACCAGACTCTCCCCCATTAAATGATCATTAAGAAAATGCCTTACAGCTGAATCTGAGGCGTTTTAAATACCTGCTCTTACCTCCTCTCCTCCCTCCTTATTTTCTTTGATATTTCTATTTTTGTCTTACTTATTGGAACACAATCCATGAAGACTCACCTTTCTGAGTGCTCACAATTCATACCTTTCTAGTATTTCCTAATTAAGATAATTTTATGTACATCAACTGATGCTTACAAATTACTTTTAAGATAGAAGTTATATTCGATCTGTAATCATTAATAAGTAATGGCTACCTGCTCAGCAGTAGGTGGCCAACAGAGAATGAATTCAGTAGCATCTTTGGAGGTTCTTTGTCTCATAATGTTGTGTCAAGGCTTTTTCTTTTGCTTTTTAAAATCTATTGTTATTTATGTTTATTTTATTTACATATTTTCTCTCTCTCTCTACCCTACAGATTGTTTGTGTATATATTGTAGCTGCCAGTTTAGTGTTTTTATGGGACTCCTGAGTGTGCAAATGAGTGGGTCTCTGTTTCTTGTTCCTTCTCTTAGACTCTTTCTAAAGTTTTGTCCTATTCTGTAGTAGTTTTTGTCTTATTATATTTTATATCATTATGAAAAAAACCCAATGGTAATTTTCCTTGAAAAAAAAAAAAAAGCAAGGACAGCCAGTGAGACCCTGTCTCACAAAACAAAACAACAGAAGGAGAATCCACACACCCCATAGTTTGGTGCTGCTGTTAGTAAGGAAAGAGGTCTTCAGCTCAGGTTACTTTGAGAGGGAATACACCGGTGAGAAAACGCGTTTCTTAACTTTTGTTATAACTGTGTGGGAGAGTGGGGGCTTGTGTGCCAAGGCACGCAAGTGCAGATCAGAGCACAACTCTATGGATTTACACCCACACTGTGTGGGTTCTGGAGATGCAACTCAGCCACCAGCTTATAGTGGAAAGAACCTCCACCTTGTGAGACATCCCGAGAGTCCTGGAATATGGTTCATTCCTAAGAGTATTGTTCTCTGAGGTCCACGGCTGTTTGGATTTGGATGTGTGCCTGCTCCCTTAGGGAAGTAAGAACATGTCAGGGCAGAGTGTTTTCAGGAGGATGTTAGTATCTAAAAACTTCTTGTCTTAGGGTTGGTTTCTGTAGCAATGTGGGAAAGAATGGCTTTTTTTTTTTTCAGTGTGCAACATGCAGGTCACTGCTCAATCACTGGGACCTGGAGGCAGGAGCTGATGCAGAGCCCCTGGAGGAGCGCTGCTTATTGACTTGCTTCTTGTGTCTTTCTTAGCTTTTTTTCATATGTCTCATGACTACTAGCCCAGGGGTGGCACCTCCTAATTAAGGGTAGATGTGGGTGGGCCAAGCTCACTCATTAGTTAAGAGAATTCCCCACAGGCTTGCACTGAGGCCAACCATTCGCATGGAGGTATTTTCTCAACTTTGGTTTCCTCTTCTCAAATACTCTAGCTTGTGTCAAGTTAACAAAACAAAAACAGCCTGGACACTTTCTTAGAGGGCTCAGCAGGTAAAAGCACTTGCTGTGTAAGCCTGGCAACCTGAGTTCATTCCTAGAAGGACAAAACGGCCCCACAGATTTGTCCTCTGACTTCCACATGCGTCCTGGGCCACTCCCACCAATTGTATACACATACATAAAAATTAAAAAAAAAAAAAAAAACCTTCCTTAGAACAACAAAAGAAGTTACCGTGGGTGTGTGTGCTGTATAACTCGGTGCTTTTTCCGAGGGCCTGAGGGCTGTAAAAAGCATTCTGGCAGAGAAGACACATTGGGCCTGGGCATCACAGCCTCTCTGTGTGGCTCTCAGTCTGTTCAGGCTGACCCTCCCTTGAACTCACACAACCCATCTTGCCAAGACTTGTTGGGTAGGTTTGCCTGCTTTTCCTCAGTGTCTCCTTCATCCTCTAACATAAGGAAGATACCTCATCTCTTCCAGATTCTTCCTACAGTGCACAAAGCAACGGAAGTCTGACTTTACAGCTGTTGAGGACAATTAGCTTCTAGTTAGGAAAATTCCTCAGGCCTTTCTCCCGTGTGTTCTGCGCTAGAATTTCTGCTAGGGTTTCTTGTAAACAGCAGTGTAGGATCAATTTGGTCTCAGCCCAAGCCTCATTAGGGCAGGTGGTGGAATCCACAGGAAGCTGGTCTCTCTCCTACCCGAGTTCCAAATTGCTATCTTCAACACGTTTTTATGACATGTAAGTAATGTCATAAGCACTCCTGGTTTTCACTTAAAATCATGACAAGAAGAGGTATGTTTGATAATAAATTGTTTAATTTCGGTTTGCCTTTGAAAAATTATAAAAGTTTTTAGAAAAGGAGCCAGAAGAGGCCTGTAGATAACTGCCGACATTTCAGCTAGAAATATGCCTCCGCCGGCACAATGCAATGATGAAATTTGTTCACGTTTACTTCCAGAGCAACCATGACCCATGCATCTGTGCCGGAGAAGGACAGAGCTGCCCTTGGGATCAGTGACACACTGATCCGACTGTCTGTGGGCCTAGAGGATGAAAAGGACATTCTGGAAGACTTGGATCAAGCTCTGAAGGCAGCGGTGAGTTGTTCTGGGTGTGTGCACGCATCTGTACGCAAGCATGTATACACATGTCCTGCTTTTTCTTTTATTGAAAATGGATGTTTTTCATAAAGAATAGTTTAGTTAGCTTTCCCTCCCTCTACCCTTCCCAGTTCCTCCCCACCTTCCCTCTCTTATTCAGATCTGCACCCTTTCTGTCTCTTTGTTAGCAAACAAGTGGGCGCCTAAGGAATAGTAATACAAGATAAATAAGTCAAAAGAAATAAATCAGATGGTGACAAAACAAGCAAATAAAAAATGGCCAAAGGAAAGGCACAAGAAATGCTTATAGACACAGAAACACACTTGTTTACATACATAGGAATCCCGTAAAACCCTCAAACCATAATATACACACAAAGGACCTGTAGAACAAACAAGCAAACAAATGAGTGGTCTGTTTCCCCCAATGAGACTCATTTGGAGAAAACTCATTTTTTTAATAGCAAGTGTCTATCAGGTAGAGCTAGCTCCTGGGTTTAGGGATGGGACATGCATCTGCTTTTCTCAGTTCTATGGCCCTCTGCGGTTCAAACCCATGATGTGCCAGCCCTGTTGTGTCTAAAAGGCCTTGATTCCTTGCTGTCCTCCATCCCTTCTGGCTCTTAATACTCTTTCTGCCTGCTTGTCCACAGTTTCCCTGAGCTCCGAGGGGAGACTTGAGGGGGATATCCATCTTAGGGCTGAGTTTTCCAATGTTTCTCACTCTGCATATTGTCTGCCTGTGGACCTCTGTGTTTGTTCCTATCTGCTGAAGTAGGTAGCGTCTCTGATGGTCGAGCAAGATGCTGGTCTATGAGTATAGCAGAATGTCATTGGTAGTCACTGTATTGCTCCGTCCCTTAATCAGAACAGTAGTAATTGGTTTTCCCCTAGGTCCTTACCCTGTCCAATCTCATGTTCTTGGCCATCCAAACAACATTGGGCATGGGTTCCATGTCAAGGGATGGGCCTTAGCTCAAATCAGGTATTGGTTGGTTATTCCTACAAACTTAGTACTGATGTCGCACCAGTACATCTTGTAGGCAGGTCACTCTTGTAGATCAAAGGGTTTGCAGCTGGATTGGTGTTTACCTTTCTCCTTTGGTAGCATGCACAGATCCTTCCAGTACTATGAATAGTAGTCTATATACTAGTATACTAGAGGAGCAGTAGGCACCAGCTCCTCTTCTTCATGTTCAGTAAGTTGTCTAAGTGTTGTCTTCAGTAGTAGGGCCTTATTGTCAGTTCATGGAGAGCTACCAATAGCCTGGGTTGTTTGGGGGTACTCATGGGCCCCTTTTGGCCCTAAAGAACTCGATTAGATGCAACCCATTCCTGACACTGGAAGCTCCATTTGTTCACAGGACATGCCCAGTTGGGGCTCTGTCTTTCTGTTACTTGGCTATTTCATGTAGATTGCCTTCATATACATATGTAATATAGGAAGCTGATTCTGTATTAGGTTTCTATACAACCCCTCAAATGGCCCTTAATTTTAGCTGTCCCTCCTCATATTCCCTCCCTGTTTGATCCTTTGCAGCCCCCACCCCCTACCCACCCATAACTATCTATTCTATTTCTCTTTCCTAGGATAGATCTTAGGAAGATCTATCCTTTTCCCTAGCCCCTCACACTTTATCTAAATTCTGTGGTTGTTCAGTTTATAGCTTGCTTGTCAATGACTTAACAGCGAACATCCACATATACGTGAGTACATACCATATCTGGGTCTAAGCCGCCTTATTCAGGATGATTTTTTTTTCTAATTCTATGCATTTACCATTTACCTGTGAGTCTCATGATTTCATCTTTTTTAATGGCTGAGTAATACTCTATTGTGTAAATGCACCATTATCTTTATATTCATTCTTCTGTTGAGGGGCATCTGGGTTGTTTCCAGTTTCTGGCTATTATGAATAGAGTAACAATGAACATGGTTGAGTGGGTGTCTTTTGGGTATATGCCCAAGAGTGACATAACTGATCTTGATGAAGATTGATTCCCATCTCCCTGAGGAACCACTACACTGATTTTCATAGTGGATGTATAAGTTTACACTCCCACTAGCAATGGATGAGTGTTCCTTCTATCACTCATCATCACCAGCATGAGCTTTCATTTGTTTTCATTGATATTGGCCATGCTGGCTGGTATAGGTTGTAATTGCAAAGTAGTTTCCCTGATAATTAAGGATGCAGAACATTTTTTTTTCTTTTCTTTTCTTTTCTTTCTTTTTTTTTTTTTTCTTCTTTTGGTTTTTCAAGACAGGGTTCCTGTGTGTAGCCCTGGCTGTCTTGGAACTCACTCTGTATAGCAATAGCAGGCTGGCCTCAAACTCAGAGAGCCTGCCTCTGCCTCCTGAGTACTGGGATTAAAGGCCTGTGCCACCATTGCCTGACTAAACATTTAAGTGTTTCTCTGCCAGAATGTGACCTCACCGGAGATTTGTAGGAGGATGAGTATTCCTGATACTTGCCTGGACAACATCTGTGAATTTGTCAAGTCCTTTTTGAGCCCCTCAGTATAGAGTCGACTTATCAGCTGGTCTTTACCCTTGCTAAGAAAGAAAAGCCCCCAAGTCACCCAACATCCCCTGGCACAGTATCAGCCTTTCTGAGCACATTGATGGTTCGGACTTCAGGTACACATTTGGTCTCATCTCCAGCACCTCGGGCTCTCACAGTACTGGGCATCTGATTCCCAACTCCTTTCTCCATCCACCACAGACCCAATCTGGAGCCACAGCAGTTACAATCTGACCATCACCAAAATTAAAGAAAGCTGTCCTCATGTCACCTCTGAAGGTGACACTTTCTTACAGCTGACACAGGTGAATGTGCAGGAGCCTCAGAATGAGCTGTCAGGGTAGGAGTGTGGAGGTCACTGACATTTTTCTCCCATGCATTTTTGATACAGCACCCTTGAGGTTGGATTGAAGCCGGCATTCCAGTACTGCCCTCAGGAGCTGCATCTGGGGGGCTCCGATCTTCCAAAATAACTGGATGGGCCATTGAGGAGCATTTGCAGAATTTCCCAGAGAACATTTTAAGGCACCCAATGAATGACGTTTACAGCTGTAACCTTTTGGGATTCTTCGCTGTTAAGGACTGTCTTTAGTTTGTATTCTCCTAACTTGACAGGTTGTCTCTGTCAATGCCATTTTGGTTATTTCACTACATTTGTATCCAAGGAAGTGAGAATTGTGCTGTTTGGGGCACTGTGTTGCTGATTTTTATTTTCCTTTTTTCCCACAGCCTAAGATGTAATCATGCTTACAATGTCATAATTTAGTGTTGATGTTGTATGAAGTTAAATGATTAAATGAATGCTCTTAAATCAACTGTGACTTTTTCCATCCTGTTGAAATATTGATAGTGATGATTTTCATTTAATTACCACAAGCCAAAAATCAAATATTTGAAATGTCAACTGTGAAATTCTAGCGATTAAAGGACATACTTGATATTGGTTACTTTTCTCAAATAAATCTAATTATCAAATGCACCGCTCCCTGATACTGCGTTGCTAATTTCTAGTGGCCTCCCTAGACGCCTCAAACCCTATCATTTTTATAAATGTAACTGAGTAATTCTTATCCCTAAAGTTTAATATCAGGTACAAATTACATACACAGTGCTTTTTTATACATTTCATATTCTTAACTGAAATAGTAAGTTCATTAAGGTAAAGGTAGTTGCATTTAAAACCAGAATATTTGGGGGTATTTATCCTTCAACAAGAGTTCTTTCTAATTTTTCCTTATCTCACAAAGTAACTGTTAAGCCTGGTCCAGTGATATCTTGCAGGCATTCCTATCTTTGACCAGTGTACCTGTAACAAAGCTTGAAGTACGGCTGCAGAATTAGAGTCTGGCTCCATTGCCGGTTTTTTTATGGTACTTAGTTTAAATTTCTTCAGTTAGGAGAAAATAACTCAGGCCTGATTTTCACCCCTGTTGTATTAGCTCAGTTCATCAAAAGCTCTCAATGGTCACAGCACTAGAACCCTGGTCTCCTGACATTTCATTCCGTAGTTCAGCATAGCGTCCTTAGTTGAGCATCGAGGATTCCCAGCAGGTTAGTAAGACATACTCCTGAAATTGTAAGAGTGAGGCTGTGATCAGAGCCGCCCCAATAAAACCCCGCAGGTTCTTGTTGGGGGAAAAAAAAATAGGCTGGTGGCTTGGGACTATGGACAGGGCTGTTTTATTCAAAGAGCTTTTCATTTTGAATGGAAGAACAGAGCAAAGTCTAGTCTTGGTTTGCTCCTAGGAGGGGTTGTCTCTGAAATAAACGCACTGTTGTGTTCAGGATGGCTGCCTGACAGTAGAAAGCATGGAGAAGGACCGTGATGGGGCGGGGAGTAGGGTCACAGGTGACGGACTCCCATCCGGCAGCTCTGGACAGCTGAGGGCGTTGGTGGAGAGTGGACATGCACTGAGCCGATAGAGGGTCCTGATTAACACACGGCAAGCAATGCACCATGCTGTGGCCATTAATACCCAGCCCCTCCAAGCCAGTCTAAAGACAAGCCGTGCAGCGATAATGTGGTCTATAAAGCATGATACACACGGGGTGTATAATGGATTACCCTCCCTCCTCCCGCAGTGTTTCTTTTCAGCAAAAGTAATTCTTTTTTCCCCTTAGAGAGTTTAGGGGGTCAGAAGGAAAAGAAAGACCAGAAAAATGAAAATTAATGGAGATGTGATGTTAGCTACATGGCACAAGCCGGAGTCACCTGGGAGAAGGGACTTCAGTTAAGAAAACACCTGCCAGACAGGCCTGTGGTGCATTTTCCTGATTGGTGTGGGAAGGCCTAGCTCACTGTGGACGGTGCCACCCTGTCCTCCGTTCTATCAGAAAGCAGGCTGACGAAGCAATGGCAAGTGAGCAATACTCTTTATTTATTTACTTACTTACATATCGATCCCAGTTCCCTCTCCCTCCCTCTCTTCCACCCTCCCATGTCCCCCCACCCACTCCCATCCCATCCCAACCCACTCCACATGTAGGGTAATACCTTTCAGGAGGGGTCATCTAAATCTGTCAAGTCATTTGAAGTAGGGACTAGGACTTCTCTCCTGTCTTTAGGTTAAGGGAGTTTCCCTCCATGGAGGGTGTGTCTGCAAAGTCCTTTAGTGCACCGGGGATACATCCTGGATCCACTGTCTGAGGTCCCTTAGACTGCTCAGTCCTTCTGGCTGAGACCTGTGTACAGGGGGTCTGAGTCAGTCCCATGCTGGTTTCCCAGCTATCGGTCTGGGAGCCCAGTAGCTCAATACTCTTTCAGGGCCTCTGCTTCAACTCCGGCTTCTTGACTTGACTTCCTTCCATGGTGGACTGTGATGTGGCAGTACAAACTAAATAAACCCTTTCCTCCCCAAGTTGCTTTTGGCCATGTGTCATCACAGCTGCAGAAACCCAAGAATCCAGAATTACAACAATCGACGAGATAGGCCCTTCTCTCTTCCAGCTGTAAACCTATAGTTTCTAAGGCTGTAACCAAAACCCTCTTCGCAGTTAGTAAAAAAGAAAACGGAAAAGGGGTGGTGTGGGGGGGAGTCCTAAACACATTTTTGTTTGTGTGTTTGGTTTTTCGAGACAGAGGTTCTCTGTGAAGCCTGGCTATCCTAGAGCTCGCTCTGTAGATCAAGCTGACCTCAAACTCATAGAGGTCCACCCTCCTCTGCCTCCTGAGCATTGGTATTAAAGGCATGCACTATCAGTCCCCACCCTACCTAAACCCTTGTGAGTCCCTTATGGTTCTCAGTTTTACCTACCAGATTGCAATTCCATCCAAAGGGGCTCCAACAGCCACCCGATAATATCACTTATCAAAAAGAGAGAAAGAGGAAAAATTTAGCAATCCTTTGAGATGCAACTAGATTGCAACCACATGGCATATACGGCTAAGGGTAAGATGAGCGTGAACACAGGTAATGTATAGCTAATGTATGTTAAGACAGCCTTAACTCTTCCTGGAGAAGCCTCTGCCCACACTTGGGCATGTCTTATCCTTCCCCTGAGCACCTCTTTCTTAACTCCTGTGCATGAAATCTATGTTGGTAAAATGCTTCCCATGCAGGCATGAAGGCCTGAGGATCCCGACATACATACATACATGTGCAAACACACACAAACTTACATCCATTTAAAATGTCTTTTAATTATTTAATTTTTTTCTCTAAAGCCAGAGAATAAATAACACCCCTGACATCCTATTTTTTAAAACATTGTAAAAAGCCAGGTGTGGCAGAACAGTTTTAACTACAGCACTTGCAGTTCAAGGTCAGTACGATCTACGTACCAAGTTCAAGGCCAGCCAGGGCTATATCCATATGGAAACCCTGTCTCAAAAACATGGAGATTCACCTGTGCCTCCTGAGTGCTGGGATTAAAGGTGTGTGCCACCACAGTCCAGCTTCAAATAACCTTTGTAAAAGGCAAACTATTCCAAACTGTGGAGTGGTTTTTGTTAACCAAAAATGTGGCCCTCCCTGTGTTGGCCGTCTAGAGTCCATCCTCCCTTCCTTGGGCAACAAATACTGTATCGATTCTGTGTCGAGAGCCTCATGATGAACATAGAGGATCAGAAACCCAGCTTGTAGGCCTCATGTCTGTAACAGTGGCTCTGTCTGAACCTTGCTTGGACTAAGATCTCAGACTCTCATGGGAGTTCCAGAAAAGGCATAGTCTCATCCCCTGGGGCTGAAGCCCGCCAGGGTGTGGTGTGGACCAGCAGAGCCACCTCCCCACTGTGAAGGGGATACCCATCTGAGACGAGGTAGCACCTCAAAGATTCGGCACAGTGGGCTCTGGTGGATCCATCCTAAGACAGACTGTAGTGGGATATTGGTTGAAGATGTGTCACACTCATTTACACTGTAGAATGTTTGTTTAATGGTGCAAAGATGTGTTGTAGTCTCTTATGGTGCACTTGTTTAACTCTGCACGCTGTGCTGCTTTGCCAGCCTTAAACACCTGATTGGTCTAATGAAGAGCCCGATGGCCGATTGGTAGACAGGAGAGAGAGGTAGGAGGGGCTGCCGGGCATGGAGAATAAATGAGAGTAGAGAGCAGAGCAAGGAAAAGAGGAGAGAGGGCACCAGAGCCCAGGCACCCAGCCATACAACCAGCCACAGGATAAAAAGGAAAGAAAGAATTATAGAATGGAGACAGGTAAAAGCCCAGAGGCAAAAGGTAGATGGGATAGTTTAAGAAAAGCTGGATAGAAACAAGCCAAGCTAAGGCTGGACATTCATAAGTAAGAATAAGTCTCCCTGTATTTATTTGGGAAATAGGTGGTGGTCCCCCAAATAGTAAGAGTTAAAAATAAACAACTACGGCGTGGGCCCCATGAACAAGCCTCTCCTCTCTCCTCTTCTTGCTCTTGCCCGTTCTCTTCCTGCTCTGTCTTCCTCACTTCCTGCCTCTTCCTCTCCTCCTCTCTCCCTCCTACTCTTTCTGCTCCTGCCCTCTCTCCCCTTCTCATCCCTCCCCTTCCCCCCTTCCCTCCCTCCCTGCTTCATGCTTTTGTTTTTACTTTTATTAAGGCATTTTTTTTTCCTTTTATCTTTGGTTGCCACTGCTCTTAGTAACTGAAAAGGACTCATCTGATAGTGAAATGAAGGGGCCATGTGCTATGTGATTAAATCGAGCTCACTAGATGTTGCAAGAAAATTTGATCTTCCGTCTCAAGATCCTTAGCCTCAATCAGTCTTTCCATGGTGTTATTTTTGGCCACATTAAAAACTTTTCATGAGATACCCAACCCCATCACTGGGGTTCCAACGCCATAACCTCATCTAATCCTAATTATTTCCCAAAGGCCCCGCCCCATGTTTCATAACATTGGAGGTTAGGGCTACATTGAAAACATTTAGTCTGCAGCAGAGAGTTCAGGAAAGATTGCTGGAGGATGAATTAACATTCGCCTGGTTAAAAATAATGTGTATGGAGAAGTATGGAGGACTGGAAAAGCAACTCAGTCAGTAGAGGGCTTGCTTAGCATGTATGAAGTCGTGAGTTCAAGCCCTAGCGCCCCATAGATTGGTTGTGGTGGCACATGCCTCTAATTCTAGCACTCAGAAGACAGAGGCAAGAGAATCAGAAGTTCAAGGTCATCTTTCACTACATAACACATTTAAACATGTGTGTATATGCATGCACAATCAAGATAGGTTAATGTCGGCATGGCTCTCTCTCTCTCTCCTGTGTGTGTGTGTGTGTGTGTGTGTGTGTGTGTATGTGACAGAACATCTAAGCATTATCAAAGCATGGAGAGAAGAGTCACCGTCTGGGACCCAGGCAATGTGGCAGGGGTATGGAAAAACAGTCTTGGGCGGGGGGGGGGGGGGCAGGCCAAAGAGTCAAGGCATTAGCTTCATTCTTATATTTTGCTTCCTCAAGGGCTGGTGATGTAGCTCAGAGGTAGAAAGCTTGTCCTGTTTGTAAGGAGTAAGGTTTTTTTCTCCCGCCACTGGTCTTGTTCCGCCGCTGCGCCAGCCCCAATTAACACACAGAGACTATGTATTTGATATAATTCTGTTGGCCTGTTACAGGCTAGCTCTGTCTTAATTATTAACCCATTTCTATGTATTTCCACGTGGTCTTATCTTACCGGGGAGAGGCGGCTGGCAGTTCTGCTCTCTCCAGACTCTCCATCTTGACTCCTCCTTCCTCTTTCCTCCTTGTCTCCTAGTCCCTCCTATCTTCCTTTCCTATTGGCCAACAGTGCTTTATTCATTAACCAGTATGAGAAACATATATACAGAATGACATCTCCCATCACCTGTTTAGCAAACACAAGGCCCTGGATTCTACCTCCAGCACTGAAGACAAAGCAGCAACTAAATGCCAGAAGGGCTGGGTGGCACATTCATTAGCTCCAGCACTCAGAATCTGGAATTAAGCCTTGCTGTATAGCCATCTTAAGAAAACAGAGGAAAGAAAGGACCGAAAGAAATTAATTTTGTTTCATCACTACTCCTATGTTCCTTCCTTGTTTAGACTGGAAAGTCCTGGGAATTTAACAGCTTGAGGTTACTCACCCAGATAAGGTGGGGCCTTGGCAATTTATCATGGCATTTATACATATTGACCTTTTCAGAAGTAGCCTTGGCAATTAGCTTGAGAACCTTTGAGCTAATGACTGTTAATGATGAAGGAGATGAAAAGGATTCTGCCTTCTGCTCTATTGCCCCAAGTTCATTGACATAGATAACATCTTGGGGTCAGAATATATTAAACTACCAATGGAATCGAATTGGAAACTCTGATATTAACCCACACACCTACAAACACCTGATTTTTGATCAAGAAGCTAAATTTATACAATGGAAGGAGGAAAGCATCTTCAACAAATGGTGCTGGCATAACTGGATGCTAGTGTGTAGAAGACTGTAGATAGACCCATCTCTACCACCATACACAAAACTCAAGTCCAAATGGATCAAAGACCTCAGCATCAATCCAGCCACACTGAACCTCTTAGAAGAGAAAGTGGGAGGTACCCTTGAATGAATTGGTTCAGGAGACCGCTTCCTGAACATAACTCCAGTAGCACAGACACTGAGATCGACAATGAATGGGACCTCCTCAAACTGAGAAGCTTCTGTAAGGTAAAGGACACAGTCAACAAGACAAAACGACAGACCACGGAGTGAGAAAAGATCTTCACCAACCCCACAATTACAGAAGGCTGATTTCTAAGGAACTCAAGTAGCTAGTCACCAAAATACCAAATAATCCGATTAAAAAGTGGGGTACAGAATTGAATAGAGAATTTTCAATAGAGGAATCCAAATGACTGAAAGACACTTAAGAAAGTACTCAACATCCTTAGCCAATAGAGAAATGAAAATCAAAACAAAAGATACCACCTTACTCCTGTCAGAATGGCTAAAATCAGAAAAAAAATGTCAGCTTATGCTGGAGAGGATATGGAGAGAGGGGAACACTCCTCCACTGCTGGTGGGAGTGCAAACTTGTACAGACATTTTGGAGATCGTTATGGCAGTTCCTCAGAAAAATGGGAATTAGTTTACCATAGGATCCAGCAATTGCATTCTTACGCACATACCCAAAAGATGCACATCCATGCAACAAAGACATCTGTTCAACTATGTTCATAGCAGCATTATTTCTAATAGCTAGAACCTGGAAATGACCTAGATGCCCCTCAACTGAAGAATGGATGGAAAAGATGTGGCACATCTACACAATGGAATACTACTGGGTGGAGGGGAAAAAGTAATGGAATCTTGAAATTCGAAGGCAACTAGAAGAACTAGAAGAAACCATCCTGAGTGAGGTAACCCAGCCACAAAAAGACAAACGTGGTATGTACTCTCTCATAAATGGATTGTAGACATAGAGCAAAGGCTCACCAGCCTACAATTCACACCACCAGAGAAGCTAGGATACAAGCATGACCCTAAGAGAGTCATACAAGGTCTCCCACAGAAGGGGAAAGGAACAAGATCTCCTGAGCATATTGGAAGCAGGGGAGGGGAGGGGTGAGTAGAGAGGGAGTTGGGAGAAAGAGAAGGGAGAGGAGAGGAGAACATGAGGGGCCAGGAAGATTGAGTCGGGGACAAATAGATGAGAGCAAGAAAAGAGATACCATAATAGAGGGAGCCATTATAGGTTTGAAGAGAAAACTGACACTAGAGAAATGTCTAGAGATGTACAAGGATTACCCCAACTAACAATCTGAGCAACAGTGGAGGCTACCTTAAATATCCTTCCATGATAATGAGATTGATGACTACTTTATATGCCATCCTAGAGCCTTCATCTAGTAGCTCATGGAAACAGAAGCAGACACCCACAGCTAAACACTGAGCTGAACTGCAATCCAGTTGCAGAGAGGGAGGAGTGATGAGCAAAGCGGTCAAGACCAGGCTACAGAAACTCACAGAGACAGCTGACTTGAACAAGGGGGAGCTCATAGACCCCAGAGTAATAGCTCAGAAGCCAGCAAAGGACCAGCCCAGACTTCCTGAAAATAGGTCTCAGTTAGAATGCCTCAGCAGTCTGTCTATCAGACCTCTGACAGTGGAACCAGGATGTATCCTGGTGCATGAAAGGACTTTGGCAGCACATTCCCCAAGGAGGGATACTCCCTTAACATAGATACAGGAGGGAGGGCCTAGACCCTACTCCAAATGATGTGACAGATTTTGATGATCCCTCCCTGTGGAGTGGGGGTGGGGATGGGTTGGGAGGGGGTGGGGTGGGGCATGGGAGGATGGGAGGGAGAGGGAACTGGGTTTGATATGTAAAATAAGAAAAAAAAAAGAATATATTAAACTCATCTCTTGAGTACAGGATGGGAGAGAAGGCTATTCCCATCTCAGCAAATGCAAGATTGACATCTGCCCACCTCATGCTTCCTCAGACTGGGCCAGGGATCCAGTGACAATGAAGGAAAAATTGTAATCTCTGTTTTTGGAGTTGCAGTTTGCACAGAGATTGGTATGACCAGAGACACTCTGGGCCTCTATCATCCAAGGTGTGATTACATTTGGCAGCTCTGTCACTGAAACAAAATTCCTAACAGGTCATTGGCTACTCAGAGTTTTTTGCAAGACAGGAAAAGGTATATACTTCAGAGATGAAGCCACCCAAGTGTGAACACATGACTGCTTACAGGACTGTTTAGCTGTTCAGAAAAGTTTAGGGAAACAGCGAATCATTCAAAACATCGATAAACACTGACGTATGAACACAAACTCAATTTATAAGTTTCTTGTTTCAGGACATGGTCTTTTCTGTATTCATTTGCTCAACACATATTTATTAAATTTTTTATTATATGCCAGGCCTGGATCAAGGTGTTAGAAGTAAAACAGTGAATAAAACTGATAAAATCACTTAATCCAAATAGGTCTAACATAGGAGTGGGGTGTGTGTGTACAAGCCATGAGAATGTTCCCTCTGACTTCTCACAGTGGAGATCAGGGAAGGGGAAAGATCTCTCTTTGATTGGATGGATGGCTTTGTGAATACAGTGAATATTGATGTGTTTGTGTCTCTCCTTTTCATCTTGCAGAAAGCAAAGACATGAATCCATGTTTCCATGATGAAACACTTAAGTCATGAGAGGTGTTAATAAAGAGCTCTTAGGGTCAAGAAGTGATACATACAGGCCCTGCAAAATCCTGGCTGGGTATTCAGTGGGCTAAAATTGGGCTTAACTGTATCAAGAAGGGTGATAAAGCAAGTATATTTAAGTTACCAGTATTTTCCTGGAAAAAGTTTACCTTGTGTCATATTCCAGAAGGTAGGGTCCCAGGGCAACCTCACTGCCTGGATGCCAATGAGGAAAAGCCTCTGCACGGTGTATGGGCATTCCAAACGTGAATCCGGGAAAAGTGTTGAAAAGTGGGAGGCTACCCAGAGATTGTCTGTAAACGTAGCAATCCTTGGGTGCCTTCATGGTCTTACTGACATAGTGACTATGACAATGACTACTGTAGGTAAATCACCTTTTCTGTTCGTGCAGATACTGATTTCAGTGTCTGTTTACTTTGAAATTTACTTAAGGTAGCATGAACTCAGTGTAGAATCTCCCCAGGAATTTTGGTCCTTATCCAATTGCTTTAATGGTTTAAAATGCTTGACTTGATTTTGTGTGTCTGCATTTGAACTGACTGGCTCTTGGGCCAAAATCATTGTAGTCAATACAATTTTAAACCCATTCACCCAGCAACGCTGCCACTAAGGAGAAATAGCTTCGGAGCTCACGATTTGTCAGCCTCATTAGTTTTTTAAACAAAACTGTAGATCATAGTAAGCAAAACCATTTCATTGTTGAGTGAGGCAAGACCAGTTTCTACCCAAGTAATTCTACATGCTTTGGTATGGCCATGTCAGAGCCAGTTATTAAACTCTGTTACACTGCAAGGAAGTTAAAAAATAGAGGGCCAGAAGATAAGAGTCAGCCTCTATCCTGTGACAATCTGCAGTTCTGAAGCAAAGACTCAGGGACAAGTTTCTATTTAGCAGAGGCCTCCTGAGCCTGGGGTGGGCAAGAACTGTTCACGACACAGTTTAAAACAGTGGTTCTCAACCTTCCTAATGCCACGACACTTTAATATAGTTCCTCACGTTGTGATGACCCCCAACCTTGTTGCTTTGTAACTGCAATTTTGATACTGTTATAAATTGTTATGTAAATAAATATTTGATATGCAGGATATCTGATATGTGGCCTTGTGAAGGGGTCAACCAACCCTAGGTTGAGAAACACTGTTTTAAAGTATTGGGACATCCTGGGGGTGCACACTTGCTGTGATTAGATGGCATTTAAGCTGTGATAGACTGAATAGTTTCTGTCTTTCAATTCTATGCTGCTTGAATAAGACTCATGGCAATGGTCAATACATAAGATCCTGGGCCTGCTTTCTACAACAGCCTTGGATTCTGTGAGAACATGGCCATGTGCTCTCATTTCGATCTGGGATGCTCCCCAAAGTTTGGTGCTTTAAAGACTGCATCCTAGAAAGGTGTTATTGAGAGGAGCTACCCCTATGCAGCCAGCTGGTCTGTGGAAGACCCTAAGGTTATTGGGGGCATGCCCTGGAAGGGTGTTATGAGACCCTGACCCTCTCTTTTCCTCTCCTCTCCTCTCTTTCTCTCTCTCTGTATGTGTCTGTTGGGGGTGTCTAGCTGTGTGTACGTGTTGGAAGGCCTTGTCAGAGATTTCAGTCTCTGTTGTACCCTCAGCCATCTGACCCTGTTCCCACGTCTACTCCCATCACCCTCAAGGGCTAAAGCATCACGATCCCAGGGAAGAAGCAGAGCCACACGTATGCACATGTACATGCGTGTGGAAGCTTTTTATGATTTTGAGACAGGGTCTGTCCCGGAACCTGAAACTTATTAGATAACTTGTGTAAGTTGGCTGGCCGATGAACTTTAAGGATCTACCCACCTCCCAAAGCTGAGGTTATAGACATGTGCTGGCGTGTTGGAGTTTTACATGAGTTCTGCAAGACAGAACCCATTTCCTGGACTGATTTTAGGGCCGAGACTCAGATTGGGCAGTTCATAGGACCTAGGGGAGAACTTAATGCTATTTTTCTGCAAAGTGGACATAGCATTAAGATGACTTGGTGACTTATTGCTATACCAGTGAGTTTCTCAACCGTCGTTGGAGAAGCTGCATCTTGCAGTAGGTGGCAATTAACACAGAGACTCACAACTGGCCAAGGTACACAGAACGAGAGACTGGTCCTAAATGGGACATCTAAGTCACACCTTTGCCCCTAAAGGCTCAGGATCTTTACAGAAGAGGGGGCAGAAAGGTTGTAAGACCCAGAGGTGGTGGATGAACACAAAAAAGCTGTGTTTTCCAGATGCAACAGGGAAGCTGGACATAGGAGCTCAGTAATTTTGATAGTGTGCACAAGACTTTGGCAAGATCAAGCCAGACCAAAACAAAAAATCTGCAGCACGGAATGAAGGTATGAGGCTCCAGTTCTCACTGAAGAGCTGTTGGCGATTGAAGGCTACTGGGAGGAGGAGGGTTGGTTTTCCTCAGAGGCTGATCACATTCCATGACAGGCCCTATACCCAAGAGTATTGGGCAACTCAAGCTGGATTCAGTAGATTTTTATTTTATTTTTTGAAGAGAAAGACATGAAGTTGTGTGGGTAGGGAGGTGGGGGTAGATTTAAGAGGATTTGTGGGAGTTAAGTGAGTATGAAATTCTCAAAAGAGTTAATAAAAATACTAAACTTCACCAAAAACAACAAAAGACACAGACAGCGTGGGTGGCGGGTATATCTCCCTAGTTCACGGTAGTAGGAATACTTGGAAATAATACTTTTCCAAAACATAAAATTATTTCTATCACACAGACAGATGCTACCAGTTTAAAAAAAAAAAAAAAAACTGCCTTTACCACCATTACAAAATGTTTACCAGGCCAGGCAGTGGTGGCTCAGACCTTTAATCTCAGCACTCAGGGAGGCAGAGGCAGGCAGCTCTCTGTGAGTTCAAGGCCAGCCTGGACTACAGAGTGAGTGCCCCAACAGCCAGTGCTACGCAGAAAAGCCCTGTCTTGAAAAACCAGAAACGACAACAACAACATGTTTATCACTGTGTTAGTTTATGCGTTCTTCAAGCCTTTTGGCAATACATGTCCAAGTCAGCACGTGCCACGTGGAGAGCTATGGTTCTTCCCTTGTGAGGCTGTGGAAAGCAAAATCCGATAGTTTCACTAAAAGTGAAAGCTCCCAAGTGGAACTGACTTTTGTTTACCATGATGAGTCCACAAAAGTGGACTCCAGTGAGTCCCAGCATAGGTGAGCCAGGAGTGAAGACACAGGCCTGGTTGGATGCGTTTATTCAAAGTTTCTCACACGGGAAGATGAAAGGGACAAGGAGGTCTGTTCCTCTCTTGCTGCTGTGTTGGGGTTCCCTACAAAAGCAAGATATTTCTGTCCCTCACTGTGGGGAGGCAGGACACAGGAGTGTGAGGCAGCTGGTGGCACCTGCAGCCACAGTCAGGAAGCAGAGAGAGATGGATGCTGGGGATCAACTCTCTCCTTTTTATTCAGCCCAGGACCCCAGGACCCACATTCTGGGTGTTTCTGACCACTTTTGTTAAACGTTTACGGAAATATCCTCTTTGGACACACAGAGGTTTCCGTCACACCAACGTGAAAAAGGAGGCTAGCCGAACATTGAATCCTCCAGGTACACAGGGGGCAGCCAGTTCCAGAGACCTCTGTCTTGTCTCCACTCCCCTGCAGCACCTTAACCCTTCAGAGGCTGGATGAGTTCAGTGTTCGATTCTCTCTCTCTCATTGATATCCTAGCTAAGGCTCCACTCTGAGTGGTTGGTGTGAGCAGAGTGAACGAAGAGGGTTGAGACTTTTGGAAGAAAGCCTGGAGGCTGGGCTTCAGGAGCACACATGCATTCGTATGGTTTGGTTAGAAAGTTCAAATCTGCACTTTTCCTATTCTGTGAGGAGACCTGCCCTTCGGACACTTTCTCTCCAGGCTGTGCTTTCTCTTGAGAGGTGGTATTTAGTCATGCATGTGACCAAACTGTCACACCTTTTCCTTCTCTGAAAGTTCTTGTTAGATCTCTTGACTAGGTCACTGGGAACAGGGGTAATTCTAGCTTTTTTGGGTGTTTGCTCTCAGGCTACAGATCTTCTGACTCCAGTTTTCACTCAGTTCTGTGGAATAGTCTTTCCCATCAATCCTACTTTGGAGACAGCGAATTCAGGATGACATACCCCATGTCAGCTCTAGGACTGGACCCAGGTGCCATATATGGGCGTTCTGAGGGGTTGTCTGGAAGCCAATGCAGAGGACAGAAAGCTGGGCTGGGTTCTAGGCCAACTGTCTGTTTGGGCGTCTTTTTAACAATTTTTATATGCACACAACTGAGCAAGAACATTGGTTACTCTTTCTCTCTTTCTCTTTTTTAGTATCAATTTAGACTTCCTTAGCATTTTTCATCCAACACAACCCACATGGAATCATTAATAATGTCTTTTTTTTTAGTTCATGTTTTAAGATGCCAAAAGTTATTCATTGCAAAATATTTCCATTTCTTTATATAGTTCCCTAAAAAAATAAAAATCAGCAGAACATCCACATTCAGTAAGGTGCAGAATATTTGTATTTTCCCCGTGAGAGGCTGCTGGTGGGTGAAGCATTGCACACTGGGATGAGAGCTCTGTGTCCCTGTCCTTCAGTGCTCACAAGAGATAAGGAGGGATGCCCCTGGGCATGGTGCAGCATGGTGTGACGCAGTTGCAAAGTATGAGGAAGGGCACAGGCGGGAACCAACCACCACTGAGAAACCAGGCCATGGCATGTAAGGAGAGACATACGTATGTGTGTACTGTCCAACTTCACTCTCCAATCTAGCTCATCAGCAAAACTTCAAAGTCTGTCCCGGTAGAGGTGGTGCATTCCTTTAGTCCCAGCACTCTGAGGCAGAGGAAGGCCTCTATCTGTGAGTTCAAGGCCAGGCTGGTCTATATAGTGAGTTCCAGGACAGCCAGGAGTTCATAGTGTCAGTCTCAAAAAACAAACGAACAAACACAAGGAAACTCAAATGCAACAACAACAAAACAATAACCAACCAAACACCCCTCCAGCCCCCCCTTCTCATAGGGGTCTCTTTGGGGTACAGTGACAATTTTCAGCTCTGGCTCACATGGGCCCCACAATTGAATTGTGGGTATTCCTCCAGTTGTAACTGGTCTCACTCCCCATGACTCGTTATTTACTGGCCAAGAGGGAATGTGTTTGATTCACCGCACATGCCAAACTTATTCCTGCCTCAGGGAGTCTCTCTTTGCTTTCCCAGAACCCTTTCCAGTAATCAGGTCGTCTTTGGCTCCTCCCTACCATTCCAGAGGGCCGGATCATCTCTGCTGGGCAGAAAAGATCAACTTCTTCTCCTGATATTTATGGAGTCGCAGGTTGGGAACAGTCAAATTTGGCGCTTAGCAGACCAAAGGCTTGTGGGCTTCATAAGCCTTTTGTTTCTGTTCATGTGCACTGCCCCTCCTACGAGCCTTCTCTTTGTTCACCCTCAAAGCAGCACGGGAAATAGGAAATTGCTGCATACCCAGCATGCCCTGACTGTGGGATTACAGTAGCTCTCCTGCGTCTCCATGGTAGGCAGGGTGTGTCTCTTCCACAGAGACCCTACAGAGATAGAAATTGTTATCACCCATTTTAAATTTTTATTTATTTATTTATTTATTTTTGGGTTTTCAAGACAGGGTTTCTCTGTGCAACAGTTCTGGTTGTCCTGGAACTCGCTGGCCTTGAACTCACAGAGATCTGCCTGCCTCTGCCTCCCAAGTGCTGATGTCAAAGGTGTGCGCCGCCGCCACCACCCGGTGATTATCACTCAATTTTACAAAAGAGAACTGCTCGAATTTGCATCCAGTCAAACCTCTAGAGCAGGACACCCCAAAAGAAACTTCCAGGCTATGGTCAGCCTTTCACAAATACATTCCAGGGAAAAGTCTTTCCCTGGAGAGTTTTTGTTGTTTGTTTTCTAAATGGAGAGGTGCTTACATCTGTGAGGTTAGAAATTCCATTCCCGGGTTTTTAAATGGAGATGATTTGTGTAACACAAATAAATAAATGACCCAGTGACTGATACTGAGGTTCAAACTTCAAGCTGAATATCAGAAAAGCAAAGCAGCTGGCCACTAGCTCTTACCTCTGGCTCAGGCTGAAAGGGTTGATCCATGCACGAGCTCTTCACCAAGTCTCAAACTGCTGCCTCTCCTCAGTGTGGCTGGAGAATGAATGCTCCTAACTTCAGTGTGGCTGGAGAATGAATAAGTCTTTGGGACCTGGCTTCTGTCTTATACACTTCCCTAATGTTGAGATTAAAGGTGTGAGCTATAATTCTCTTTTAGACTAATTCACTTTTGTGTAGATCTGGGTGGGCTTGGACTCACAGAGATTCTCTACCTCTTAATCCTGCGTCCTAGGCAGACAGTACCTGGTGGAGATCCTGAACAAGCTTTGCAAACGTGCCAGCCTTTCCTTTTATAAATTCAGTAATGCGGCCATCCAAATCCAAGTACCTCTGAGTACTGTTATGTGAGAACTTGGGACTTCAGTTTTCATCATCTTGAGAAGTATACACATGCACCCTGGGCAGTGAGCACAGTGCCAGGCTCTTCAGGTAAACAACAAGTAAACACAGCTGTTTTTAGCATTTTAAAATTATATCCATTTAATTTATCTTGTGTGTGAGTTGTTTTCCTGCATGTATGTGTGTGCGCCATGTTTATGGACGTCAGAAGAGGGTGTCAGATACCCTGGAACTGGAGCTACTGATGACTGTGACTTGAACCTGGGTCCTTTGCAAGGGCAGCAGGTGCTTCTAATCTCTGAGCCATCTCTCCAGCCCCACCCCCACCCATAGTGCCCAGTTTTCCCTTCCTGGTCTCACAGAAGCACACGGTGTTTTCTTCTCCCAAACCTCTGTTAAAAGGCTTGTTCTAGATAAAATGTTAAGACAAAATAAAATGACTGGCAATACCTTGAAGACCCAGAGCTTCCTCCTCATGATTTTCATTTAAATGAATACCGATATTTGTTCATAATACAAAAGTGTTGGGGCTCCTCATTTTCCTAAATCACGAAACCACATTCATTGGCCACTTATTCTGTCTGTGCAAAACCCACGTTCTCGACTCAAATACAAGACGGAGAGGCGTTTGGAGGGCTCTCTCAGGACATGGGGTGGGGGTGAGTGGGGCTCTTGAAGGCAATGGGACACCTCTGAGGACGTGGGCAGGGTTCTAAGGCAATGGGAGTCTCCGGAGCCCAGAATTTGTGGATTTCCTTTTTCCATAGAGTCTAAGGTGCTAGCCGGAATTGACCTCCTATCCCCATGGGATTTCTTGGGAGATCATTAATTGGGCAATTAAGAATAGTATAATCATGGGCTGGAGACATAGCTCAGCTGTTAAAAGATGAAGATTCACAGCCAAAAGTTTCAAGGATGATGTAACCAGGCTCAAGACCGCCGGCAAAGGAATTTTCTAATGTCAGTCTAATATACGTTCCTTCTATCACAGAGAATGAATATATGTGAACCCTGGATAATACAAATACTTTGATTTCTTTTTACTAAGAGCGAGAACAAAACAAAACACTTTGTTCAGAAAGTGCTCATTGCTGACCTCTGTTGCGGTGTCCTAGCCAGCTATAGGAATGCATGCCTTACTGAACCTTAGGAAACTGTTAGGTCTCAGGCTGCTGAGATATCCAGAAATGAACTCAACCTGGACAAACCACTGCCAGGTGGTTTGATAGAAGCTAGTGAAAATGGTTCCCATCTGCCCAAGGGAGTCGTTTCCCTGACCTCCAGGTAGAAGAGACATATGGCTTCATTGACATATACCGGTGCCTGCATATCAAAGTCCATGTGGGCCTCCAGGCTTCCCCAGGATCACATGTACTTATCATGTATCCCAAAGTCCCTATGTTGGTCTCCTGGTCCATTCCTTGCAGAGCTGTTCCCCCTCCTTATAACCTGCTAATCTCTACCATTTCTGCACTGCGTGTCTCTAACCTTCATGTTCTGTCTTTCTGCTCTATCTCTTACTAACTTGCTATCTCCATCGTCCTCTCCTGCTTCCCTACCCCTGGCGACCTTTCGTCTGCTTCTTTTTCTGTTGGTTCTGGACTCTTCCATAGGCCTCTGGCTTTTCTCTCCCTCATATCTATAATAAAACCCTTCCCTAACATTGGAGCAGTCATGCGGGTGGTTTCCTTACTCTGCCCCCTCTCACACAGCTGATTCTGGAACCCTCACCCACAGAAGTGACTGGCACAGCCCCTCTCCTGACTCACAGAAGGCCAGTGAGGTCAGAATGAGGACAGAGCAAAGGAGCTCCTAACTCAGAGAGCTAAGGGACGAGCGAGGTTTTCTGAGGCTTTGACCAAATGGTGAGGCAAAGAGGGAGGACAAGTTAGACACACAGGACATCATTTTGAAGATAAGTCTTCAGGAAACCCTTTCCAGTAGGAAAAAGTTATCTGATGATCAGTGAAATGCTGATTTGGATAATCGGTGAAACTAACATTTCTATAATACAAAGCTTGCATGATTATTGTTGCATCTCCATAGAGACCTTTAGGTATTTACTTTCAGGAACCTTGGCTAAGTTAAATGCATTCTATTGAGCTTTACTGCAAAGAGTCAAATGTTCTTTGAGCACTAGTTATCTATTGGAACATTACTCATAGACAGTTGGATCCCAATCCCCGAGTTGTCAGACTTCCCTTAGGACAGAGTAAAAATGCATGGGATTTCTGAGAGTTTGAAAAACAATCATGACTCAACCTAGCTGTTTGCTAAGGAAAACAAAACAAAACCAACCAAACAAACACAAAGCAAAAACAAAGCTTTATTTAAAGCTAGTTCCCAGAACTCAGACCCTTCTTTAGAACATCATCGTCGTCGTCAGGTTTCACAGGAAGCCAAAACCCACCATCATTAGGAAAGCCACATACACAGAGCAGGGAGCGACCTCTAGTGGCCTTTGCGTGAAGAGTCAACAGTGGGAAGTGAAGGGTTTTCTAAGCTCTTGTGTTTAGAGTTTTGCATTAAGTCACTCAAAGGGAGAGAGTCACGCGAAAGTGTTTGTAATTTCATTCTCCAGACAGGTTCGTCCAGACAGCACTAGCGGAGATGTAGTCCGGTGGCTTCAGGTGACGGGAGGAACGTGAAACGGAGTGAGTGGGACAGCGGCTTGACCTGGTCGCCATAGCAGAGGGCAGGATCAGCACGCTGGCAGCTTCAGATCCACCCTCTGGGCACCAGATCTCCCCAAAGCAAAGCCTGCCAGGGGCAACCTAACACTGTGGTCCTCAAAGCCCGTGTCCATTAGCATCACCTGAAGGGGCTCGGGCTCAGCCGGGAACGAAGGTCAATCTTTGCAAGTTCCTAGGTGAAGTCCAGGCTATGAGTTGAGGAAATGTGCCTTGAGAACCTCCATAGCTTTCCAGCTTCCACTTCTGGAAACAGGAGCAGGCGCAGGCTGTATATTTGAGAGTCAGGGAGATTCAACCCTGAAAGTAGAGAGAACAAAGTAGAGGTGAAGACGGGGATAAGCAACAGACATTTGGGAATACATCGCCATTCATTCATTCATTCATCCATCCATCCATCCATGCATGCATGCAAAATAACTATGTGCCAGAAACTGTTTTAGGAGGATACTGCCATCGTGAGACATTTTGAATGAAGGGACAGGTGTAATTTATTTTGGATGTGTGTAATGTGCTTTTATTTATAGTGAAGAACATGCTCTAGCAAGAAGATGAAAGGGAGGAAGAATGAATCTGAGAAGCTGTCTGCTGTACAGGGTGCATCTGTCACTTCTACAGATCCTAAGGTAGTGCCTCTGTCTTTGCTGTCAAGACGCTAAGCACAAATAGCAGACATATTTCGTATTAGGTATGGAATGTGGTGCAAACCTTCCAGGGGAAGAACTAAGGTTGGCTAAGCCTCTGTCCCCTTGTAAAACAGAAAAATTAAGTCACCCATACCTTAAGATTGCTTCCAGGCAGTGCTTATCTAGTCCAGGCTGACTACACGCCATGTAAGACATGAAAATATTCAGATGCCTCCATACCTCCCCTGAAGAGGAGGCTAGAGCCCCACTCAGGAGTTCAGAGATGAGGCCAGGGAGTCCACATTTTCAAGGAACTGTTGGGGGTTTTTATGATGAGCCAAACTTTGGAAATATTGTTTAAAGTCAATGGCTTCAAAAGTAACCAACTGAGTCAAAACCCCTACAATCTGTAATTTTAAAAACACTGGGAGCCAGGTGTTGGTGGTACACTCCTTTAATCCCAGCACTCAGGAGGAAGAGGTAGGCGGATCTCTGTGAGTTCGAGGCCAGCCTGGTCTACAGAGCAAGTTCTAGTCCAGGACAGGCTCCAAAGCAATACGGAGAGAAACCTTGTCTCAAAAAACAAAGCAAACCAAACAAACACAAAGCCTAAAAACACTGGGTGATTTTGAGTGAGTACAGTTTAGGACATATTGTTAGAAGCTGGTAGTAATGGTACATGTTCATAATTCCAACACTGGCAAGTAGAAGCAGGGGTATCAGGACAAATTCATCTTTGGCTACAGGTAAGAGCCTGTGCTATGTGAGGCCCCATCTCTCCCCACCTCCCCCAAACGGTTGCTACAGTTCTTAGACTATTTAATCTAAGTTTGGCTCAAATTTGATATATTGGGCTGGCAAGATGGTTCAGCAGGCAGGAAAAAGCACTTGCCATGTAAGCCTGACAACCTGAATTCTGATCCCTGGATCCCATGGTGGAAAGAGAGAACTGATTCCCACAAGTTGCCTCTGATGTCCACAAATGCACCGCTGCTCACAAACATGCTTCACACACAGACCACAACAACAAGATGTTGGGACCGGAGAGTCAGCTCAATGCCTATGAGCACTGACTGCTCTCCCAGAGGACCTGTGGCTCCCAACCATCTGTAGTTCCATTTGCTGAGGATCTGACACCCTGTTCTGGGTCTCCTTCAGCACCGCACAAAGGAAGAACACATATGCATAAAGGAAGCCAATCATAAAAGGTAATGAATTAGATATACTCAGCTAACACCCGTCTGAAACAATCCTAATGATGATTATTAATGACAGATTAAGTCAGTTTGTTGCCTTCTAAAATGGTGAATGATTTGGTTTTCTAGCTTCCCTGCATTTCTTCAATATCTTTCATGTATGTTCACCCGTGTGTGAATGCATATGTGTGTACAGATCCGTGTGTGTTTGTGTGTGAGCGTACACACGGAGGCCAGAGGTCATAGCATCCCTCAGCCTTGTGGTTTCTCTTTGGATTTATTTATTTTATTTTATTAGTATTATTGATTTGCCTGTGTACACGAGCATACAGCACGCATGCCTGGTGCTCTCGGAGGTCAGAAGAAAGCACTGTGTCCACTGAAACTGGAGTTACAGAGGGATGTTGAACCGCCATACTGGTGCTGGGAACTGAACCGGGTCCTTTACAAGAGCAGCAAGTGCTCTTAGCCATGGAGCCCACTCTCTAGCCCAGACCTGTAGTGAGATAGTCCATCTGTGGCACTGACCACGCCCATTGGGGGTGGAGCCATGGGCGGAGTGGCCTGTGGAAGGAGGTCTGAGGGGAGCCAGGACAGGAGAGGATCGGGTTGAATTTCCTGGTGTTCATCTGTCTAGGTTGTAAGTTATTTCTCCCTGAATAAACATCTATTCGGCCTATTTGTTTATCCTGATCCTTATTTAACCGCGTTACAGACCTTGTTTTTTTTGAGAAGGGTTCTCACTTGGAACTGGGGTTTGCAGGTCTCTGCCTCCCCAGGACTGGGATTACGGCTGTGTATCACCCACCAAGCTTCTTTTCCACACGGGTCCCAAAAGACTGAACTCGGGTCCTTTCCCTTACAAGTCAATCTCTTTGCTGGCAGCACCATCTCCCTGACTTCCTTTCTGCAATTGCTTGTGTTGCTTTACATGTGCTCCTGGAAAGAACAGTAAAACAGACATCGCAGCTTCTAGGTCTCCATTAAGGTAACATGGCGGCCTTGTTTAGGCACTATTGGGCTTTGGGTACGTATGTGTGGGTGCCAAGATGTTTGAGACAGTTCTTGTAATCAAGGAGTAGAGGGGCAGGCTGACAAGGTCAGAAATGCCCCGTATGAGGACGGGGGAACTTATTAACCTTTCTTCATTCGCTTCCCCCAGGATGTGGTAAAATAACCATCACATTCTGTTGATTCTTCCTCATAAAATTTCCTGTCATCTCTCCCCATCTACACAATTGCTTCCCTAAATCAGACCTTTTGCTCTTGGTCTTTTTAGGCCTTCCTGCCCCGAGGTGCTTCCTTCCTCTCATAGCTAGCTCGATGTTTATAATAAAAAGACACTCTCCAGATGTCTTCCCTCTGGACTCGGGCAATCTTCTAAGAGGCAAATCTCTCTTGTCATTTCCTTTCTTGTAACCCTCAAGGGCTTTTCGTTGTGATGAAGTATAAACTGTTGAATGCCTGCATAGATTTCTCCTGCTTTGGCTGGGCTTAGAGCTGGATTCAAGACTGCAAAGGAGCAAGCTACGGTGTGACTTAAGAGGTGGGCAGTGATTAAATTTCCAAGTAATATAGGTAATATGCCAGTATCTAAGCACTTAATCAACGGAAGGAGATTTCCAAGCATACCATATAGCAATGATGGCTTTATTGAGAAGGCTGCGAGAGGATGTAGAAATCTTGGAAAATGAATAGGATTTATACAGTACCACAGCTTAATATGCTGGATAATTGTTGCACAAATGGCATTTCTGAACATCTGCTTTAGGGATGATAAAAATGGAGCGCTAAGTGGCTTTTCTGTGGCTGTGCTAAAATAACCTGACAAAAACAACTTAGGAAGGTTCTGTGAATCCATCCACGGGGAGGCCATGGCTGCAGGAGCAGAAAGCTGAGTGATTGCCAGGACACCAAGCTCAGGAAGCAGAGGCTGTGTTTGTTTATGTAAACAGCTCTAAGCTGGGCAGGAACATTCCCAGGTTCTTAGTTCCAAAGAAGGGCTGGCAAGGTGCCCTGTGCTTGGTATCTGGGAGGACCCAGGGTGCAGGTCAGTCTGCACATGTGGTCAGCCTCACATGTGGAAGGGAGAGAGAGAGGAGGCAGATGCTGATTTTCCTTACAAATGTATGGATTTCATCGTGAGGATCCAGGTCCCTCTTCAAGGCTGCCATATTCAAATGGCTTCACTTTGAGGTTCCAACAGGTGAAACCTGGGGATAGAAACATCCGGTCCATAGTGTGTGTTCCGGGTGATTGAGTGATCCATTTCTCCCCCTTGGCACGCTGAATCCCATATGCCCAGGGGTGTGCGCTCTTCCACCGAGCTCTGTCACTCACTTCCATGACTCCCTCTGTCGTTCTGTTGTATCTGTTCCCACGGCCGCATCCACTGTCTCTCCTTCACCTCTTCATTCTGTTGATACCTACTTCGTTTCCTTGCTAAATTATCGCGTGTACTGCAAACACCCTTTCCTTTAAGAATTACCGCCATGTAATCTGCTCTGTAACAATGGTTACAGCCAGTTGATATAGTACTGCTTTGCCACCTTTATGTCTTATTGTGTGTTGTGTGGTATCTGAGGGGGACAGGTTGGCATTATTGTGTGGTTGTTGTTTTGCTTTAATTTAGGGATTTCATTTGTTTGTCTTCTTCCTTTGTTTGTTTGTGACAGGGTCTTGTGTGTCTCAGCCTGCTTTCGCAGACTTGCTGTGCAGCCTATAATGACCTTGAACTCCCGATCCTTCCGCCTCTACCTCCCAAATGCTGGGATCACAGATGTGCATCACTGTTCCCAGTTTACACCGTGCTGGGGATGCGTGTAGGCAAGCATTCCACCAATCCAGCTGCATCTCCAGCACATTAGTGATTTTTTAAAGGTGGAGTTTCCAGGGAGAATATGTAGCAGGAAGCATGCCTCGAATTGAATTCCTTCTCTCCTGTGTTCATTGCTGTAATTCGGTAGAATTCTGTCCAGGGATGTACGTGCACATCCTCCAAGGCTGTCACTGCCTTGTGTGTAGGACTTGAGGGCTCCAAACTCTTTGAAATCCGGAGCGTGTACTATGTTGTTAATGACGGTCTTATTCTCTGAAGACTCAAGATTCAAAATCCTGGACTTGTAGCTTCTTCTCCTATGTCTACTCCCTTAGAATCCCTCAGGTTTACCTGTTATGCTGATGAATTTTCAACTTCTTTTCCACTGCTGTGATCTGGTTTCTAGTTTCTTTACTAGTCGTTTCTATTACATGCTCAGTTTCTTCATTTACACTGCTGTGGTTTGATTGGGAAATGTCTCTGGTCCCCATCTGGTGATGCTATTTGGAAGGCGGTGAGACTTCTAGGAGGTGGAATCTTTGAAGGAGGTGACTCCCTGGAGAAGGGTCTGGGTTTTTATAGCTTCCAGCTCCCCAAGGTAAGAATTGTTTTCCACCCACTAAAGCAAAACTGAAAACCAAGCCAAAAGCTAGTGAAGACATAGCTTTTAATCTTATTGCTCGAAAAGGGGAAGAAAACCTTTTGTTTCCCTCTTCCCTTTTGATCTCCCTTGATGGTTCTGATGAGAGATCTCTGTGGGCTTGGTTGGAAGTTCCAGAGAACAAGGAGCAGAGGGCTGATTGACATTGACACAGATTCTTAACTGTTGTGTTTTCTTTCTTCCTTCAGTTAGGTCATAGTATAAACTGCCCATCTCCACTTGAAACTCCCTTTTTTATCGTGGAAAAATAAGGATGGGGGGGGAACAGACAGGCTGAATGGATGTTTTTTCAGGGAGAAATAACTTACAACAGAGACAGATGAATGCCAGCAGGTTCCAGCCTCAAGGATGTTTCTGGATGCCCTGCATCTCTGTCCAGGAATGGAGAGAGCACTCTGGGTCCCCTCCCCAGACCTAGTTTCCCCTATCCGTGCCTGTCCCCACCCCCAATAGGTGTGGTCAGTGCAACAGGTGGAGCGAATCTCTGACTACACTTTTTTGGCAATATCCCCCCCCCCCCCCCCCGTGTTCATCATGTTCATGTTTCCTTTAACTTGAAAAAAAAAAAAGGTTGGATGTGATATACTTGATAAAGACATTCAAGGCAATAGAGTTTGTGCTCTAATGAAGTTATGCAGTTCACTTACCTTTTTTTTTTTTTTTTTTTTTTAAAGATAGGGTTTCTCTGTCTTACAGCCTTGGTTGTAGAACTCCCTCTGGAGGCCAGGGTGGCCTTGAACTCACACAGGTCTGCCTGCCTCTGCCTCCTGAGTGCTGGGGTTAAAGGCATGCGCCACCACCTCCTGGCTCACATACCCTTTTAATGCTATTTCTTTAACAAGATTTTATAATCCGATTTTCCCATTGTTTGAAAACCAGACTTTGCAATGATATGTGGGACTTGGTTCTATAATTAAGAGAGACTTTGCCCCTAGGTAGAGATGGTTTTCTTTTTTCCCCCCCCCCTCACAATTCCTTCTTTTGAAACAAATAGTTTCTACTCATGAAGTCATGTTTATTCTGTAGGTAGTACTAAAATGCTAACCTAAATGAAGAATTTAACCCCCCCCAAATACTGATTACAACTGATGCCTGATGAGACTTGAGGCTGTCTCAAAAAAAAGGGCAATTGTACAGTGTTTCAGATACCTGTAAGAATAGCAACAAGACTATGCAAAACTGTGGAAAAGAGCCATTCTTTTCCGTGTAAGGACTATGTCTGCCATACACATGGGCCCCATCACCGGGAAAGCTTGAGTCATTCTTCCAACAGGGATGCCATGTCATGCCCAGATTTGGGTCCTGGTTTCCAACTTCATGTCTTGGATCTCCAGGTCCTCCCGTCTCATCCCTCGATGTGTGAGTCATCTTTCCAAGTGTGTTCACCCCCCCCCCATGGAAACTGGGATAATGGGTTTCACATTAGACATCCCTGTTACTCCTTTACCAAGAGACCCGTGAATCAGATTCCAAGAGCAAACTGTGCCATTATTTTTCCCCAGAGCCCAAAGAAGGCAAATTCTTATGAAGTGTAATTCATTTAAGTTGTCTCAAAGATTGTCTCTGTTCTTATTTCAATTTTTGTATAAAGAGTTTGGAAACCGAAATAAGACAGAGTTATAGAGTGAGGAGGAAGAAAGGATTTCTAGGGCCTCTCTGAGGAGCGATGGGGATACATCCAGCTGTTGAACCAACTGGAAACTCTGTAGTAGGGGGGGGATGTGCTTGAGTCACTCACAGGGAACCTTGTCATGTGGAGGAGAGCGCTGTATGCTTTGTCTTCAGACCAGATGCCGACCAGAGGAAGTACTAGGCACTCGGTGAGATGCCTGTGATGTTCTCCATCGTGAGGCACACGTCTTAGGGAACATAAATTAATGGTATGTTCACTATTTGTTTAAACAGTTGTCCTCAAGCCACCATGGTGCAGTGGTGATGATGATGATGGGCCTTGAGTGGGTAGTGAAGGAAGGGGCTGATATTTATGTCTTAGGACATATGAGCCTCTAAGTACCCAGTGGTTGAAGCCAAGCCAGTATGCGATAAGCCGTGTCCTTCCATTGACTTGTTCACTCATGAGCCTTAACTGAGTTTATAGATGGGTTATTTAAAGGGGGCGGGTATGGCTTCCTCGGTCTTCCCTCAAGATTTCCAGTGAAGATGATAGGAACAAGACTATCACCTAGCCTTCCGAAATGGTAAGGTACTGAAGAGGAACAGGTTTAAACAGCAAGGAGTGTTGGGGGTAACAAGGAGTGACAGACAGGGGTCAGAGAGTGGAGAGCCTTTTGAACAAAGGACACAGGGCTGAGGTCCCAGGTTGGATGATATCGTGAAGCACTAGCACACGCAGCTTCCTTTCTTCCTTTAAAAGTTTTGCTCAATTCTTAGACAATATCAGAATGTGGATAAAGCTCTTCTAACACTTCCTTCTCCCTTATGTACCCAGCCTCTCCAGGCCTTGCATTGAGGTAGGACCTAACAGGGGACTCATCGGGGCAGGAGAATGGTGTGGGAGGAATGTTGGACTGTCACTGCCCAAGTAGTCAAGTAAACACAAGGGTGCGTTCTAAAAGCTTTCGGGACATTTTGTAACACTCCGGAAAAGCATTTATTCTTTTCCTCTCTTTGGAGGAAGCTCACATATTTTGCTCCTAGCAACTGAAGTCTGTTTTGTGTGCAAA
Source organism: Phodopus roborovskii (assembly GCF_943737965.1). Taxonomy (NCBI): domain Eukaryota; kingdom Metazoa; phylum Chordata; class Mammalia; order Rodentia; family Cricetidae; genus Phodopus; species Phodopus roborovskii. The sequence continues at coordinate 16,481,146 of NW_026125278.1, read as the reverse complement.
TGGATTCAAATACATATTGAAAGCCAAGGTATCAAAGTCCTGTTCTTGTGTCTTTAAGTTCTGCCTTTCCATTCTGCTTTCACCGAGGTGCTACCCTGAGGCCTCCTGACCGCGTGAACATTAACTTCATGTGTAGCTTCTTGGTTATGTTACTGCTCATGAGATCTCCATAGCTGGTGGCATCGTAACTAACAGTCCAGGAAAGTGTGGCCATTTTCTAGCTGCTGCTGAAAACCCATGCATCCTCCTCCCTGTAGGCAGCAACGTTGGGCTTTACGATTGTAGGATGAAATTTTTAGTTAAAACCTGGCATGGTGGTGTACACCTTTAATCTCAGTGCTTGGGAGGCAGAGCCAGGTGGATCTCTGAGCTTGAGGCCAGCCTGGTCTACATAGTGAGTTCTGGGACAGCCAGGGCTACATAATGGGACCCTGCCTAAAATGATTTAATTAAAAACGAAGTGTACTGTAGCCAGAGGAGGTAGAATCAGTAAATATTTTGGTTCTCAACTAGTTCTGGAAAGCTTGCAATAGAAATCATTATTTGTTTGCTTATTTGTTCTCAGTGCTGGGACTGAACCTAGAGTTTTCTGCATGGAAGACAAACGTTTTACCACTGAGCTACAACCCCAGTACTCTTTTTACTTGTTATTTTTTCCTCCTTTGAGTCAGAGTCTCTAACTTGCCCTAGCTGGTGCTGAATTGACCCTATAGTTTAGGCTGGACTTGAAGCTGTGATTCTCCGGACTCAGCCTCTTGAATATCTAGGATGATAGGTCTGTACCACCAGGCCTGGCTCTTTGGATTACATAGAAACAGTTTGCTTAGTTCTTTATTCTCTTTATATGACAGAGAGTCCTGGTTTGACAAGGACTGTGGACATCCTCAGAGCTCCCTTGAGGTAGGCAGGCATAATCTAGCCAGTGTTCTGTGATTGCATTTATTGATCACATAAATTGGTACCTTTGGGCACTGATGAAAGATGGTATTTCTCACTACGGTCTGACCCACTTAAAATCTTTGCTTGTTTAGAAGCGGGGGAGAGTTTGGAGAGTCCAGCTGAATCAATTACCACAAACTTCACTTAATATTTGAAATTCACAACTGCTTTCAGGGGAGAAACAACATCCTCTTCCACTTGGCACCCGATTGCTGATCGAGTGATAGAAAGCAATTTCCTCTGTGTTAGAGCCTTCACTCCCTCTGTGAGCTTCCTGGCCAGCTCTTCAGCCTGTTATCCTGACTGAGGCCCAGTGGCAACCGATTTGCAGCTCCCTCCTCATTTTCTTCATCTATCCTTGTCCTTTGGAACACTTCAGAAATGTTTAAATGCCTCTTAGTCCCATGGTTGTATAACAGCAGGTTGTTGGCTAGGATTTGCCACTGGCCCCTCCAGCCCACAGCTACCATTAACTCCAATTTAAGGATAACCATGCTCATAGTGACATCAACTTGCTAGAGTCCCAAGACAGGAACTGTATGATCTTGGACTTAAACATTCTTATACAATTACAGCCTTCCCAGCCTGTGTGGCATTGGAGGTAGGACCTGGGGCCTTGTGTCTGTTAGGGACTGAGTGCTCTACCTACTGGGACACATCCCCAGCCCAACCTCCACCCTTTTCATTACTCTGGTTCTATCTCTATGAGTCGATCCTTGATGTGGATAGTTTTTATCACCACAAAGAGTGAGCCTTCATAAATGGCATAACATGACCAGCTACTGCTACAAAGAATATACCACCATTGATTCCACTAAAACTGAAATCACTGCATTTGAATTTTTTATTATTTCACGGATGAATTTAGTAAATATTATCAAATGGCTACCATTTCCTAGCACGTTGCTGAGAGCTGGAGCTACGGCTGTGCTTCAGACAAATTTGTTCCCTCGGTGGCTGAACACTGCAAGGCATGAATCATAACTGAGGGTCCAGTTTTGGATTCCTGATATTGCCCATATAGTCAATCAATATATGTGTTCTGTGGTAGGTGTACTGGGGGTATAGGAATCTGGTGTTCAGAAGAGAACTTGGGATTAAGGAAGAGTGTTAGCTTTTGATTTATTGAGTTGACTTACCACTGTGCACTTCATCCCGTTCTCAGATATTTTAATTAGTTAAGGTTCCAGATACAGAAAAGGGCAACTTTAGTACAAATGACCAGAGCCTCTGCTCAGAGAGGCTCTAATATTGCTTTAAGAGCTTATTAAGGGATAACTTGTGAACACACCAATTTCTAGATCTCCTCTCAGAGATTGTGGTTAAGGATGGAACCAGAAGGTGTAGTCTATTAAGCTCCACATATAGTTTTGAAGTACACAGTCCATGGTGTATACTTTGATAAATAACTACTTCGTATAGAAGACAAAGGTATCCTTCTTCCTCAGACCTTCAAGAATGCAACAGTTGTTTCCAGGACCCCATTCTCCAGGCTCACCTTGGACATCCCTTAAGGAGCCTTGGTCTTCGTCTTATTTGCCTATACAAATGATGCTTCCTCCTCTTTGATTCTGACTAGATCAGTGTTTGGATTTTCTTTTCTAAAAAAAAAAAAATTCAATCAATCCATTTTATGCATGAATGTTTTGCCTGTATGTATTTACGTGTACCAGGCGTGTGATTGATGTCTGTGTAAGTCAGAAGAGGGCACAAAATCCCCTGGAAATGGAGTTACAAATAGCTGTGAGCCTCCGTGTGTGTGGGTTCTGAGAATTGAATGCAGGTCCTCTGCAAGAGCAACAAGTGCTCTTAACTGCTGAGCCATCTCTCTCCAGTCCCAGGGTTTCCTTGCTGTATTTTCTTCATTTATGGTGTTTTCTTGTTTCTAGTCATGACTCCTGTTGAATGCTAGGTCCTTCGAAAGTTTTTCCAAAGTAATAAGACAAAGTTGAGTTATGCTCATGATGATCAGGAGAGCCCATTATTGGCAGCGGCTTAGATTCTTAATGGAAGAACACAGAGCCAGGGTGTTCATAAGTGTTTCGAAGTCCGGGTTGCATCCACTCCTTTAAATAGGGACTTGATTGATAGGGTATGTTGTGCTAGTCTTACATTTGTAGATTTTTGAGGTGAGGGATGCCAAGTGCTTTGAGATGTGAACTTTTATTTGTGATTTCTTTTTCTTTTGAAGAGTTGATTGTCTTTCATGATATTCTTGATATAAAGAGAAAAGTTATATTCAGCTTTTATATCCCTGGGTAAGAATTTTCTGGAAGAATGATGTCATATTAATGTCAGGGGTGGAATGCTGAAATCATATTAATGTAGACACTGAGTGGGATGTGTGAAGATGGTTGGGGCTCCCATTGTTTCTAAATAAAAGTGATTCTAGTTATACAGACTTTACAGTAATTTCTTTATTGATTTAGCTTTACTTTCATACAGTAAAGTTTATGCTTGAGTTTGCAGTATTTCCTGGAGTCAGTCGAGATTTTGTTTGGATATGGTGTTGCTTTCTCCCTCTCTTTATTTTGAGACAGAATCTCTTGCTATGTAGTGCTGGCTGTCCTGGAACTCACAATGAAGACCAGACTGGCCTAAAACTCACAGAGTGCTGGGATTAAAGGCATGTACTAGCAAACCCAACTGAATTGCTTTCTTTTAAAAAGGAACATCAAGAAAGTTATTTATAACATTCGTTATTGATTAGATACGGGAGGTGGTCAGAAGTAAGTTTTTTGTTTTTGTTTTATTTTAGATCTAAACTGAGAGATTTCTTTTCTGTTTTTTTTTCTCTTAAAATTTATTTTTCTTTCATACAATACATCCTGACCTTAGCATTTCCCTCCCTCCATTTCTCCTAATCCCCACCCCATCCACTTTTTTTGTAAGACTGCATTCAATCAAAAGGTTTAACATTTAGGTCACATAATCTATTGTTGTTGTTGTTTTGAGACAGGGTTTCTACATAGTTCTGGCTGTTCTGGAACTCACTGTGTAGACCAGGCTAGCCTCAAACTCAGAGACCACTTGCCTCTGTCTCCTGAATGCTGGGATTAAAGGTGTGTGCCTTCACTCCTAGCCTGAGTTCACCTAATTATTGTTTTTGTCTTACTTTATGTGTGTGAGTGCTTAATCCACAATGTGTGTATGTGCTCCATGCCTGGTGCCTACATAGGTCAGAAGGCATCAGATGCTTTGGAATTGGAGCTGATGGTTGTGAGCCACTCTGTGGATGCTGAGAATTAAAACTAGATCCTCTGCAAGAGCAGCAAGTGCCCTTAACTAATGAGCAACCTCTCCATCCCCCAAGTTAACATAATTTTAAAGGGAAAAAAAGTAGACGACACTGAAGCAATTATTAAATTTAAATAAATGTTTTCCAATAAAAGAAACATTACTTTATAAAGTATTCTTGCAAGGCTAGTATAAAAGGCTATATGGGGAAAATAAATTGATATTTTGGATCTAGTTTTCATAATGTTTTTCCTTTCTTTTATTTAGCTAGGAAGAAAATGAGGGGGCATCCCCACAGCTCTCCCCACTGAGAGCTCTTCTCCTCGCTGAGAACTCAGGCAGCCACTCCCCTCAGACTTCAGCCATGGGATGTTTTAGCTCTGTTTTCCAGCTATGAGTCCCATTACCCCTACCTCCATTTTCTTACCCTATTTAAGAGTATTTTTGTTTTGATTTATCTCTTGGTTGATTACGTTTTAGTATCAAATTTTTTTTTTAATTGTTTGTCTGTCTGTTTTCCTTCCTTTTATTTCCTTGTTTGGTCCAGAAAAATTCGGAGACTGGATTCTTCTCAAGGTCTTCCACATTTTAAGGTTATTGACAGCGATTTCTTTTACTGTTTATTATAAATTAAGCTCAGGAGCAAATACTAAAGATAAAACCCTGAGATAACCACAAGTGTCCGCGACATGCCCACACCGTCCTCTTCCAGGCTGGAGAGGGCCCCTCCACTTCCTGGCTCTGCCTCTTTTGTAAGGGCCTTTATTTCCCTTGCCCCAAATCTGTCATCGAAACTACATGATCCATTCCTGCCAGCTGAATGTGAACCCCGCCTCTTGAACCAATGCCTGACTCCATTGGACCTCAGACCACAGCACAGACAAAATCCCTATAACAGCAATCTGCTACTCTAATACATGAAAAGGAAATGATAAGCATATGGATTTCTAACTTATATTTCCTCACGGCCAAGCATGTTAAGTTTCTTTTCCTTAGACTCTTGCTTCAACCTTGTCTGGTACTGAATAAACTTCAGATGTCCAAGGTTGACTTAATGTGTCCCCCACATCCTGTGACTTCTTTCCTCTCCTTGGTGAGTGAAGAAATATTTTCCCTTGAAATCCCACAGTTTAACTGTGCTACATTAGTTATTCTATACTATTACTTAGACTAATTCAGTCTATAGTCTCCTGAGGTTTTTATGCTACATCCCACCTTAGCTCGTATGAGCCATTAATATGGTAAAAAAAAAAAAAAAAAAAAAAAAAAAAAAAAACAGGGCCTGAGGACACTGCTCAGTAATGTTACCTAACAAAGGTGATGTCCTTGGTTTTGCTCCTCAGTACCAACCACAAAACAAGCAAGCGAGTGAGTGCGCAAGAAACATGGGTGCTGAATCTGAAATGTCCCTCATAGCTCATGATTTGGACGCCCATTCTTCCATGCTGGAATCATTTTCAGGGGATTTTGAGCCTTTGGTGATTGGGGTTCTTGCTGCTAGAAGTGAGTGGCTTTGAGGGATCTGGGTGTGTACTCTGTTTCTGGGTGTGAAGAGTGCCCCAGTCTCTCCATGTTGACTCCTCCTTACCACTTCCTGGAATCCTCCTTGTCTCCTAGTCCCGCCCATCTTGCTTTCCTATTGGCCAACAGTGCTTTATTCATTAACCAGTATGAGAAACACATTTATAGAATGACATCTCCCATTACTCTTCCATTCCTTTCCCCCTGAACTAAACTGCTCCAATACGCCTTCCCTACCAGGACACTGAAGTTCAAACAGGAAACATCAATCCCCAACAACAGGAAACTCTTCTTGATATGAGTGGGTTGATCAGCATTGGATGAGAGACACTCAAAATCCAGCACTGATTTCCATAATTGAGTTATTAAAATGGTAAATGGTGTCTACAGCGTTTGACAAATTCTATTCCAGGTGAGACAGACAACTAATGTCCCTGATACTGATGTAGTGTTGGAAGCCAGTGTACCGTGCACAGTTGATATATTTTCTATATGATATCTTTCAGGCAAACCCAGGGCTCATTTGTCTGTTTCCACAGTGAAGGCATTTTTTTTTTAATGTTATGATCTGCCCAGTAAAGGAGAAGACAGGAAGCAAGGTCCTAAGCCTCTCTGCAGCTGCCGCTTATGATTTTGTTGAGGAGCAGAGGGGACAGTGGGCAGCTCATGAGAGCTGCTGTTACTTGCTGGCCCTCCTAACTCTTGACATCTTTGGTGAAAGCAGAAACTGTAGAACCACTGTCATTGGTTCTAGAATGCCTGTCCTTGGGGCTTGGCGGTTGCACGAGACAGTGTTGGTCTCATGCTGAGCCACATTTGCTGTACAGTTTTGAGCATCATTCCTAAAAGATCAGCCTCACCCTTGTTTACCAGAGTTCTCAAAATCTGACTCTAAACAATGCCTTTTAATAAAGCAATTTTCTGTAAAATTAGGCACATTTGGTTAAAAAAGATAGACTGGTAAAGGAGGCTTGTGTAATGGATTGCTGTTGTATTCAGTATCTATCTTATATTAAATTTCCTTATTTTGGCCTTTACTGTTCTTCTTTCTCTTGCCTTCCCTTTTCCAGTCTATATACCAGGCAGGTTTTGGACTTGGGATCCTCCTGCCTCAGCCTCCTAATAGCTGGTGTTATGGGCCTGTGTTGTAATGCCCAGTTCTACTTTTTCCAGTACTTTCATCAAAGCCAAGTTTTACTTTGTGGGATCACTCTTCTGAACACTGCAAATGTGTGTTGCTCTGTGGGATCACCCTTCCGAACACTGCAAATGTGTGTTGCTCTCATTGGTTGATAATAAAAGCTGCTTTAGCCTATAGTAAGGCAGAATATAGCCAGGCAGGAAACGCAAGCAGACATACGGGGAGAAGAAGGGCAGAGTTGGGGGCAGATATACTAGCCAGTTGCCAGAGCAGTAAGATGTACTAGATAGACCACGGGTAAAGCCACGAGCCATGTGGCAAAAACAGAAAGTTAAAATATAGATTGGAAAATTAGATACAAATGAAGTCTAGCAAATCAAAATAAGATAAAGTAGAAATTGAGGCAAAAAGCATGAGTAATTCCCAAATCATCATTACATAATAAGGTAATTCATCAAAGAAACAAAAAATCATGAGCTCCCATGTACCCAATGTTGCTTAAAATACACACATACACACACACAACACACACTCACACACCAAACCGTCACAATTAGAAAACTTGTTAAGTTCATAAAGACAAGGAATAATGCGATGTTTCTGAGCCATACCAATGCCCTGACCTGCGTTCCAAGTCAGAAAACATATATCTTTTTCAAGGATACAGGAAAACATAAACACTGGCTAGGTATTTGGTCTCAAAGAAGCCAATGAGTCATCTGAATGTAGAACATGAATGAAAAATCAAAGCAAAAACAATTTGGAAAGACTCCATGGGGTTGTAAGTTAAGGAAAAAACAAAACAAACTGTTACCCAAGTGTTCAGAGGAGATCACCAAGGCGACAACAACCTATTTAGAGCTGGATGATAATGGGAGCCTGACTCATCAAAACGGCTGAGAAGAAGAACACAGGTCAATTTGAAGATAATTGGGTTATGTGCCCTCTCAAAGAGCTAAAGAAAATTGATGAAAGAGAGGTCGAGGACAGACTTAAAAAAAAAAAAAATAAAAGAGTAAAGCAGAAAACAAATAGTGGAAAAATCAGATTAAAAAAATTATTTTATGTGCATGTTTCCAGGTGCACATGCGTACATGTGTGTGGAGGCCAGTGGTCAACATCAGGTGTAGTTTCTCAGGTGCTGTGTGCCAGGAACTCACCAAGTAGACTAGGCTGGTTGACCAGTGAGCCCCAGGGATTCCCCGGTCTCTGCCTCCATGGCGCTGTAATCCTAAGTGGGTGCCACTGTGCCTAGTTTCTAAAACTAATTCATTTATCGTGTGTGGGTGTTTCCCTGTTTCTTGGAATACAAGCGGGCAGTGAGAGCTAAAGAAAGCATGGCAGCTGTACAATGGGAGAATGTGGCAGACTACACATTCTAAGGAATGGGAAAGAAATTCCTCTCCCTTCCTTCTCTGGCAGAACACTCAGCAGACGGAATTTCACATGTGCCTAAGGTCTTAAGCAGTCACTAGGTTTGGGGGTTGTAGAGATAACTCGATCAGTAAAGCGCGAGAACATGAGTTCAATCCCCAGAACTCACCTTTAAAAAAAGAAAAGAAAAGAAAAAGTAAGCTAAAGAAATACCAGCAGTTAAGAACACTGGATGCTCCTGCAGAGGATCCCGGTTCAATTCCCAGCCATGTGTACCTCCAGTCCCAGGAGGTCTGGCACCCTCTATTGATCTCCAAGTGCTACATGTGCATGGTGTGCAGTCATACATGCAAGCAAAACACCCACACATGTAAATGAATTAGTTTTAAAAACTATCATCACCCTACCTAATGGAATTGGGGGGGATGGGATGGGAGGGTGGTTGGGGCCATGGGAGGGTGGAAGAGAGGGAGGGAGGGAGGGATGGAGAGGGAACTGGGATCGATATGTAAAATAAGAAAAAAAAAAAACTAGGCACGGTGGCACCCACTTACGATTGTGTGTGTGTGTGTGTGTGTGTGTGTGTGTGTGTGTGTTGCTGGAGATCAAACCAGAACCACCTCATGCATGATAGGCAAGCATCACACCACTGAGCCACTCTACCAGTCTCCAAAGCAAAAATAGCTATCTAAAATTAAGAAACAAAAACCAAAAAAAAAAACAAAAAAAAAACCCTCCAGACCTCTATGGTTGGCTAGTGGGTGGCAAGCTCCATTCTCTGACCCTCAGACAGGCTTTATTTGTATAAGCAAAATATCACCACAGAGGCAAAATTAAATATAACTGTAAAGGATCATTAAGTTTCTCACAGAAAAGTGAAGCAGTATAACATGCTTTCTTTGGACCACCGACCAACCCCCTAATCGTGTTACAGAGGAGAAACTTGGCCTTATGTTTGTCTCACTAGCTCTTTTAACTTAATCTGTTTCTCGCCATCTACATTTTGCCTCAGGGCTTTCTTTCATTCTGTTTGTCCTACTCTGTGTCTGTCTGGCTGGTGGCACCTTGGTTGGCTGGCCCCAGGCATCTCCCCCTCTTTCTCCCATATTCTCTCCTCTCTAGCCTAGATTCCTTCTCCTACTTATTCTCTAAGCCAGCCAGCCATGCCTATCTCTCCTCTGCCTAGCCATTGGCCATTGAGCTTTTTATTAGACCAATCAGGTGCCTTAGGCAGGTAAGGCGAAACAGCAACACATCTTTACATCATTAAAGAATACAGTATAAACAACTGCAACATGTCTTTACATAGTAAACAAATGCAGCACAAACAAATTACACAGTTAAATTAATGTTCCACAGCAGCGCAGAAAGCATGTGTAGCAAAATCAGAGTCCCTACGTAGTGTGAGTGAGGGGTTTGCTTCAAACACATGGGAGATCTGGTGGGTCGTATGTTTCTCTCAAAATTTCAGGGACCGGGCTTTGCCTAGTTTTGGTTTAATGCTCTGCAGCTGTGCCTACTCTTTCATAGCCGAGCTCTATCCATATCCAGGAAGGTGCCACCTGCTTTATTAGTTACTCCCAAACTGTTTGCATAGACTTTTTATTTGAAGCTAGAGAAAAAGCCTGTATTTTATTGAGTACTTACATTTATATAGCTGCTGTTCCTACTATTTTTATCCTTTATGAAGCTCTAATTTCCCTGTCCAAGTTGCTCAAAATAGGTTGCTCTCAAATGTTGTAAAGTAAGTAATGAAATGAGTTTCTCAGTCGGATTATGTTGGTAGCCTGATTTAAGGCAATCATCCTGGATGCTAAATCAGGTAGGCTTTGTGTCCTTCCCTTCCATGCTTTACACTTACGGACAAATAGTGTTATTACTCTAGAATAGTAATTTTTGTTCTTTTTCAATTCAAAATGCACACTCTGTCTCTTTTATTAGAACTAGCTTTGCTACCATGGAGTTCTAGTCTTTTTGTGTTCAAGGCCAAGCTGTATTTAGGTCACATGAGGGTAAAATTGGCTTTGCTGATCATCTTTGTCAAAAAGAAGTAGGCAAGACTAGAAATTATGTTTAGTTTAGTAGGTATTTATTGAACATCTAACTATGTTCCTTGTCTAATTTTCTTCTTGCGGTTTTTTCCAAGACAGCATTTCTCTGAGTAGACCTCCTATCCTGGGACTCACTTCACAGAGCAGGTTGGCCTCAAACTCGGAGATCTGATGCTTCTGCCTCCCAGGTGCTGGTATTAAAGGTGTGCACCACCACCATCTGACTGTATGTTTCCTTTTGGGAAAGAAATATAACCAGAAAAGGTATTTTGTCTACTGAAAGCTTGAGTGATGAACAGTGCAAAAGCCAAGTGTCACACTGGACATTTCAACTTTGTAAGAAGTGTCAACAGTGGAAAGGTTAGATTTGACTCATTCACATGGCAAATGCTTGGTGAGCACCTATGGCACAGGGTGGGATATGAGTGTCAAGAACACACAGGCGGCAGCTTGAGGGATGCACTAGTAGTTAAAGGCTTACACTGCGTTTGTAGAGGACTGTTCATTGTTCAGTATCCACGTAGGAAGGCTCACAATTCCAATCAGTTCAGCTCCAGGATATCTGACTCCCTCTTTTGGTCCCTGCAGGCACCTATACTCATGAGTAGAGATCCACATGCACACATGCATATAATTAAAAATAAAAGAGTAAACCTTAAATAAAAGTTTTATTGGTGGAGATGTCTCCCAGTCTGCAACTGCTCATCTTTATAATGAGACACTGGCAGCTCAGTGTCAAGTCCAAGCTTTGTGTCTAGTTCTCATTCCTCTCGACACCACATCTGCAGCTATTTTCCCCACCCCCCACCCCAGGCCATGCGTTAGATTTGAAGTCAACTTTTTCCAAAATCCTCATAGCGTTTGGTATCTCGATCACCTGTCATGAATCATTAATGGTCTACGTGCCATCCGGAGTGATAAACTCTTCCCAGAAGGGTTTCAGTGGAGACCTCCCAGTTCCGTTGGAGGATCCACAACCTCTGGCAGCCACAGCCTTACAAAAAACTTAAATAAGTCTTCACAGTCAGAATCTCTTTCTTTTTTGTGGGCTGCAGAATTTATGCTGTTGGGTTAGAGACATGTGAACAATGCTAACCTCACTGAATATCTACATGGGAACTCTCGGATAACCAGGGTGTGTTACCAGTGGTAATACTTTAAAAGGGATTTTGTTTTCTGAGCAGTAGGTATCAACAGTGGGCTTAAAATTCCCACTAAACTGTGCTATAAACACACTCAAGTTGCCCAGACTTTGATGGTCCATTTATAGAGTGGGGCAGAGCAAATCTAGGATTATTCTTAAGGCTGTAGGATCTTGGGGAATGTTAAATAAGTGTTGGCTTCAGCTTAAAGTTACCAGCTCCATTCACCCTTTACTAGAAAGTCAAGCTATCCTTTGAAGCACCGACACCAGCCATTTTATTACCCATTTTCTAGTTACAATTTGACTTAACTAGTCATTTCATCTTCTTCTTCTCCTCCTCCTTCTTCTGCCAAGAAAGCCCAATGTGGCATCTTTGTCCACTGGATAGCAGCTCCACACACGCTGGAATCTGATGGCTGCTTCAGTCACTTTTATCATTCATTTTAGCCAGATCTAGATGCTCACTGCATTTCTGACACCAGCACTTGCTGTATTACCTGCACATTCATGCATGGAGACAGGGCTTCCCCCCTCATCGACCAACATGTTACAGCCTCCAACTTCTCTTCTGAAGCAGATTTACCTCCTTCAGCCTTCATACAATTGGAACCTTGCTCTGTCTTTGGCTTGGGCTTACAGGCATGCTGTGGGTGGTCAGATCTTCTATCCAGACCCCTGAGGCTTTCTCCATATCAGCGGCTGTTTTTGGTTTTAATCCCTCACACATTCCCTGGAGCCCTGAAGATTTTCTTTTGCATCTACAACTTGGGCATTAGTATAAGATACCTATATTTCATCCCATCGCAGCCTTCCATGTGTTTTCTTCTCAAACTTAACAATTTTCAATTTTGATTTAAAGGGAGGGAAGTGTGGTGCTTTCTTTACTTTTACACTTAGATCCCACTGTATGGTTAATAATTATCCAGATAACATTGGTTTTTCCTCATGGGATAGGGGCACCCAGGAGAGAAAAGACCAGGCAACACCAGCAAGGGGCATAGACAGGACACAGAAATTTTGCTGAGCTGAACATTTCAGACAGATGAGCGTGGCGCCTCCAAAACAACTTTAGAAGACTGTGATGTGCGTGAAAGCAGCCTGCAAAGGGGAAAGATGTAGGCGAGGATCTGAAGAAAGAATGAATGAGAAATTTTCAAAGTTAAATATAAGCACTTAATCATAGATCTAGGAAGCTCAGAGAACAGCAAACAGGATAAATACCAAAAATAACACCTTTGAGGCATCTCAAATTCAAATGGAAAAAGAAAACTCTGAAAACCAAAGATAGAAAACACCTTGAACAAAGTCAGACAAGGAAAAAAACAAACGAAACAACAAACTAAAAACAACAAGAACCATAAATAGTAAGTAAGTAAATAACAAAACCCCAAGCCCCTCTGTAACCTCAAGTTATTTCTAGAGAAGGCAGGCTCTGTTAGTTGCCCCACTTTTTAGAAACCACAGAAATAAGAAGGTAGCTGAAAGAAATATTTAGTGTTGGGGGTGAGAGGGAGGCGGTGAAGTTACCCTTTAAAATCAAAGGAGAGTTAAAAGGTATCGCCAGACAAACTCGGAGAACGTGTAGACGTTAGGTCTATTTTGTAAGAAATGGTAAAATAAAGCCACCAGGAGAAAACGTGGACACAGTTAAGCATAGTATTAGAGAATAAATTAATAACACAATTTTGAAAACTTCTTTTGAAAAATTTCAATTTTTATTTTAATTAAGAAAACTATTAATTTATTGTGTGTTGTTGTTTTGCCTGTGTAAGGGTGTCAGGTCACAGACATTTGTGAGCTGCCATGTAGATGCTGGGAACTGAACCCGGGTCCTCTGGAAGAACAGTCAGTGTTCTTAACCCTTGAGCCACCTCTCCAGACCCTATTTTAATTTTTTAAGAGATTCATTTATTGATGTGTGCACCTGCATGCTAGAAGAGGGCACTGGATCCTATTACAGATGATTGTGAGTCTCCAAGTGGTGGGTGAGAATTGAGTTTAAGGCCTCGCAAAGAGCAGCCAGAGTTTTTAAGCATCTCTTCAACCCAACATTTTCTTATTCTTATTTGACCAAACAGATCTGACACCCTCTTCTGCTCTGCATGGATACTGCGTGTACACGACACACAGATGTACATGGAGGTAAAACAACCATATAGGAATAGTAAGTAAACAAAATATTTAGAGAATTAAAACAACAACAACAAAAACCTTTTATTTCTCTCCATTGTGAGTCTAGTTACCAAGATGTCATGATGCCAAACCCAAGAAATGTACAACTGGGAAATGGCTGGGGAGTTGGATCAGAGCAAGGGAGTGCACTTAGTTGGAGAAACATCTTGAAGGCTCATAAAGAAGAAAGATTACAGGCTGTATTTATGTGGATGAGTCTAAATGGCCTGCACTATGAAGTTGTCTTTTAGAAGTTTCTGGAATGCATTAAATTAAAAAAAAAAAAAAACCATGGGTTTTTTGTTTTGTTTTTTGCTTTTGACAGTTACCTTTGTTTTAAATGGAGAAAAAATGCCTCTGATTTGCAGAGAACATCATGTGTTCATGCTTCACCCTTATTTTATCAATTCACTGTAAGCTCAGAATAAAGGGCTTCGGGAAGAGCTAGACTTAGGGTTTGGCTCACTTGTTTTGTTTTTGATTTTGGTCTGGGAGGAAGGGTGGGTGGGTAGATAATCCGAGTCCTAAAGTTCTACTCCAGAGGTTATAATTGGTCTCTATGAATGTTGTCTCAGGTGAGCAACATTATTAAGTTGATGTCCACAGTTCACAATTTACTTCAATTACACAGACGTAGTAGCGACTTTTCTCGTTGCTGCGACTGTGGCATTACAACTTACAAAAACAACTCAAAGAAGGAAGAACTTACTTTGGCTCTTGTTGAGGGGTGCATTTCACTAAGGCAGATGAGGCATTTTAAGTTCGTTTTATTTAAGATTTATTTTAGCTGGGCGTGGTGGCACACACCTTTAATTCCAGCACTGGAAGGGTGGAGTCAGGCAGATGTCTGTGAGTTCGAGGCCAGCTTGGCCTACAGAGCCAGTTCCAGGACAGCCAGGGAAGGCTATGCAGAGAAACCCTGTCTCGAACAACCAAAAAAAAAAAAAAAAAAAAAAAAAAAAAAAAAAGGTCTTATTTGTATTTATATTTGTATTTATCCTTCGGTCTCATGCTCTACTTGGGGCATGCGTACTGTCCACCACCTTCTGAAACGTAGTCAGATGTTGGACAGTAAATCTCAGAAGGCTCTCTATCTCAATGTCAGCAGGGCCACTGGGGTGGAAATCTTGGTGTTGTCCCTACCTCAGATGGAGCTGGAGCCAGGGATGAAGCCTTCATGCAATCCCTCAGGGACAGCGATCTGGGGCTGTAGCCTTGGCGCACTGGCTGGCTGCCTTCCTCAGATGGCCGTGGTGAGCTGGGCGGCCACCGTGGGCTGCACAAGAACTGTGGGCAAGTGCCCTCCCTGGGATTTCCAGCGGGCTTGCATCCTCAGACAGCCACAGGGTTGGTGCTCACCCGGGCGGTTGTAGCTGCAGAGGTGGGCAGTGCCTCAAGTGGAGCCGGAGCGGGGTTTTGGGGCTGAAGTCTCAGAAGCTGACCTGGAAGTCTTGATGCTCCTTCTAGCAACCGGGACTTGGGGAAAGAAGTTCCGGGGCCCCAAGCGAGTTGCTGTGGGTTTCAGTGCGCTCCTACCCCAGATGCTCCAGATGTGGGTGGGCTCACTAGGTTGTGCACTGCCTCAGATGCCACAAGGAGTTTGAGCGGAAGTCTTGCCGGTTCCCTTCTTCGATGATGGCAGGATGTTGAGGCTGAAGGGTAAGCATCAGATGAAGGTGGAGGTGGTTTGAAGTCTCAGGGCCCACCAACCTCGGTTAGTGCTTGGAGTTATGGAAGGCCCACGGGCAGATTCTTGACTTCAGATGAAGTAGGGGCAGGCTCCCCGCCTCAGAAGCTACAGGGGGTGCAGAGTGAGTTTGAAGTCTCAGTTGGCTTCACACCAGTAGTTGGGGTTCAAAACGTGTTTTTTTTTTTTAAAGGTATACCAAATCATTTAAAGTCTTTATCATCTTTAACTGTGTGTACGTGTCTGTGTGTGACAGAGGCCAGAGCTGTCAGGCTCCCCAGGAGCTGGTTGTGAACCTTCGGATGTGGGTGCTGGGAGTCAAACTCAGAACCTCTGGAAGACCAGGCCACCGAGTCATCCCTCTAGCCCCAAGTAGATATCAAATTATAAACCATTGTGAAAAGATCGCACACACGGAACCTGAATAGAAGTGGACATGCTTTGCTCATATATCTCGGTGTTGAATCAAAGGAGAGGTTACATGGAACAGAACAGGCATGGGCCAGGACGACTACTCTGTGTGTACTCAAATATCAAACAAAATATAGCATATGAACAGATTTGTTTTTCCTAGGTGCTGGTACCACTGAGCTTTATCTCTGCCCATGAAGCATTTTTTCTAATGATAACTACTTAGATAATACACATTAAGCCAGTGGTTCCCAACCCTTCTAGTGCAGTGACCCTTTAATACAGTTCCTCATGTTATGGTGACCAACAACCATAAATTTATTTTCATTGCTACTTCATGACTGTAATTTTGCTAGTTATGAATTATAATGTAAATATCTGATAGGCAGGATATCTGATATGTGACCCTTGTGAAAAGGTGGCTTAACCCCCCAAAGGGATCTTGACCTACAAATTGAGAAATGGTCTACTAAATACTCTTTAATCTCTAGAGGTCTTGACACAGTGCCAACTGAAAGTTTGTTTTGTTCAAATTCACCATAATTAGGTGAATGACTGAGATTCTAATTATATACAGTGACATTTCATTAATAACGTTTGCTTGCACCATTGAGTGTCAGTAGGGAAAGCATGGGTGTGGACGTAGTACTGGATTTAGTTGCTCCTGTCCAGTGATTATCACTGGACATTGTCTTTCTTCATGTAAACTTAGAGAGTGGTTAACCAAATATCATCCTGCTTTGCATACTAGGAAGCCAAAGAATTAAATGTCACAGTTCAAACCCAGGAGGAAAATAGCACTGAACGAAATGTTGTCCAGAGCTAAAAATCGTGGATTCTGTTCCTTGCTCCCAAACCCTTTGCTGTTATGCTGTATGGTTTGTGCAGAGGAGGTCAGGGATGAGTAGAATGTGAAAAGTCTGAGGACTTCAGTGCTGTTTTCCTTGAAATGCCTCTTCACGTATGGTGAAGAAAGTTTGAACTGACGACAGAAATGAAGTCTAAGAAATGTTTTTAATGACTCACAATAGTTATTGTATTATTGTGGTACTACTGTGCTTATGAGAGATATGTGCTATTTTTTAGTCTTATTACTGTCTAGTACTTTTGCACTAATTTGAGTTATTTTTGCTTTGAATCATTTTCACTTAATTTAGGGATGAGGTTGCCATTACTCATTTTGCATTGATTCATAAAATTATTTTCCAGTTTATTTACTTATGCTTTTGGATTGGCTGGCATTTACCTATTAGGTCTTAACTTGACCACCAGTTAAGATTATTTGATGGATTATTTTCTAAGAAGCAGGTGACTTAACCTGCTACATTGCCAGGACATGAAAGGACTAAGTAAATACTTTTTGAATGAATAAGTGAACAGAAAATTTAAATATGTTTTATAAATTCCAATTTTCTTTCTTGAAATTGCAGTGCTTCTGTTAAGTTTTCATATTTGCTTTTATGTGTATAATCTTTGAAACTGTTTGAAATCCATACTCACCTGAAGTTTTTCAGTTCTCAGTAAATGGTTTGACTTAAATCAACCTCTTCTAGTTCCTAAAAGCAGTAACACAAACTAATCTAATTAGATCTAACTAATGCATTATAATTGAAATGTGAAGACAAAAGCCTCAGGCTAATTTATTTATTTTTCTTTACCAATGATCTTTAAGTTCTTGAAACAGGCCCTGGGGGATTGTTAATGAAAAGCAGGTTGTAAATCCACTCATTTCCGGCCCGTATTTTCTGATTTCTTTTACAGCACTGTAAGATCAGCAGTTTTTTTTTGGGGGGGGGAAAGAAGGACAGTATCTTAGAAACAGGAAGCCGTTGTCAAATTCTTGGTGGTGGTTCCCTAATGTTCAAAGCTACAGTGCCAAGGAGGCTGTGGCTATCCTGTCATCTCTCCTCATCTGAAGGTCAATTTATAGGGGAAATAGAAGCAGTTCTCTGGTGATATCAGCTCAGGGTTGCTGATATTTGGGTTGCTTCCTGTTGGGGTTTGTATGTGATGAGTCAAGAAGCGTGCTGTTTCATCCGGCTTCTGTGATTAAGCTGTCTGAGCATCTACCTGGTCTCTGTTTAAATCTCTCTTGGTAGAAAGTCATTTTTTATCTTCACTTACTTTACTTTCTTCACTAGGCTAATATCTATGGAACATCTGTTATGTAACAAACCCCATTCCAGGTTCTGAATTTTAACAGCAAAGAGGCAAAGAATTGTGTTGTAGTTCAGTAACACAGAAGAAAAAGAAGCAAAAATGGGCAGTGTGCTCTTAAAGTATGACAGATGCTACACAGGGGGGAAAATACAGGAAGGGATATTGTATATGCTGAGGGCTTTATTTTTAGATTGTGTCATCAGGGGACCTTTTTGGAGAGTGTGACATTTGAGCAAAATCATGAATAGGTCAGAGACAAGTCACTGAGTTAACTTTTAGCAGTTGTTCTCACTAGGTAGTTATTAATTTGGAATAATAACTTAGTTTTTAGTCAATTCAGAATATATATATATATATATATATATATATATATATATATATATATTACATTTTTCAGGATGATGAAAATGCATAAGAAAATTTCCCACATACAGCTTAAGGTCTTAGTGACACATGGAGAATAAAATCCTGACTGGGGCTTCTGGAAAGTATCTTTGGAAGCAAGGCTTTTCCTTGTTCATGTGTGGGGAAAGCTGGGGCCTTGGAAATCAGATACAGTAGATACAGTTAGATACAGTAATTTCTCTCCAAGGCCTTTTAATAGTAACTTAATTGCAATGGTCATGAAATTGATGGTTTTAAGGCTTTTTTAGTGACATAATTTCAAAGCTCATAAAATTGGTGGTTTCATTGTCCACTATTTTTTTTTAATATTTATTTTTTTTAATGTATGCAGTGTTCTGCCTGCATATATGCCTGCATACCAGAAGAGGGCACCAAATCTCATTATAGATGGTTGTGAGCCACCATATGGTTGCTGGGAATTGAACTCAGGACCTCTGGAAGAGCAGCCAGTGCTCTTAACCTCTGAGCCATCTCTTCAGCACCCCAACACCGCTATTTTTAAATTATTTTGATTTTAACATTTTTACTTAAACTATTAATTAGCCCCCATTGTTTTATGTAAAAGGAAAAAAACACTTCTGACACTGTGAAGATGGCAGCTAAGTTGGGAGAGAGTTGGTATAGGGCTTGCTATGAAACACGCAAATCTGAGTGAATTCTTGTTCTTCACGTAAAAAACCTGGGTGTGGTGGTGTTCTTTTCTAATCCCAGCCCCAGGGAGGCAGATGCAGGGGACCACCCTATTTTGATTTGAGACAAGGTTTCTCTGTGTTGCTTTGGAGCCTGCCCTGGAACTCGCTTTGTAGACCAAGCTGGCACAGAAATCCACCTGCCTCTGCCTCCCAAGTGCTGAGATTGAAGGTGTGCACCACCACCACCGCCCAGCTGATAGTATCCATTTTAAAGGATTATTGTGAACACTGTGTAAACCATTGCATGGAGTGAGGATTCTTCATAATAGCCACCCAGTTGATGCTCATATGTATTGGAGAGAGAGACAGACAGAGAGAGAGACAGACAGAGACAGAGAAGAGACAGCATTTCAAAGAATTTAGTGTGCAAGGTGATGTTTCATGCATCGCCACTGCATGGCAAATAGAACCACATTTCCTGTATTGTATGTTTCAAGAGCTACTCTACAAATGGGAGGTTTTGTAGTCATGGGATGTAGACGATATAAAGCCTGCTAATTTTGCAACCAAATCTACAGAACCAGAGAGACCTTATGTAACTTCCCACAAGATCAGCTAATTAGTGTCAGAATGTTTCCTAGCCACTGTGTGAAGCGCCGCCCTGCACTGGTCCTCTGTTCCTACTGTGATTATTGGAGGAGGATACTGAACATCTTTGCTCATGTATCTTGGGATTTTCTGCCCTTCTTAAGGCATATATAAGATGTTAAATTCAAGACATTTATTATGTCAGGATAGATTGACAATTTATTATTAATTCTGTTATGCTCGTCTATCCTTAGGTTTGCTCACTTAGCCTGGGACAATTATCACAGTAGAACACGTTGACTTTTAGGAGTGAACACTAACTGTCTTCTGTCACTTGTCTTTATTCAGGATGCAGTTGGCTGCCTCTGGCAAAGGTTGTTACTTGGTGGACTCAGTGATTTATATCGCCATTATGAGCAGACCGTGAGCTCAGCCCAAAGCCTCCAGAATCAGGCAATTCAAAGGTGAGGTGGTCAGGAGACTGCCCTGGACTAAGCTGCCAGGAAAGGAATGGAGGAGAGAACTTGAGGGCCCTCAGTGTTTGGTAACCTAACACATCAGTAATCCTATCTGGCATGACCTCATAGTCCCTCCAGAGACTGAGAGATGAAATGGTAGAAGGACAAAAATAAGTGGAATGTCCTCAAGTAGGAGATTTCCAAAAGCAAGTGAAAGCCTAGGAACGGAGCTTTACATTCCTCCCGATTTCACTGATAAATGGGAGGTGTGGTGAGATCTGACAATAGAGACGTTTTATGAGAGGAAAGCTTTATATATTAACATATATACATACATATAACAATGAAATAAGCAGCATTCTCTTGTTAAAAACCCATTTCTACACCACTAACAAATGTTACACACCCGAAAAAAAACCTGCTGTGATGTGGCTATCTGTCACTCAGAGTGACTTTGGATGATCTTTTGCAAAAGGTCAGCTGCTGCCCTAAACTGAATTGAAAGAAGGAAGGTCATCAAGCACAAACACCCAGATTCTCATTTCTCTTGCTGCCTCTGGGCTTTTTTTCTGAGTTTGTGCAAGCCAGACTTCAACGTTGTAGAAGAATGGCTCAGACTCCTGGACGTTGTTCTCGGCGTGTCCCTTGAAAGTCTCTTTAGAGCACAGTTCTTGCTGTTCTTTATTCCTTTTGCTCCCGAGGATGGCCCAGAGATCTTCCTGTGATTTTCTGGTTCACAGCAGCTGAAACAGCCTATAGATCAGAAAATACTATTTACACGTCAACCTTCACCAAGGCTTGAGAGCATATTAGGATTATTCAAGAAAAATGTAGAAGCTTTTCCTGCTGCCTCCCATAACCTACTTTAAGAAAATAAAGCCAACTATAAAATAAGAATGGCTATAGCATAACTATTCAGAAGACAATCTACCCCTAACTGATCATTCTTTTCAGGGATGGATTTATGATGGGAATTTGCTGGACACTCATCTTAATTTCCTTGTGGAGATCAAGGAGTAAACAGTTCATCACTAATGGGGTGACAGCAGATAATGCATTCCTATACTAAGCCAGCCATTTCTAAATGGATTATGTATATTCACGAGGCTTTCGTCACAGAATGTTATTTAGTAGGTTTTGTTTGCCACCTATCATTTCTCTTTGTTATAGCCCCTTGTGTGGAAGAAGTGTCTGGATTGTCTTGTGTATTCACAAGTGGATGAGCTGTTAGGACCATAGGCAGGCTTCTAATTTTTGTGTTATTCTTCATATATCTTCAGGGAAGTTATCTTTTGAAAACTCAGCAATTTCCAGTTGTTTGAGGGAAATCACAATAAGAATTTAGAGTTGTTCTGAAAGAAAAAAAAGTGCGCGTATCTTAGGGTTTCTCTTGCTGCAAAGAGATACCATGACCACGGCAACTCTTATAAATAAAAAACATTTAATTGGGGTGGCTCACGTTTTCAAAGGTTTGGTCCATTGTCATCGTAGTGTGACGTGGTGATGTTCATGCAGACGTGGTGCTGGAGAAGGAGCCCGAGAGTCTTACATGTTGTCCCACAGACAACAGGAAGTGGTCTGAGGCACTGGGTATGACTTGAGCATGTGAGAAGACTTCAAAGCCCACCTTCACAGCGACACGCTTTCTCCAAGGCCATCGCTACTCCAGGAAAGCCACACCTCCTGATAGTGTCGTTCCCTATGAGCTAATGGGGGTCAATTACATCCTAACTGCTACCGTGTGACACCGAACGCAGATGAGTGTTCAATAGGTGTGCTGGAAACAGCGCCCCACCGGGCACCAGACCTGTGCTGGGGGACTAAGTCTGTCATGACGTTGCAGTTACTGTCAGTGAACATTCCCCCCCATATGCTGTGCATATGGATTCAGGACAGTAGTGAATGATCTAGAAACAGCAGAGCTCTTGGCTCAGGTGTCAACGATGGCGATCACTGAAAGGAGGGAACCATAAGGGCTCCTGACTTTGAAAGACTGGGATGTGTCATTTGTTTGGAAAGCCTGGTGAAGATGGTTTTTATGTGCTCTGTGACTGGCTTAGCATCGCGCCTAGGTTGGGTTTTACATCCTGTTAACGCAATCACTCCCGTGCATCAGAGATTCTTTGTTGCCTCCACTGTATTATCTGTTTTGCGTGTCTTTGGTGAAGCCATGCTTTTAGCTTCTGGATAACCATTTTGTGCAAAGTGTTCTATAGCAATAGTTTTCTCTGAAGCCTTACGGTAATGAAAAATAGAAAGAGCACAGAATGACAAGTGCAATTTTAAGTATTTTTTTAGCAAGACGACACCATTATACTGGCTCCTGGCCTTGAGTTTGGTTCCAAGGCTGTGTCTATGGTGACATGCTTTTTTGTTTAGTCTCCTTTGATCCCACCTGTTGTACAACTGGGCCTCAGCAGGACTTCTGTGGGCATTTTACTTAAAGCTGAGACCATTCACTTATAGTTGTTGGGCTCTTATCTGGCTTCAGTAGCTGTCAGTTGCTCATCAAATATCCTGTGAAGAAAACAAAACCCGCCAGTTCCTCCCTCTCTCTGAAATGTCTGCCCAATAAAGCCAAAATGACTTCTGCTTAAGAACCTCCCCAGTGCCATACATAAACACGATATGGTTTACACCATGCTTACTTGAGTTTAGAGGTGTATGTGTTGGGGGTATCTTATTTTTTTTTTTTAAACTTTAAGCTTCCTGAGAACTTTGTTTTGCTTTCTGTCCCCTGTAATGACCAGCACAGTTCATGGACTAGAGAGATTTAACAAAGGACAATAACCCTGTTAAGTTCGGAAATACCAATCTGAGCAGCATGGCATGTAAAACTAACTGGCGTGTGATCCCTGGATGAAGCAAAGCTAGACACAGTTAAAGCGATACTCACTGTGATTCATCTCACTGTTGGGTTTCAGACGCTGATGAATCTGAGGACACAAGCCAATTAGTGTATTGTCCAGGTGCGATTTACCACGAAACCCCAGCCTACCAGAGTTAAGATAAGAAAGCCTTTCCTGAGTGAGCTATGGGTCCAGGCCCTTTCTGAGGCATATCAGGCAGAGTCCTGCTGGATGGCACCAAGGATAGCATGGTTGGCATGTGCCATGACAAGTGCCAAGTGTACCATAAGTGCTGGTTCTTATTGAGCATTAATAACTATGAAGGCGATGTCCAAGCAAGCAGAGAATTTAAGGGTAATAGAGAGTCTTCCTAAGCTAGGAACTCTGATGGTCACAGACAACTTAATCTTTGTCTCCAGACATCATCAAACAACCCTCAATTTGCCACCAACTTATCTTCTGTAGTCTTTGTTTGTTTTAGTTGCTAAAGCCACCCAAATGCAGAGTCTGCAATGAGTCGTGTGTCTGTTTGACTGAGTCTCTGATTTTCTCTAAACAGGAAACCGTAGTGTTAACTTTGAGATAAATCTTAGGAAAGGCACCAAGAAATCGCAGAAGTGTGGTAGAAGATATGTGTTAAAATTTATTTATTTATTTATTTATTTTGCTTGCGTGTGGATGTCTAATTCTTCTAGCATCATTTGTTGAAAATACTGTTTTTCCTCATTGTTGGTGGTCTTCCTTTGCTGAAGGTCAGGTGGCCATGTTTGTGAATGCATTTCTGGCCTTTCTATGGAGTTGTCTTAGTCTGTTTGCTCATTCATTTGCCGATGGCACACTGTCCTGTTTGCTGTAGCTTTTAGTAAGTCCTAAGTTGGCTGGTTGAGCAGTTCCAGTCTTCCAGCTGTGTTCTCACTGAGCATGAGCAGACACTCTGGGTTGTTTGCTTTTCCATATGAGCTTAAGAATCTGTTGTCAGTGCTCACAGAATTATGGAGTTTTTTACTGCTTCTGTGAGTGATAACACAACAGTAAACTGGGCAGAAGAGGTGACAGGTGTGTAGTGTATTGAATGTTCAACTCAAAGTGTCTGTGTGGGTGTACTTAAACCATTACAAGGCAGGGATCATAGATATGACGTATATTTTGCTATCATCTATCTGTCTTTTACTTATAATCTACCAGTCATGTGTTTATTTCTCACCTATTACCTACCTGTGTACTTATCTATCAACTATTATGCTTCTATTAATCTCTCACCTACCTCTTTCTATTATCTACTTATCAATCATTTTCATCGTCATCACCTACTTTTATGTCTATCACCTATCAATTAGCTATCAACCATCTATCTATCATCCATTTCATCTATCATCTTCTTATTCATCTCTATCTATAATCTATCTATCTACTTACCACCAACCTACCTGTTAATCACAATGTACTTATAAAATCTCCCATTCATTTTTGCTTCACCAGAATGTCTTGATGAATACAGGGTGTATTTCTGGAAAACTATTGTCTTATAAAAGTGTCTGTGGTGGTCAGTAATTACCTAAAGTTAGGAAATGTGCGAAGAGTTCAAATATAATTATCACATTAAAATCTGAAGCTGGAGAAAGTAGTATTTTAAATGTAATTGATTGTTTTATAAGGTATATTATTCAAGATAAATGTGCAAATAATAAATCAAACTTTTTATTTTAGATTTTAGTATTCATATTTTTTGCAGACATTTAATCAGGCCTTTAGTCTCATTTTTGCTGTACACGATCTTACTTGAATGTTGACAGATGTATTTATATTTTGGCTCGCTTTGTATTCACCATCTATACTGGTCAAACTAGTTGTCTAGAATGGTGTCATCATCTCAGTTGCTGCCGCCCAGTTTCTACCTCTAAACAACTGTTTTGGGTCTGCATTCATCATTCTTGCATTTCCAAAGGTTTTGCCAAGGTATGTTAGCTCGTGGCAGGAAGTCTGAGGATCAGCTTTCCTCCATCTATGGCTGCTTCTGGTAAATGCTCAGAAAGCTGACCACTGATAATCCATTCCATGTCTACTTTACCATGCTCTCCAGAGACATCGTTTCCGTGGGAAGCGGGAGATACTGGTTACCTGTCTCCTCGACTTCCTCTCCTGGTAGCCACACATCCCTATACGTACTTCCCACTCTCTATCCAGTCAACCTTGCTGGTAAGTTTGTCTTTTTTCAAAGACTGGGGACCCTTAAGGACAGCGTTGTAGCTTCCATTATTGTATATCGTTAGCTTTGCATGTAACAAAGTTGATGCTCAACTAGTACTGCCTTGTTGATGGCTATCCCACAGTGGTGGGAAGCAGAGCTCAAATGTAAGGCAGTTAAATGGTTTGTTGGTGAGGCGGTAAAAGCTGGTGCGTGACATGAGCAAGGCTTCTCTTTTGATTTGGTTATTAATCAAATCAGATTGAGTACAATTACCCCTGGGGGGAAAATTCCAAGAAGGTGAGATTAAAATTACCGGTTTCCATCAATGGTTTCCAACTTGGGATGCACACTGAAATAAGATGTTTAAAAATCTCCATGACTCTTTCCTTGGCAACACTCCTACTCATAATTCTTTCTGAAAGTATTTATTATGGCTGGTATTCTTTTTGATTGATACCATAACTGTATGCATTTTCTCCAGCAATTATGCTTTAATTTAGTAGTGGCTCATGGCTCTGGGATATTTTAAACGTGTTCTGTTGTCTGTTGTCGGCAGCTGGGGCTGCGGATCTTGGGTTTTAATGCTCGGTGCTGCAGCTCCTTCTGATGTGCCCTGAGCACAGAATCGGTTAACAAGAGGACCCGGGAGCTCTTCCTACCAAGGAGGCTATCGGGGCTTACACGGAGGGTTTACAGGATTGAGGGGGTCCAGTGGCTTAAAAAGCACATTCAATATCATCAGCAGTTTCTTTTTGAAAGAAAAAATTCCTATTGTTTGTGTAAGTGAAACCATGGGAAAAAATACTCATAGGAAATAGAAGATTGCTTTTTTTTCTCCCCCAATGCAGGTGTGTTCCCTTTGTGTGTGTGTGTGTGTGTGTGTGTGAGAGAGAGAGAGAGAGAGATAGAGATAGAGAGAGAGAGAGAGAGAGAGAATCAAAGACAGCATCTGTTTCAGAGGTTGGGGGAGGCTGTTAGAAGAGTGTGCACCCTTTCTCTGGAGTCCTTGTTACCTTCTCTCGAGCTTGATCGTTAAGTTTCCCACAGCACATGCTGTAAGGACTTCTCTCTTCTTCCATTAGCCTACAAGGGCATTGAAGGGATGGCAGTGTGTCACCATCCATTCATCCCTGCGTTTTATGGCCGGTGGCGGTCAGCAGGGTTTGAGGGTGAAAAGCAAGGGTGATGCTAAGTGAGGGATGGAATACCGGTTTGGCTGGAGCATGAAGCAGACGAGGCCGCACATGTGAGCTCAGGCTGAACCACTGCCAGATGGTCCCCCAGAGCTGCTGTCTCCTCAGCTTCAGATGGATGCTGTGCGTGTGGTGTTGCTGTCTCAGGGAAAAGGCTTGCCACTATTAGCAGCTCAGGTAGCAAGTCCCATCAATTCTGGGTGCAGCAGCTTGGGGCATGAAGGCTGACTTCATTTACTTCTGCTCTGGAGACTAAAGATGACCCTATTCCTTGTGCAGGGAGTTATGCGTTGCCATTATTATACCTGTAAGGAAGAATACAACTCAAAAAGGGGAGAGAGTGAGTCTCCTTAATTTCACTTGAAGGAGAGGAAATTCACAACAGGGTTGACATTTGGATGGAAACAGGAAGTTAGGTCTCAGTCGTAGCTGGGATTCTGTCGTCATCGCCTCTCACATCAAAGATAAGGCAACGGCCAGGGAAGATAAAACGTTCACCCGTTGAAGTGCTAACTATAGGAAAAAAAAAAAAAATAGGCAGGCGTTGGTGGTGCACGCCTTTAGTCCCAGCACTCAGGAGGCAGAGGCAGGTGGATCTCTGTGAGTTCAAGTCCAGCCTGGTCTGCAGACCGAGTTCCAGGACAGCTCCAAAGCCACAGAGAAACCCTGTCTCAAAACAAACAAACAAAAACGTTCACCAGTTCCCTCACTGCCCATCACTGCGTGTTCACTTTCTCTCACAGCACACCAGTGCCCTCATCAGAGCTCACCACTCTACATTTGTTTATGTATTTACACATTTCAGTGTCAATAACACATGCTACAAAGTGCAGTAGAAATTATATTACTGCTGGTGTGTGTGCGTGTGGGCTTGCAAGTGCTACAGGGCACAGGTGTAACGAGTATGGTTTTTCCGCCCGCCGCCGCTGGTCTGGTCCCGCCGCCAAGCCGCCACGCCGCCAGCCCCAAATAATACGCAGAGACTCTGTATTTGATACAATACTGTTGGCCTGGTTACTTGTTTCTTATCGGCTAGCTCTGCCTTAATTATTAACCCATTTCTGTTGATCTATGTATTTTCACATGTCCTTCTCTTACCGGGGAGGCGGCTGGCGTCCAGCTCTCTCCAGACTCTCCATCTTGACTCCTCCTTCCTACTTCTTATTTCCTCCTTGTCTCCTAGTCCCTCCTATCTTCCTTTCCTATTGGCCAACAGTGCTTTATTATTAACCAGTATGAGAAACATATACAGAATGACATCTCCCATCACACAGGTCTTTTGTTTTGTGGCTGTGCGCCCCAGACTAGGTGGCTTGTGAGCTTCTGGGCATTCTCCTGCCTCTGCATCCACTAACCCTTGCCTTGTGTGGGTGCCAGGGCTCTGAACTGGGTCATCGCATTGCATGGTAAGAACTTTAACTGCTGAGTCATTTCTTCCAGCCCACCAGAGATTACTTTTTGTAGCTCTCTAGTATTTTGTTCAATGGATAGATATCAGGTTGATCATTAATTTTAATGTTTTTACTGATGCCTACTTTCAAGAGATTTAAAGTAGGTTAAGGAATGCTCATTAATTAATTTATTCGTTCATTTATTATGGATATCTTCTCATTGAAAGTAATTATTATGAAGTTTTATATCTGGTCACTTACTTTTTAAATCTTTTATCATGTTTATTATTATTATTATTTTTCTTATTTTACATATTGATCCCACTTCTCCTTCCCTCCCTCCTTCCCTCCCTCCCTCCATCCCTCCCACCCCATTCCTATCACATTGAGCAAGGTCACTTTAACACTCTGGCCATGAGATCTATAGTTTTCCTTATTTTTTTTTAAATTTTTGTCCCTTACTGTACCTGTCTTAGACCAATTTTTTTTTTTCAGATGGCAGATTGTGATCTGTCAATGCATATTTAAAATAATCTCTGCTATGTGAAAGTGAGACTTGAGTAAACATATTAAACACATTTACTAAAAACATAAGAGCCTGAAGTTCTGTGAAGTATGACTGTCATCACTGGCCGCGGGCGCTGACACCCCAGTTGTCCCTACCTTTTTGTTCATCCCTCTTCCCTCCCTACTGTGGGTCCGTCTCCACGTTTACTCTGTGTAGACCTTAGTACTCAAACACATTTGGCTTTCGGCGTCTCTTACTCCCCACGTCTACCCTTTTCCAGGTTGATACCAAGGTCTGTTGCAGGTGTGCAACCTGACTCCAGCTTCTTGATATTTTTTCCCCTCCCGTATCGTATTGCCGGTAGGAACAATGGTCTACCTCCTCCATTTTGATTCTAGTTGGCCTGGAGAGTAGCTGCTACCCTGGCCACATTGCCACTGTGTTCTTTGAGCCCCTGCCCATGAGTCTCCAGTGAGCCATCAGAACCATCCAGTTGCCTTGACGGGCTTCCCTAACACGTTTGCTTCCCAACTCCAAGGTGAGTCTCGCTCCTTTCTCCACGAAACCTCCGCCATTGGCTATACACTCTCCACTCCCGCATAGTAAACTCGCAGCCACCGAAGAGACGGGAATGGTCATTGTGCAACCAAATCTCCTCTCTACAGTTAAATTCCTAGGGCACCTCTGTTTCCCGAGCTCTTTTCTCTTACCGCAACCCTTGATGTCTCCCACCGCGGCCTACTGTTAGATTCATCCTTCACTTGACGCTGCCCATGCTAACTCTTCAGGTCTCTGCTTCCAATCTCAAGCCGATCTGAAGAATAAATAATAGTGTGGTGGTAGGGGTGTTGCCTCCTATGATTCATGCCTTCCTAGCTGTCGTAGCAAGAGGACTAAGTTGGAGGAATACTTATGTCACATCACCGTATGTCACCCCAGAGAGGCCAGGGGTGACCCAGTGTCACTTGATGCCTGTCTACTATTTTATTCTGTCCTCTGTCGCACCTGTCTTAGACCCGTATTTTTCAGGCAGCGGATTGTGATCTGTTAGTATTTTAAAGCATTTCAGTTTTTGCTGTGTAAAAGTGAGATTCGAATAGATGTAAGCATACTACACGTGTTTAGTAAAAATGTAAAAATCCCTTTCCGTTTGAAAGACTGATCTGAAGGCTCCATAAAGGGGAAAATAGAAAAGGAGATACGGTTTAGGGGAGCATGCGCACCCATTTCTTAGCTGTTCTGAGAATTTGCCTTGCTGTGCTGTTTTCCAAGTAAAATTGTCTAGCTTGTGGGAAAAATATAAGAAGCTCCTTCCTCCTCTCCCTGAAGCTCCATTTTTCTTTCTTAACAGAGGATCTGCCTTTCCACTCTTCCCATAGTTATTATCCTGATGTCAACAACAGAGAAAGTTAAAAGGTCTTTTCTCACTGGGACCTTGAAGCACTAATTTGCAGCATTTATGGAAAAAAGCCCTGCTGCTGGCCTTTTTCTGGCACATATATTTCCACTCTCTGACCTTTTAGAATTGGCCTTTAAGAAGGAACAGTTGTCAGGAATGGGAAGTAATATGGACGATCCAAAAAAATTGTACCATTCTCTGTCGAAACTGACGTCTTGATCATTTCTCTGAAGACTTCTGATGATGGTCAGCCACCTAAGGGAATTACAGCTGCCAGGATTCCCTGCAGACAGCGCTTAGAAAGGCCTGCACTAAGTCTCAGCTCTCCCAGTACATGTTACTCGTATTAAACACACACACACACACACACACACACACCCCACAGAGACAAAGAGACAGAAATAAAGATGCATAGAGAAAAACAGAGACAGAGAGACAGAGGCAGAGACAGAGTTTCTAAGGTTTTATTCATTTTCTGATTCTGCATTCCTTACCCAGGTTGGACTCCCAGGAGCTGGTGGTTATAAGCCACCCAGATGTTGATGCCAGGAACTGAACTCAGGTCCTCTACAAGAGCAGTGTGCACTCTTAACTGAGCCGGCTCTCCAGCCCCTCCCCACTCTCACTTTCTTCCCATACTCTAGAAGCGGCTTAGATGGACCGTTCGGATGAAGCACAACAAAGCAAGCACCTCGGCAAACCTTACCGTTGGTCCTCAAGCAAGCACCTCGGGGTTAGCTTGCTTATGGTATTCTGTCTAGGTTACCCGACTGGCAGATTCTGGTTCCTCTAAGGTGATTTAAAATGGAAAGCTAAAAGAGCCAAAGTTATAAAAAAAATTTCAGATTATCTGAAAAAGTTAATGTCCAAAGTACATATACAAATGACACATATTTATGCATGACTTCATTTGGCAATGATCTCAAGAGTTTAAGCGGAAGGCTTCCTGTACAGGTGAAGCGGAATACGGAAGTTCTTGTGGTAGTTCCTCCACTCAGCAGCTGACTTCGTACAGCCCTGGAGGGGAAGGACTTTACTTTGCACGTTGGTACTTGGGTCTCAACTCATGCTGTTACGCAACGAAGTGAGATTTTTAAAAACAATGCCATACAGCAAATGCTGAAAATCATCCCAGGACAAAGAGCTACACAGAAGTCTCAAGTGCAGGCTGTGCAAACTAGGCAGGTCCAGGCCCCGCCTTGCTAACACCGAAGCCTTGTTGAGCACCCAGTGGTACTGCTCACTTAGGACAGGTCTGACTTTGTTCTCTGGTTAATAGATGCTCAGTGACTTGTCAGGGATTTCCTTTCTTTTTCTTTTGTCACAGTCAGATGCCAGGCAGGAAGTTTCAGTCTCCTCCAATAACTAAATGTTTAATGGATCTACTTAAGATTGTGGATTGATGGAGAGTTTGCTATTGATTTTGTGTGTCCTAAGCAAAGAGCTGAATTTTTGGAATCCAGTTGCAGAGAGGGAGGAGTGATGAGCAAAGGGGTCAAGACCAGGCTGGAGAAACCCACAGAGACCTGAACAAGGGGGAGCTCATGGACCCCAGACTGATAGCTGGGAAACCAGCATAGGACTGACCCAGATCCCCTGCACGTGGGTGACAGTTAGGACGACTTGGCAGTCTATGGGACCTCTGGCAGTGGAACCAAGATGTATCTGTAGTGCAGGAATGGACTTTGGGAGCCCATTCCCCATGGAGGGATACTCCCTTAGCCTAGAGACATAGGAGAGGGCCTAGACCCTACCCAAAATGACTTGACAGATTTTGATGATCCCTCCTGGAAAGCCTCACCTTCCCTGGGTAGTGGATGGGGATTGGGATGGGGGGTGTTGGTGGGGGGCATGGGAGGATGGGAAGGAGAGGGAACTGGGATCGATATGTAAAATAAGAAAAAAAAAGTTAAATAAATAAATAAAAGATGATAAGATGGTAGGTAGGAAGTATACCTAAAGTGGTTTATAGAAGTTACTCTAGGAGATTAGATTACATACATTAAAGTTGCTATGAAATGTTTTTGATGTCTGGTAGCCAGAAGAGATAGGAGAGCAACCTTTGGATTGGGACTTAAACGGGAGTCATAGCAACAGCAGGCCTAATGCAGGCAGGCCTGGACCACATCAGGGGCCTGGCGCTTCCCACACAGGGCAGCTAATTGTGTTGGATGACAACTTTCTAGTAAAACACTGTGTTCCAATAAGTCAACTTTCCATTAAGTACCGTCTCCAAGCCCTCCCCATGACTGAGCCTGCACAGGGGGAGACTGAGGGAGGAAGGAAGACATCACACAACTCTTCAACAGGTCCTGATTGAAAAGAAGATAAAGTGAAAACTAATGGATGCAGATTAAATCAACAAGGATTTTTAATCCTTTTGTAAAACTCTCATCTCTAATTTTAGTTTTTACTTGCACAGGAAACCTGGATTTTTATAGGCTACTTGGAGAAAGAAAAAAACTTTCCAGCCCTCAGCAATGAGTGCATATGTTTATTTCTATTTTATTTTATAGTTTTTCAGTAATAGCTAAGAACTTGAAAAAGGATGACAAGTATTTTAGCTGATTTGTGAAATTCATATGTGTTAATGTTAAAAAGGATCGTGGGAAGACTCAACGGGGAAGTTGGATCTGATTTCCCCATCCTCTTCAGAAAGTAGTCTAAGTGGCTTGGAAATAGCCTGACTAAGTGTCTGGAGGCACTGGGTAGGAAAGTAGCCTGACTAAGTGTCTTGGGGGCACTGGGTAGGAAAGTAGCCTGACTAAGTGTCTGGAGGTATGGGTAGGAAAGTAACCTGACTAAGTGACTGGAGGCATGGGTAGGAAAGTAGCCTGACTAAGTGTCTAGAGGCACTGGGTAGGAAAGTAGTCTGACTAAGTGTCTTGGGGGCACTGGGTAGGAAAGCAGCCTGACTAAGTGTCTGGAGGCATGGGTAGGAAAGCAGCCTGACTAAGTGTCTGGAGGCATGGGTAGGAAAGCAGCCTGACTAAGTGTCTGGAGGCATGGGTAGGAAAGTAGCCTGACTAAGTGTCTGGAGGCACTGGATAGGAAAGCAGCCTGACTAAGTGTCTGGAGGCATGGGTAGGAAAGCAGTCTGACTAAGTGTCTGGAGGCATGGGTAGGAAAGCAGCCTGACTAAGTGTCTGGAGGCATGGGTAGGAAAGCAGCCTGACTAAGTGTCTGGAGGCATGGGTAGGAAAGTAGTCTGACTAAGTGTCTTGGCACCTGTTCAGAGTCACTGTAGACACTTCTCCTGTCCTCATGTTACAGAAGTAAGTGAAGTCCAGCACCAGTACACCCTGAGCCACAACAGTCCTGGTCTTCCCCTCAGGGAAGTCTTTGTGATTTCTGAGGCCCAAGCCTTCTTACTACGAATCCAGGGAGTTTGAGGATCTCTAACATCTCCTTTAGCTTTAATATTTAATTATAGTTTCATAAGTATTTTCTATTCTATCTTAGCATATTTTCAATAGTTTAGAGGAAATAATTTAAAGATATACTGTAGCTCATTTAGGAAATTTAAGAATAGGGCATATAAATTTAATTTGTATAGGGATGTAGAACCAGGATCTTTATAATGTACGGTTTGAAATCCAATAATTACCAGAATGACTCAATTCCCCTCAGATGAAAGAGACCACTTAGATTTAAGGTCAGGACATGAAGAATAAGGCTGAAAGAAGGGCTAAGATAACTTGGGAACATTCCTTGAGCATGTTTCAGGATATTTTGAATTTCTGCCTAAAATATGAATTTTAAACAAAGATGAAAACCTGTGAAATAACCCTGGAAGAGATATTCTGCAAATACTCAGGGGAGTTCAAGAGCTGTTGGGAGAGCTTGCAAATATTTTCAGATCAAAGAGCAGAGCCATGTATACCTCTGATGACTCTAGGTCAAGTATGAGGAACTACACCCCTTGTAGAGGAATGTAAGGAGTAAGGTTTTTCCTCCCGCCCACCGCTGGTCTTGTCCCACCACCGTGCCAGCCCCAATTAACACACAGAGACTCTGTATTAGATATAATGCTGTTGGCCAGGTACTAGTTTCTTATCTGCCAGCTCTGTCTTAAGTATTAACCCATTTCTGTTAATCTAATATTTCCACGTGGTTTCATCTTATCAGGGAAAGGGGCCAGCGTCTCTTCTCCCCAGGTCTCTCCATGCTGACTCCTCCTTACTCCTTCCTCTTTCCTCCTTGTCTCCTAGTCCCACCTATCTTGCTTTCCTATTGGCCAACAGTGCTTTATTCATTAACCAGTATGAGAAACATATTTACAGAATGACATCTCCCATCAGAGGAACATTTTCTGCTCATTGTTGTTTAGAGAAATGATAAACAACTCTTAAGAACCATACCCTGTTTATTTAGGAAGTTACATCCCACTACCATCTCTTGACTATTTCCCAACGTCCTTGTTAGTTTTCTTCATGTTCTTTAATTGTTTTTCTTTATGAAAAATCTTAATGTACTGTCGTTTAAACCTTCCACTCCATCTTTGGAATTTGCTTTCTCTTGGTCTTGCCCGTTGACGATGCTTTCTGATATATTTTTGCTTGATGGATTAATTCTTTCATTTCTATAATTTCCATTTGGTTCCTTTTCAGTGTTTCAGCAACCAAATATTCTCAGCTTAAAAATAAATGTATCTCATTGGTGGCCTTGTGCACGTTTGTGGTGCATGTATTTGGGGAGGGAAAAAAGATACAGATTGGACTGAAGTAGTGGTGTGTGTGTGTGTGTGTGTGTGTGTGTGTGTGTGTGTGTGTGTGTGTGAGAAGGAAGAACATTGGGAAGTTAAAATACTGAGGGTATACTTTTGCTCATGCCCTCATGCTCATGTATAGGATTATTTTCACCTGGATTTGGGCAATTTTTTTTCTTGTATGTAGTATGGTGGGGCTTGGGGAACTTTTTAGAGGTGCAATCCCCCTAGTATTTACAGAAAGACTCAGTGTGGGGTGGGGTGGGGACATCTGACTTTCATTAGTTTTCTGTGCAGATAGGGTCACATGGCTTTACTTGGGGATGACTCATTAGTGTTCTGTACTCTGTAAATGGTCTCTAAATTTAATAGTGGTGTTGTATAATCAATCATATGGGTCTTGTCAGGTGGAGAAGTCAGTGAATGCTCTTCCTGTATCCAAAGGGACTTCTGAGCATTGTAACTCATTATGGTTGCATGAAGGCAGGAAAAATAACTGAGCTAAGGACTTATCAAAATCGTTTTCTCATTGGTTGTAACTTCAGAGGAAATTTCCATCCCTTCTTCAAGGACAAAACATTGTGCTATTACCTTACCACACAGGTTTTTCCCTCAGGTCGTGACTCTGAACTCTATTTGCTTTGCACAATCTCATACCATAGATGGCTGTCTTTCTTTCTGGGCTCAAGATTACATCCCTCCAATAAGCCTGAAAACACCATGCAGTGAGGAAAAAAATCATGGACCTATTTCTAGAAACAGAAAGATATAGAAAATAATGATGACACATTTTGAATTACTATTAGAATTTTAAATCTGGAGTATTTATGTTTTTTTAATGTGGTGTTGTTTCCTAGAACCATTCAAATTAAGTTTTGAGGATTAAGAGTTAGAATCGCAATTAAAATACTGTAGAGAAGACCTCACACTGACTAAGTTGTTGAAGAGCTCACAGTTAATATTATGTTTGAGTATATATTTGATATCCAAGAAATTTCCAACTAAGTACTGCAAACTTTATGTGCATTGGGGACTTTATTTGCTGAATAAAATGAAATTGAGGAGCATAGCTCCTCAAACTACACACATGAGACTTAAATTTATATCAGAATAATGACCAAAGGGTAGGAATGGCATGAATAACAATTATTGAATGTATTTATTGGCACGCTATGGTGATACATTCCCAAGATCTCAGCACATGGGAGGCTTATGAAGGAATAGCTCCATGGTTTTGAGGTTGACTCAGGCTACACAGTGAGACCCTGTCTCAAAAGGCCAGTAGTATGGATGGATGAATGGATGAATGGATGAATGGATGGATGGCTGGCTGGATGAATGGATAGATACACTGATTGATATAAAGGAACCAATTATGCTAACACAAAAACATGTATGGAAATGCTCAAAGTAGGATCACTAAAAACTGCAAACATCTCAACCAATCAAGGGAAAACCAGCAGTTACAACCATACACAAACTTCTCAGCAATAAAGGAGCCCCTGTCTGATTTCTGCCACAATATGGGAGAATCTCAACTGCTTTATATTAAGTGAAAAGCTGAACACCTACGACCATGTGGTGTGTAATACTGATCACATGACTTTCTGAATAAAGCCAGTCATATGGACTGGTGGCTTCCAGAACTGAGACATGATTGACCATGAGGTGACACTTCTAGGGTGACGGACTTTTTCTCTATCTCAATGGTACTGCAGCCACAAAACTGTCAGTTTCTCCATATTCAGAGCTTGCATCAAGGACGGCGAATTCTGTCGTTTATTAAATTAAAAAAATGTAATTACTAAGAAGTTAATGTTATTTTAAGGTTAGGAAATCTGTGTTTTGTCAATATGGTAATTTCTTGCATCTTCGAAGTAGCTGATTATGTATTTCCAAAGGCATAGTATTGCTTGTGGCTTTTCATCCAATAATCTCATTTGATAAAATTTATTTTAAGAAAATCACAAAATGAGTAAAAAACAAACAAACAAGCAAACAAAAAAAAAAACCCTACAGAAGCAGCATTTTTCACCGTATTAATAGGCAAGGTACCTCCTTGTGTGTGTGTGTGTGTGTTTTTTTTTTTTTTGAATTTGCCCCCTTGTTTTGTGTTATACTTACTGTGTGTGTGTGTTTTTTTTTTTTTTTTTTTTTTTTACAAAACCACAATCTTTATGTTTTTCAGTTTTGTGAGGAAAATAAGATTAATATCCTACATTGGTTGAAGAATAGCAGATTTTCTATTCTTTTCTTGAGAAACACACAAAGCCATCCATTTCTGTGACCTCTTTAGAAATAGCTTGAGACTGAGTAAAACCAGAATTTCTATTGCTATAAATAAGTAGGCAAATTGAGATGAAAAGTACGGTTGCTAGGCAGACCTTTCAGTGAGATCTGGCTTAGAAATCTCTTTGTGCACTTTACAATTGGATTCAGTTCCAGATTTTCATGCTATTAATCCAGTCCTGACCTAGACTCTTCATATGTTTAAAGCTAGAATGTGGGAAGCTAGAACTTTACATTTTGCACATTCTTTTTCTTGGAAGTATAAAGTTTTGAAGTCAAACCAAACTTTTCATTCTTTTGGGTTGATTTGATTTTGGCAAAACGCTCTTCTTATTCACAAAGCTCTTAAGCTTTCAAACTCTCCATTAGGCACTGCAAACCAGTGTTTTGCTAATTAAATATAGATGAATGTCAACCATAAGAAACTTTCTTAGAAGCAACCATGTTATCTTTAAAAAGTAATCAACTGGGAGGGTACTACACACTGTGCTAGGGTGAGGTGAGAAGGGGACATTTTTAGGTGAGATTATTTGTGATGAAATCTGTACATTCAGGGGTCCTCTTTGTTAGCACATCCACCATGTTTGTGAGCATCTCTTGTGGACAGTGCTCAGAATACTGGTGTATTTGTGACCAAGACCAATACTTACAATCTCTTTTGTCATAGACTTAACATTTATGCTTAATGAGAAACTGGTGTACAGGGCAAGTTTCAGGACAGGCTCTAAAAGCTACACAGAGAAACCTTGTCTCAAAAAACCAAAACCAAAACAGAAAAAGAAAGAAGCTGGGTCAGGAGTTGCTTATCCTCGGGTATTGTAGTCTGTTCACTGGGGCAGATTGAGTGATTTAGTGAAGTCAATGATATGGGTGTAAGGAGTACAGTTTTTTCCGCCTGCCGCCACCTGGTCTTGTCCTGCCACTGCGCCAGCCCCAAATAACACACAGAGACTCTGTATTTGATATTATACTGTTGGCCAGGTACTTGTTTCTTATCGGCTAGCTCTGCCTAAATTATTAACCCATTTCCGCTGATCTACATATTTCTCTTACCGGGGAGCAGGCGGCATACTGCTTTCTTCAGACTCTCCATCTTGACTCCTCCTTCCTACTTCCTATTTCCTCCTTGTCTCCTAGTCCCTCCTATCTTCCTTTCCTATTGGCCAACAGTGCTTTATTATTAACCAGTATGAGAAACATATACAGAATGACATCTCCCATCATCTCCTCTTTTCTGTTTAAATAAAAAGGGGTTTAACCTTAACATAGCAAAATATATAACACAACAGTTATCCAATAAGAATCACAATTAACAATATTTAGTCCATTAACATTTAGCAAGATTAAAGGAAACTATTCTATCATCTATCCTATATTTGTGAATCTAAAGTCCTATATGTATCTTATCTTTAAACCTAACTAAGGAAAACTATAACCATAACTATTTGTCTTCAACTCCATCAAAGACCACAGAAGGATAATATATAAGCTCTAGAAATGACAGAGACATCTTGCCTTTTCAGTCACCCGAAGTTCTTCTGTAATCTTCCATCTTCAGCCCATAGGCCATAGTATGTCTGACAGACTCTCCAGTAAAGCAGAAAACTTTAAACTGTCTTCTTTATTGGCAGTTTGTCAGTCACTTTCTCTCTGTGTCCTGCATACTGTCTCGAAGACTCTTCCATGAAGCAGGATCTCTGTAGCAATGTCCATCTTGAATCAGGAGTCACTTTCCTGTGGGTCCTGCATGTCCAGTTTATACATCACAAAGTCAAACAGTCCAGACAAGAGCAGTATCTTGTCCAAATGGCTAGTCTTGCCATATTGGAAGCAAACGTCATAATGCATTTCTTCGATGTCCATCTTCCTTTCTGGTGCAGGTGGTATTGCCAAGAGCAATTATGTCTCTCTGTCACAAAAACCCTAAACCACTTTAAATGCCATATTCTGTAGGTCTTTGAAAGGTTTGAAGAATTCCTATCCATCTCAAATACATCTCTGTGTATCTTGAAAAACCTAACTAACTTAACTCTAAGCTTTGACTATCATAGGTAATTATCTATAATCTGTACTACATTATATTTCTATATAAACACAATACCTAAACAAGAGGAGAAATACACATCTCACAAAATTGACATTAAATTGTATCAATAAATGAAAATCGATTCCAAAACAAAGTAATCATATCAATACCATAATTCCCTTTTTACCTTTAAAAATAATTGGCTGTGATCATTACCCATTTATAACCAAGTCCATTTACATGAAAACAAACATTTATAAACAATGTTTGGGAATTTGGGCGTCGTTCTTTCCAAACTACTTCCTGCTGACAGGGGGCGCTGTCATGGGGGGATCCTGAGAAGATGGCAGTAGTCTGCATGGCTGCCTTGTTCAAGCAGTTTTGAATGTTGGATCATCAGGAACTCTGTTTCAGGGGGCCTGGCTTGTTCAAACCACATTAGTCTGCAAGGAATCCACAGCTTTTCATTTTCTGTGGAAGAAAAAATAGAAATCCTTTTCCCCAGTAACTTGTCCTTGAACTTAAATGTTGGAGTCAAAGCATTTTTAAAATATATAAATTGAATTAATGCAGCAGCATTTCCTTTATCAGTTGTTATTTTCTCAGCAGTCAAACAATGTAGAGACAACACAATAGCATACAGTAACCAGATTCTCTCTGAGCTTTTCATCTTTACGTGCCTTTATTACTCTGTTTATTTTACTTTTATATTTTTATTTTTTGACATAGGGTTTCACTGTGTAACTCTTATCTGTCCTGGAATTTACTCTGCATACCATGTTTACTTTGCAAATCACAGAGATTTGCTTGCCTCTGTCTCCATAGTGCTGGGATTAAAGGCGTGTGCTACAACACCCAGTTCCTCTTTGTCTCTTTAAAACCATTTTTCTTTTCATGTCTACGTATATTTTAAAACACACTGTAAACCTTTAGAGGTTTTTCTTAATATGAATCTGTCTTTACTGTAAATCTTTATCTTTGTCTGGCCACAAGTCTTTTATCTGGTAAACAACAACATTGCTAAAATGAAAGTCATAGCTGTGTCAGCCGCGGTTTACCAAAGATGGTGGCAGGTACTTTTACCGCCAGAACGGAAAGCTGTGCTCAACGCCTTGGTCTGCGCTGCCACCCAGAAAGCATGCTGCCGGCTTGGAGATGTGGTCACTGCCATTGCCATCTCTCATACACACCAATAAACTGTTAGCAGAGTTATTTAAAAGCTGTGCGGTTTTTTGCTGCTTATGGTGAGTCAGGAACCTTCCCTTAAAGGAGCCACGCGAATATCTGCTTGTCTCTAGCAAAGCAGAGTTCAACTGAGAAAAATGCTGATACCAAGAAGCCTTGCTTATTTCTGTTATTTTGTTTCTAAAACCCTTTTTTAAGCTTTTGTTAAATTTTAAGTGGAAGTTCTTAGTAGCCACGTGGGCGCCATCTGTAAGGAGTACAGTTTTTTCCGCCTGCCGCCACCTGGTCTTGTCCTGCCACTGCGCCAGCCCCAAATAACACACAGAGACTCTGTATTTGATATTATACTGTTGGCCAGGTACTTGTTTCTTATCGGCTAGCTCTGCCTAAATTATTAACCCATTTCCGCTGATCTACATATTTCTCTTACCGGGGAGCAGGCGGCATACTGCTTTCTTCAGACTCTCCATCTTGACTCCTCCTTCCTACTTCCTATTTCCTCCTTGTCTCCTAGTCCCTCCTATCTTCCTTTCCTATTGGCCAACAGTGCTTTATTATTAACCAGTATGAGAAACATATACAGAATGACATCTCCCATCATATGGGAAAGTCTTGAAATTCAGATCCTAGTATCTTTCCCTAGTCAGTTCATCTCCAACACAGAGAGGACAGTTTTCTTGTCCTCAATCGCTTGTCTTTCCCTGTCGGTCCACAGTAGGAGACCTTGCTTCTGATCCAAACACTCTCCTAATCCCCCAAACACAAAGTTCATGACCTTGCCTCTTTCTCCATCTGTACTGTTTTTTTTGGGTCCTGGGTCCCTCTTCATTTTGGGTTCTGGGTCTGGGCTCCCTTGCCTGTTACATGCATGCTCCTGAATTACCCACTGCCATTCCTGTGTAATGAGTTTTCCCCTTACATAAATACACAGCATTTGTAAACTTGCATAAGATGCCATCCTACAGTGCCACTTAGTCCTTCCAGCTAAGAGCCCACGGCTCCTCCTTTTATGGAAATCTTGAAGAGGTTATTTATAGAGTCTATGCGCCCCTTGTCTACCAAGCTCTCTTGGAGTCATTTTGCTTAATGACTCTTATTAAGATTACCAAAGACCTTCATGTTGCCCAAGTTAATGTCAATACTCAGTTCTCATTTCAAGAGCACTTGGTTAAGTTTTTTTTTTTTTCTTCCTTAATGTCCATGCTTGACTTTGGAGATGTCCCAAATGAGTGCTGGGGTTGACACTAGAATTGGTTACTTTGCTGCATAATCTTGCTCCTTAACTTTTTTAATTTTTGAAAGTAGAATATAATTATATAGTTTTTTCACCTTCCTTCCCTTCCTCCAACCCTTCACATACACCTAAATATAAAAATGCCGCTTGTTCAGTCTGTATAATTTTACTTGTACGTATGTTTTTACGGCTGACTATTTGACATGAGATAATCAATTGCTGTGCTCTTCCTTGGGGAAGACTACTCTTCCATTCTTGGCATTGCTTAGTTGCCTGTAGTTCTGTGTCTGGGGTTGAGGTCCCATGAGATTT
Organism: Phodopus roborovskii; assembly: GCF_943737965.1. Taxonomy (NCBI): domain Eukaryota; kingdom Metazoa; phylum Chordata; class Mammalia; order Rodentia; family Cricetidae; genus Phodopus; species Phodopus roborovskii. The sequence continues at coordinate 16,439,944 of NW_026125278.1, read as the reverse complement.
CCCATTCCATGTTAGCATGTCTGTTGGTGTCGTCCTTATTCAGGCCTTGCTTAGGCAGCCATATTGATGAGGCTTCCTGGGAATAGCTTCTCTGACATTTCTATGTAATCTCACCGTACACTTCCTGTTTATTGGTTTCTACAGTCTTTCTTCTGCTGTGATCCTGCTACTGAGCCTTAGGTCCAGGAGATGTGTCAGTTAGGGCTAGACACCACATGATCATTTCATCTCTGAATTTCGATCAGTTGTGACTTTCTACAATGGTCTCCATCTTTTTGCAAAGAGAAATTTCCTGGATGTGTGGTAAGAACTACCCTTATCTGTGGGTGTAAGGATAACTATGTATATTGTAATTAGGAGCCACACTATTTTAATAAGATGGCAGTTGTAGGTTCTTCTCCATGACCCATACTCTCGTTAGTCCTGGGTAATTGGCTAGGTTTCCAGTACATGAAATAACTTAACTCTTCTTGAGTAGGTCTTAAGTTCAATTAGAGATCTGCTGGTTACTGCCAAGTAGTAAATGCCCGTATTGCACCTACAGGGTCACTATGCCATTCTGGTTACTGTTTTAATTCATTAGAATCACAGCTGGCTAGTCCTCAAGGAGAAGGCTTTCAGGTCAGAGCCAGCTTAGGCCCCCTGGGTCCTGTGTCTAAAGTACCTGGTGTCTTCTGGAATAGAGATTTACCTTCTAGCTCTGGGGAGCAACCAAGAGTAATAGCAATAGTCTGTAATACTTTGGGTGACTCTTGGACAAACCTGACTAACTCAAACAGGAACTTCTTTTTTTTTCTTCTTATTTTACATATCAATTCCAGTTCCCACGCCCTCTTTCCCTCCCTCCCTCCTTCCTTCCTCCCTCTCTCCTTCCCATGATCCCCAACAACTCTCCCTTCCTGTCCCTATCCCCCCTCCACAGGGTGGGTGATGCATTCCAGGAGGGATCAACAAAATCTGTCAAGTCATTTGGAGTAGGGTCTAGGCACTCTCTCCTGCCTCTAGGTTAAGGGAGTATCCCTCCATTGGGAATGTGCTCCAAAAGTCCTTTCGTGCACCAGGGATAAATCCGGTTCCAGTCTCAAACATCCCTTAGACTGCCCAGGCCTTCTAGCTGAGACCCACGTTCAGGGGGGTCTGAGTTGGTCCAATGCTGGTTTCAGGTCAGCTGTCTCTGTGGGTTTCTGTAGCCTGGTCTTGACCCCTATTCTTATCACTCCTCCCTCTCAGTTAGGCTCAGTGTTTAGCTGTGAGTGTCAAGCAGTAACTTCTTATGCCTGTTGTTGGAGGTTTTGTTAGGTGATCTTTTACCTTGAGAGAGAATTTTCAGCCCAGATGGGGAGATTTCACTTATATGTGTATGTGTATATGATGTATATATATGCATTATTTGCAATTTTAGGTAGCTAGATAATGATTCCTTATGACTTTTGTGGATACTCTTATGTTATCTTACCCTCCTACCTCATTATTCTGTATTAATCTCCCTTCCCCAAGTAAAGGCCCCTGTTTTCCCCCCCCATTTCCTCCTTCACTTCATTTGTGCCCTGATAGTCTCCTCTTACTCACTCTTAAGACTCTTAAATTCTGGAGGACTCAGGTCCAAATCTCTTCTTTTTTTCTGTCTGTATTCATTCTCTATATGATCTCACCTCAAGATTTTAATGGCATCCCCATGCCACTTACACTACTAAGGTCTGATCTGATGGCTGTCTCATGATCTGGGGGATCTCATGACTCCCACAGAATATATAAATCTAAATTCCTGAACTCTCAGTCTCTTCAGTTCTATTCCCCACCACAACAAATAACATTTAATTCACTGAGCTGCTCAAAAGTCTTGGAATAATTTCTCACACCTCTTATCCTTTGGCACCCTAGACTCAGTCAATTAAAAGTTGATGCCCTGTAGCTGACCATTTCTCACTTCTTACAGACCAATTGTCACCTCTACCACAATTGTCCACTATGTTCCTGCCTTCCCACCTGGCTTCTTGCTTCTACACCAGGCTGTGCCCACCCACTGGCTTCATGTGTAACTGTACTCAAGGTTTTACTATTACTTACAGACATCTGTACATTCTTCCTCCAACCTCATTTGCTCACATTGCTTATTGAACTATTATTCTTCACGCAGCTCCCAAGTGACTACCAGATTATAATTCTCCAGGGCCATTGCACATTCTGTTGAATATGTCTGGAATACTCCTTCCTCAGCCATTTTCTGGGGTGGCTGCTCTGTGGTGTGGTTGGGAAATGTATAGCATCCCCTACTTTATGAAACGCATCTGTCCTGTTTGTCAGCTTACTTTAGTTTGTTTATGTTATGCATCTCTATATGATATATAACTTGCCAGTAATGAAGTTCTATAGATGAACCACATTGTGTCTAAGACATGGGCTTACTGTGTTTGGATTACAACTGTATTCTGAGAGTTCTTACATAGGAAGGTGCCCAATGTGTATTGGCTGAGATGCCAGATGAAGCAATAAAAGAAAATATGCCTACTTAAAATTTAGATCAATAACAAATAATATTTTTGGTGTAAATATATCCCAAACATTGCCCAAATTTTATCTTTCAGTTCTCATAAATTGTTCATCACCAACCTGGAACAGGGATGAACTGTCTCATATGCATTCAGTACTAGTGGCTACAGCAACACATGTATCCTGGAGACGTTGCTTTCAAATGCTTTGCCACTAATCGAACTTGGAAATGAACACCCACTGTGCTTTCAGAGCAAATCATAAGAGCTGGAAATAGTTCAATTTGGGAGTATATTTTGGAGGAGTGCAATTAACTTACTATCAAGAATGTTAGAGGCAACATCTACAGCTCTCGTGACTAAAAGGTTACAATATGCAAGGGTTTTGGCCACTTAATTGATTATGAACATCTGGATGAGCTATCTGCAGGTGAGGGCATAAGTTGTATATATATTATGTACAGATCAAGTTAATGTGGATGAACTAAATTTTGTTCATTAATAACTTAAGGGAGACAGTGAGAACCACAGGCAGTACTGACAGCTAATGGCATGAGTGGAGTCACTGGGGTGCTGTTGCCATGGTTACCTAAAGACGGAGACAGGGAGGTACAATTTGAATCAATGACTGACTGATCTTGGGGGAATGAACATCCACATATCCTTGTTTCATTTATTGGAGCTTACTGTTTATATGAAAAGCAAGTGTTTACTTCTTGTGACTTCAGCATGTTTGGGAAATGAAATGAGCCTGCTATGGGCCAGGCTATTGTGGATATTATAAGATGAAGCTCACAGCTTTCCCAGGAGATGAAGGTGCATGGAGCATGGGATGAGAGGGTTTCAGAGGCACACAGATATGCACTCAAATTAGGCAATTGAACATTCTAGGAAAAGGAAAGGTACAGTGAAAGCAGATGATTAGCAAGATGGGGAAAGGCATGGGAGGTTGTTAGTTGCTAGTTATAGGTGGACACCACTTTGATGTTGGGGTAGCTTCTTTGTTAGTCCTCTAAAAGTCAAAGTTGTCTGTGAGCTGAGTTTGTGGGAAATGCTGAAAGAAGAAAGGAAATCAGGGATCAAATGAAAGCCCAGTAGCCTGGAATGTTGATTCTAACCCAGCACCTGAAATTGGCAAGAGGACACACTGATGAACAGAGTGTTCCTGGATCAAGGCGCCTAAGAAAGCTGAAGTCAGATGAGATGTTCCAGAGTGGCTGATGAAGCCTTAGGGCTCCAAGCCTCAAGGAAAGCCATCAACACTGAGCATAGCCCAAGGATGCAGTTGTTTTGCGTGCAATATCCTGCACTTTAAAAGCCTTCTTTCAGCCAGCAAAGCTTTGGTCTCCCTCCATGTCAGGTCCCAGTTTTCCTGTCCAGGAACTCTGGTCTTACTCATCATTCTCAGATAAGTAAGCTGCAATGTTATGTCCTCCAGGCCTTTGTACTCACCAGGGAGAGTCAACTGGAGCCACAGCAGCTGTTGGCAGAGAACTGCAGCTGTCTTGACTGTAAAAGTGTCAGGATTCAAAGGTCAAGGGTGGCAACCACAGCAGGGTGGATACAATCAGGGCAGTTTACAAGATACTTCCAGAGATCATTCTCCTGTGAGATTTCTGCTGAGACCACTAGTAGATTCACTGTTTTCACTCACCACTTTGACTTGGTATGACTCTCCTTTTCCTCATGAGGTCCTACATACTAGGTTGTCTGCATGTCACATGATAGACTATATCTGAGCAATCTCAAACAATATTCAATCCTAGTGGGTACACCCAATAAATATTGGACACCCAGAAATACAGGCTAAATGTAAGATCTCTTCTTTCCTTTAGATATTTTAGAAATTACATTTTTTGTACCATATTGTTTTCTAAATCTTTACAGCTCAAGACAACTATTGGTAGCCTCAACACAGCACATGCTCACTCATGAGTAGATATTAGATATAAAGCACAGGATAGCCAGGCTACAATCCACAGCTCCAGAGAAGCTAGGTAACAAGGAGGTCCCTGAGAGAGATGCATGGATTCTCTAGGAAGGGAAAATAGATGAGATCTCTTGGGTAAACTTGGAGTGGGGGTAGAGGGAAAGGGAGGGGAGGGCGATGAAAATATGAAGGAATGTGATGGACAAATTGGGGGAGGGACAGAGAGGTAGAGCAATGAAAGAGAGGAGGGAACCATTATGGGGTCAGAGAGAAACCTGGTGCTAAGGAAATTCCCAGGGATCCACAAGGATGACCCCAGCTAAGACTCCTAGCAATAGTGCCTGGACTGGCCTTCTCTTGTAATCAGATTGGTGACTACACTAATTGTCATCATAGAACCTCCATCCAGTAACTGATGGAAGCAGTTGCAGAGATCCACAGCCAAGCACTGAGCCTGGCTCTGGGAGTTCAGTAGAAGAGAGGAAGGAGGGATTGCATGAACAAGGGGGAGTCAAGATCATGATGGAGAAACCCACAGAGACAGCTGGCCCAAGCTCCTGGGAATTCATGGACTCTGGGAACCTGCATGTGGGTGACAGTTATGTGGCTTGGTCTGTTTGTGGGACCCCTGGCAGGGGGATCAGGATCTATCCCTGGTACATGAGCTGGCCTTTGGAGCCCATTCCCTATGGTGGGATGCCTTGCTCAGTCTTGATGCAGGGAGGAGGGGCTTGGTCCTGTCTCAACTTGATATGCCAAGTTTCTTTGACTCCCTATGGGAGGCCTTACCCTTTCTGGGGAGTGGGGTGGTGGGAGGTGGGGGGGGGGAGTGGGAGGAAGGGAGGGGGAACTGTGGTTGGTATGTAAAATGAATGAAAATAAAAAACAGACAAATATTGGTAGTCTCACACTGTCACCACAGCAAATGCGTTGTGTCGTTGCAGTGGGTAGAAGAAGCTCACGACTTTTCATAAGATTGCCGCAGGAGGCAGCAGAGGCTGCAGCCACCTGAAGTCTAGGCTGGGCGGGAAGTTTTGCTCCAAGGTGGTGACTCACATGGCTATTGTCAGGAGGCCTCAGTTCCAAGTCAGTGAGTCTCTGTAGTTTTCATCACCATTGTTATGGCCTGGCTGCTGATCCATCCCCTGAACAAGTGATAGGACACATAGACAGAGATACAGGGGACACACAGGCCCAGAGACAGAGGGACAGACCCAGCGAGGCACACAAAGCAGAGAGAGAAAGTGAGCCCATTACCTACAACAGCCTGGTCTACTAATGTAGAGCCACATATCACCCTGAAGGTGAGAGGAATTAGACTCTACTTTGGAAGACGTATTTTATAAAATATATTTCGATCATACTTTCCCCTCCCCAACACCCTACCCACCCAACTCGATGTTCTTTCTTTTTCAAAAACAAACCCAAAACTTCACAAAAAACATAAAAATGAAAATCAAAACTATCTAAAGACCAGTAAGTCAACAACAACAAAAGCCCATTCCTAAACAGAACGAAACCAAGAGTTTGTAAAATCCAAAAACAAAAGCACGAATTTTGTTCTCTGTTGGCCAACTGCTTGTGGGCATGAAGCCTGTCCTGAGGTGTAGTTAATGTATACACTGCGTCTATTTTAGAGAAAACTGATTTTACCTTTGCCAGTGGGTATCAGTTATAGATAGCTTCTAGGCTAGGCCTGGCATTCCGTGTCCACTTTCTCAGTGCTGGGACTCTGTCTGACTTGAACTTGTGCAGGTCTATTCGTGGTGCCATAGCCTCTGTGAGTTCATCATGTTCTGCTGTGCACGTTCTGCTGTGTCTGGAAGATATCATTTGCTTGCAGTCATCCATCACCCCTGGCTCTACAATATTTACTCCTCCTCTTCGGCATACGTCCCTGAGCCTTGAGAAGAGGGCTTTGATAAAGACATCTAATTTAGGACTGAATACCCCAAAGTCTCAGATTCTCTTCACTGTTGTCATATTTTGTTTGTGCTTTAACAAACAGAGCTTGCCTGAAGATCAGAGTGTGGAGCTAGCTACTGGTTAGTCATAGGGGTGTGGCAGTGGTGGCTCACACTTGAGAGTCACATTTCTTTAATCCCAGAACTAGGGCGGAGGAGACAGGAAAGGATGTGGCTGGACAGAGAGAGAATATAAGTCAGGAGGAGACAGGAGCTCATAGCATTCAGTCTGAGGAGTCATAGGGACAGGATTGCTCCTTTGGTTTGAGGATTCAGTAGTGGTAAGAGGTCTCTCTTGTGGATGTCTCTGACCTTTAGCATTTACCCTGATATCTGACTCTGGGTTTTTGTTATTTAGACCTATTAAAACTTGTGTACACTTCATATATTGTCCCCTTGTGGGTCTGTGATGAGGGCCAAACAAAGCACTGGAATATGGGTATAGTGGAATGTTATTAGGAGTCATTTTATAACAATAGTATTTGGTTTTCCCCTGGGCCCATTACCTGTCCAGTATCAGGTTCTTAGATATTTTAGCAGTGTCACATATGGGTTTCATATAATGGATTTGGCCTTATATCCAATGAAATGGTGGTTGGATACTCATGTAACATATATGCCAATATTGTGCCAGTATGTCTTGCAGGCAGGTAGGTCACTGTTGTGGTCTCAGGGTTGTAGCTAGTTTATATCGGTGATTATATGTGTTTAAATGATTTTAAGACATATTTGAAAACTGACATACTGTTGAGTATGCTTGCCATTTCTTTCTTGAGCTTCCATCAGATGCCTCTACAACTCTATCCTTTGCAGCCACACTCAATAATGATTGGAGAAATAATATGTTGGGCTCAGATTGGTCATAGGTTAAAGGCGTAGGGAGCTGTGACTTCAGAGGCTGTAGACCCTGTGATGTTTCTGTCCTTTCCTTCCCCTGCTCTTCAGCACGTGAATGTGATGGGCAGAGGTAGAGGTGCACTCTCAGGAGAGCTGAACCGAGAATGATCTTGAGAAAGTGAGGAAGAAACATGCAGAGCACAGAATGTAATAAATGCTGGCAGAGGAGTCATCAAACGAGCTTTCGGCTCCCCAGGGAGGGTGATCTTCCATGGGGAGCCTTCAAGGTCTGTCATATCATTTGGAGCAGGGCCTAGGCCCTCCCCCCATGTGTCTAGGCTGAGAAAGTATACCTATGTGTGGAATGGGCTCCCAAAGTCCATTCCTATACTAGGGATAAATACTGATCCACTACCAGAGGCCCCATAGACTACCCAGTCCTCCTAATGACACCCACATTCAGGGAGTCTGGGTCAGTCCTATGCTGGTTTCCCTCCTATAAGGCTGGGGTGCATGAGCTCCCCCTTGTTCAGGTCAGCTGATTCTGTGGGTTTCTCCAGCCTGGTTTTGTCCAATTTTCTCATCACTCCTCCCTCTCTGTAACTGGATTCCAGGATTTCTGCTCAGTGTTTAGCTGTGGGTTTCTGCTTTTGCTTCCATCAGTTACTAGATGAAGGCTCTAGGATGGTGTATGAGGTCATAGCAGCATTATTTGTAAAAGGCAGAAACTGGAAGCAACCTAGATGCCCCTCAGCTGAAGAATGGATGGAGAAAATGTGGTACATTTACACAATGGATTGCTACTCAGCAGAAAAACACAATGGAAACCTGCAGTTTGCAGGGAAATGCATGGAACTAGAAGAAACCATCCTGAGTGAGGTTACCCAGTCACAAAAAGAGGAATATGGTATGTACTCACTCATATATGTCTTTTAGACATAGAGCAAAGGATCACCAGCCTACAATTCACACGACCAGAAAAGCTGGGAAACAAGGAGGACTCCTAGAGAAGGGGAAAGGGACAAGATCTTCTGAGCAAATTGGGAGCATGGAGGGAGGGGAGGGGGAGCTAGGAGGGAATGAGAGGAGGAGAGAGGAGGAAATGAGGGACCAGGAAGATTGATCTGGGGAAAGAATAGAGGAGAGTAAGAAAATAAATACCATAATAGAGGGAGCCATTATAGGTTTAAAGAGAAATCTCACACTAGGGAAATGTCCAGAGACCTACAAGGATGACCCCAACTAACAATCAAAGCAATAGTGGAGAGGCTACCTTTAACGCCCTTATATGCAAATGCAAATTCTAAAGCCTGCTGCAGGAAAGGAAGCAGCTGCTCTCAGCTTGTGGGGAGAGCTGGGATGCTGGTGGTTATGTGGTTCCACTCAAAGCCACATTTGTTCAAAGAGCAGTTCAAGGTGAGTCCTGAGATTATCTGGAAGAAGAGGCGTGCAGGTGGAGAAAGAAGCAGGTGAAAGGTAGGATTGTTGGTGGAGAGAGAGAAGCTTGGCTAAGGAAGCTACCAGGGGTGAGGACGGTAATGATAAGATGCTAGAACGGGGCAGAAACAGTACCCCACATGGGCCCATTGCGTCTACTCAAGAAGCTAGGGGAGCTTTCACAGAAACTGGGTCCAGAGAGGAGCTCTGGCTGTGATCTGTTGATGGTCTCTCCTAATGTGTGCATGGCTATGGAGTTCCTTGGGTTTCAGGGGAGACTGACTTGAACAGTGGGTAGAAGCAAACATGGATCATTTACTTCATGTGGCACAAGGGACCTGACTCAAGGGATCCTCCAATGACTCTCCTGGGAGCATAGAAATATTGAATAAAGAATGACCCCATTTGGGAAAGCTGACCACAGGTAGAGTCTGTCATCAGTGGACAGAGAGAGGAGTATTTAAAGCAAGGCGGACACAGGCTTTAAAAGTGGACAGAAGGAAACGTCACCTTCGCTTGTTACATACTAAGATTGAAAGCACAGACTAACTCCCTAATGTTTATTAAGCATCTCCATGTTCTCCGTTTCCCAACACTCCCTCTCTTATGGAGCTTCCTTTTAATCTAAGAGTGAATAAAACAAATGAGTACATTTAATGCTGTGTTTGGTGTTGCTCAACACCATGGCATTTGGGAGGGAATCAGGCATGAGCAGATGCAGAAGAGGAGGTTCAGTCAGGGCGGGACAGCAGAGAGACTTTAGCGGAGCAGAGGCTTTGTGCGGCTGACTGGGGAGACACATCAGAGGAGACAGGAGATGAAAAGACCCGATGTGGGATGCAAGGCACAGGGAAGGCATCTCTGTGTCCGCAGCTCAGTGAGCAGAGGAAAGTTTGAACTGTTGAAGACTTAATATGGTTTTTTTCCAAAGGCAAAAGTCAAGCATGAAAGCATAAAATGCAAACAACAGAGTATTATAGAAATTTACTGACTGGGTAGGGAGAGAAACCAAATGAAGCATCAAGAAATGCTTGCGCCCTACCGCTCAGAGAACTGAAGAAAAAAAAAAAAAAAAAAAAGGCACAATTTAATCCAGAATGCTTGTTGAATGGGAATTTGCTAAATATGTAAGAGACTTGAGCTACAAACATGCGGGCCCGTGAAACAAAGCACCAACAACAAGCCAGTCAAAGGATATAAGGAAGGAGGGATCAATTTGTTTCTCAGAAGCTTTGAACAAATGTTTATTGTCTCCAAGTCTATGAGTTTTAAGTCCAAATACCCCTTAACAGGCCTCCCAGGAGTCACGGGCTGCATTCTGTTTGTTGTCCAGGACACGTTCCTACCTGAGGTTCCATCTGTGGATGGCCCATTCCACCAACAACTGGCAGGGTTCATTTCTTTGACTTTGGAACCACGGGCAGAGGTTTCTTGCTTGTTGTTCGCTGTATGAGGAAACTGAGATACCCACTGGCTTCATATATCGATCTTTGCCACGTGTGGGAACTCGGCAGAGTTGCCGGCGTCCACAGCACTGCCGGGGAAGAAAGAGACATACCCTGTATGCAGCTGTAGACTCAGACATTCACCCACTTACATTTCACCACCTTTTACATTCCGTGAAACAGATAGGGGGCATAGTAATGTAAGTTCATGAGTCAGGAACAGGGGACCATTTCAAGGATGTCTGTCCTAGAAATGATTCGACCAATGTTTAATTGATAGCCTAAGACAATGGTTCTCAACCTTCCTAATGCTTCAACCCTTTAATACGTGGTCACGTCTGAATTCAACCTTGGAATACCACAGAGAAGTAATAAGTTCTTCTGTAGGCACCATAGACCTGTAGACTCCCGAGCCACAGTTCAAACCATGAGATGAAGGGAATGGCGCTTTGGAGAGAATATCAGCAGTCCACACTCTACATGAGCAACGATTTGTTCAAGAACATGGGTCTTGCCAAAAACAGCTCAGAGGAACAAAATAGCATGCTACCAGCTATGTGCATACAGAGGTGAGAGCATGCTAAGATTGCTCTTATGTCATTTCTGACAGAAGGTATGCTTTCACCTTTCTCAAGAGACACACTAAAAGTTAACTTTAGAAGAAAATAAATAACTATAGGGTCAGTAACAATAAAAAATATCACCGTATTTGTTTGAGGTACTTCCTTTGTGTAGTAAATAGATTCAGTCTTGAGAACAGCCCTGCAAGGGACATGTTATCATCAACTCTGCAGTTCAGGTGAATTTCAAGTAAGTAAGGATCAATGTGCAGATATTTTTGTTGCAAAAATCACAATAAAAAGATTTAGCAGAATTAGAAGTATTTAAAAAAAAAAACTAACAACATAGATAAGCTTCTGGTTTGGTTGTTCAACGTAAATGAGCAAAACAACGAATTTTATCAGAAGAAAAAGGGTTGCAACAGCTGCAAAAGTCAATGTTGAAGGACAACCCCAAAATCTTTAGGAAGTGTGCACATTGGTTCATAAATGTGACAGCCATAAATTACAGCTGTCCACATAAGCTGGCATCAGCAACACAAAGCTGAGTGACAAGATTATTGGCTTTACATTATTTATGATATGCTAATATTTGCTTAAATCCAAAGCTAATTAAATCAATCATGTCCATGAACATTAAAATACTGGAAAATAAACCAAAGGAAAGATAAACAGAGAATGCATCTTTCTGAAGGGGAAGTGGAAAGAAGTGAACAGGGAGAAGTTTAGGGCATATGGTCTAATCCCTAGGTTGGGAGGTGCAATGTTGTGTAGCCATTGCTCTGGTGAACAGCTTAGGGCATATGGTCTAATCCCCAGGCTGGGAGGTGCAATGTTGTGTAGCCATTGCTCTGTTGAATAGTTTAGGGCATATGGTCTAATCCCTAGGTTGGGAGGTGCAATATTTTGTAGCCATTGCACTAGGTTGACATACTCTGTCTCTTGGAGGAAAGAGATATTATGTAACTTGTGGTGCTCGGGAGCCCAGAAAGTTACAAACCCACGATTATATAAGCAGTGTCAGTTACTGGCAGGAGAATCTGGATGTTCAAGCATCCTGCAAGTTGTGTCCAGGGCTCTAGGGATACAACTTTTGTGAGCTGTGTCGTGGTGGGGTGGGCTTTCTGCCTTTGAGTCACTCACAGTCTTGCAAGCAGTCCCTCACCTACGCTCCTAGTAAATGCACCAGATTGTTAAGCCAGAGTTGAGTGGAACGGCCTCTCTGACCTGTCACTGGTGCTCTATATGCATAAACTAAACTTTTTTTTCCTGTCTCCCCCAGAGTCACAGTCACACATCCTGGACTAATGAATATCTTGTATATTACAACTTCGATAAGAAGTTTTATAACTGGATTTTAAGAATTCACAATCATTTCTTTGTGTGGGGAGGGGCATTAGGACAACTTTTGGGATTTCATCCTCTCCACCATGTGGTTCTCTGGCATTGAACTCCAGTGGAGGTTTGGTGGAAAGCACCTTTAACCGTTGCTATGTCTTGCCTGTCCTGAACTTTGTTATTTTTTTTTATCACACACACACACACACACACACACACACACACACACACACACACACACTGATATTTGTTATAAAATCTGAGAGGGGATTCCTATATCTAAATGTAAATTGGTATCACTTATACTTACCTAGAGCATTTAATCATTTGTTTGTTTGAGATAGGGTCTCTCTTTGTAGCCCTGGAACTCTGTATAGTCCAGGCTGTACTTGAACTCACAGAGTTCCGCTTACTTCTGCCTCCCAAGTGCTGGGGTTAAAGGTGTGTGCTAGCATATCCTACTAGCATTTTAATCTTAATTCAACCACTTTTGCTCACCCCATTTTCTCATTAACAACGATCATTTTAAAAGCACTCATGTCCTAAATAGAAGTACTCAAAATATTAACTAAGCACTAAGACAGATGGGAACACTGGAGATACGACATGGTAACTAGGTTGTGTGTGAATGAATCCACACCATGCCTTTGTATTTGTTCCTAATCTAACAATATCTCTACCTGTACACAGAATACCCCAGGTGCTGTTTGTTTCTTTTCCTGCATCACATCTCTTGTTTCTGTTTACAAAGAAAATCTAGCTTTATTGCGCCAGTAGTCACGGTGCCAGTCTCAGGGAGACAGGACAGAAAAGTTCCATTTAGAACGAGATTGTGATCTCTAAAAGGTTACATCATCGTGGTACAGAGATAAAGAGTGGATCCAATCAATGCCTTATTTGTTGTCGAAACTCTTGATCCTGACTGGAAACAAATATGTGGCTGGAAGACCAGTGTTTTTCATTTAGCCCCTAAGCAAGATGGTCTGGTGATGCGGTCTTCCTTCTTTCTCTACCAAAAGTTACCAAGCAGCTTGGATTGGACCACTCTGCATCTGCTGTCCTCTTTCCTCATCTGTTACCTAACATCTGGGGTCTCTGCAGCCTTATGCTCATCACACAGGGTCAAGGGGCCAAGAAGATTCCAGTGGGGATGGGGAGGGAGAGGTGGAGGGGCAGGGGGAGGGGGAGGGGAGGGAGAGGGGGAGAAGCTGGGGGAGAGGGAGGGGCAGGGGGATGGAGAGGTGGAGGGGGAGGGGAGAGGAAGGGACAGGGAGAGGGGGAGGGAGAGAGGGAAGGGGTTTCTCTGTGTCATCCTGGCACTCACTCTGTAGACCAGGCTGGCCTGGAAACTCAGAGATTCACCTGCCTCTGCCTTCCCAGTGTGGGATTAAAGGCGTGCGCCGCCACCACTCAGACGTGTGCCATTCTCTTCATTTTCATAAATCCTAATAGATTCTTTGTTGTCTCACCAGATAGCTAGCTTCCTGGCTGACTTTGAACTCAGTACGTAGACCAGGGTGGCTTCAGACTCAAAGGGACACCCAGGCTCAGGTTCCCAAAACCTGGGATTGCAGACATCGGCCTCAGTGCCCAGGCTGAAGTGTGTATATATGATCCAAGTTAGGCACAGAAAACTGAAGTTCCAGTGACTTATGTAACCAGCACCTTTAGAATGAATCTTTCCCTCAGCATCCATTTAAAAACGCATCCCTGGCCACACCCATGCCCACGCAATCCTTACCTTATTCCCCCCCCCACTATCAAACCACAAGTTACTTTATTTGTTTATCTTGCTTATTGTTTACATTATTGCTTGACTTCAATAAGAAAACACACATTATCCTCTTTATTACTCTATATTCTTTGCACTGGTGTTTGTTGAAAAAAACATGAATAAATGAAGGAATGAATAAGTTATTTTTTGGGAAGCAGTCCATCAAGAGTCAGATCTGTCCACTGCCTTTATGTTTATTGTGGGTATCCTCATTATATAGAGTGAAAAACTGTTAAAGAGAGTAAGATCCTTGTTTAAGTCTGCACAGACAGCAATAGAGACAAGTTCAGGTCAGGTCCGTCCTCATCACTCGACTGTATGTAGTGTGTAAATAAAACAGTGGATTACAGGATTGGTGATGGGCTTTCACTGGCCACTGCTCCGCTGTAATGTTCATTTGCTTCGTAACAGAATGAATCTGAAGCAGAACTTGCTCGAGGAAGCAGTCTAAATGGCTCACTCCACTAGAACATTCTTGGCTCCCATATCCTTCTTTCCTGCCGATTATTATTTATTTATTTATTATTATTATTTGATGGAACACTGAAACGCATCCAGGACGTACGTACCCTGGAGGAATGCACTCCTTATTAAGACTTGGGCTCAGGCATCTGGAGTGAAGAAGAACACCCCTCTTTTAAACGAATCAACAGAACAGGTAGTAAATCAGGAAGGGCTTGAAGTCAAAGCATCTATGGGTGGTAGATGCTAGCTCCTGAGGCTCTGAAATGCCTCTTGTCCCCACCAGAATGACAGAACGCAGTTTATGATAGGCTGACAAACCATCAAGCTCAGGATAGCTGGGGCCCTGCCTCCACCAAACCCCAAGGCACGGGATGGTTTTAAAACAAGTTATATGATAAAAACAGATAACAATAGTATTTGTGTATATAGACCCTGTAAGATATGAAACTGGTGGCTTCTCGCGCGAAGCCTCATTCCGAGAAGGTAGGCGCACGTGCACCTCGGGAATGGCTGTTGACGGAACTGCCACTTCCCAGCAGATGCCGCACTTGACAGATGATTTCAGAAATAATAGCCCCTAGTATCCTTGCATTTCACTCCATTTTCTACCCCGATTTTGAATCCCAATACTCTGCCACAAGTAGAGCTTTGTATTTTTTCCCACCACAGTGTTTCGATCCATAGTCTCCATGACTGTGTGGAAATTTCATAGGTATTTTTGTAGAGGCCGTAACAAAAACGGTAGAGTGAGATTGAAAGAAAGAGAAAAGAACATGTACAAATACGTGTAGAGCATACCCTGACTTATGTGTTAGGCTTCAGACAGGAGGTGGGGTCATCCAAAGCAGCTTCAGTACTTGATCGTTGTTGTTTTCTGTGGAGCAGAATCTCCTTCTCCCAGATCTGGACTGGAAGCAGAAGGCCCAGGGCCGGGAAGATGCCTTTTGAATGCAAGAGAAAGAGCAAGAAAGTCAGCAGTCCACTCAAGAAGACCCACTCTAGGTACAGCTTAGAAGTGGGTAGCAGGGCTGTTCTGAATCTGAGGGCAGTGCCAAGGGATGCCTTGCAGAGATGCCTAGGCCAGGTGATGCCTTGCAGAGATGCCTTGCAGAGAGATGCCTAGGCCAGGTGATGCCTCGCAGAGAGATGCCTAGGCCAGGTGATGCCTCACAGAGATGCCTAGGCCAGGTGATGCCTTGCAAGATGCCTAGGCCAGGGTAATTAAAAGTGTGTAAAATTGAAATCGAGTCAGCCATATTTCAGGGCACTTTCTTCGTGACAGTTTTCAGGTTAAATGTTATTTTAGATGCCTGGTTCTTTCTCCTAGTTAACACTATATACTTTGTGGCAACTATGAGATTAAATTTAACATGATGAGTTTGAGGATGTTATTGGACTTCATGGATGAATTCTTGTCCTTACAATTTTAATATCGTTGTTTGCCCAGTAGAAAGGCATAAGTTGGCCTTCTTGATTCCTGGAGTTTTCCTCTTCCTTTATTTTTAGTGGTGACACCTCCTTTAGTTCTCCATCAATACTTTTCAAGTGGAATGTCACCCAGTGGTAGATAATGAATTAATCTCACTTTTGAATATTTTCCATCTCTTTCCACTACATCAAAGCATAAAGTCTAACGTGGAAAAATAAGGATCAGGGAAAACAGATAGGCTGAATAGATGTTTATTCAGGGAGAAATAACTTACAACAGAGACAGATGAACGCCAGCAGGTTCCAGTCCCAAGGATGCCTCTGATGCTCTCTGTCCCCGTCCCGCAAGCAAGAGAGCGCTCCAGGCTAGACCTAGTTCTCCCAGATCATATCTACCTCTGTCCCCACCACCAATGGGTGTGGTTAGTTCAACAGGTGCGGGAGGGGTGAATATCTCACTACAATTCCTCTTTTAGTTTAAAGAGAAGATTTAGGCTTGATATAAAACTATATACAAAGACAATGAATATCACGTGTGCTCTAAGAAAAGGAAAAAATCAGGAACATACAAACTTAAGACCTACATGTGTGGTTTTATCTAGTCCTAGGGTGAAGGCACAAAAGTCACTTTCTCTCTCTCTCTCTATCTCTCTCTCTCTCTCGTGAGGCAGTCATACAAGATCATAATAGTTTGCTGTGCCTATTATAGTTTGGAAATGTTTTACAAAGCGGCTGATGTCTTGAATGCTTGGTTCCAGCTGGTGGTGCTATTTGGGAAAATCCTAGAAAATTTTGGAGGTGGATTTCGTTAGTGGGTATGTGCCACTGGAGGTTGTTTCTGTCCTGGTTCCTCAGTGGCTTTTTCCTGTCTGCCACGAGGTCATTGACCTCCTTTGCCACACATCCCTACTGCCACCACCATGATGATCTTCCCAGATACTTGGCCCAAGGATCCGTGGATTAAATCCTCGGAAATTAAGTAAATAATCAGTCATTCCTTGCACCACAGGCCCGTTGGCCACAGCAATTCATAAGGCTAACATCAACACCAGTGGGGAGGGGCTATGATCAGCTTGCCAAGTCACAAGGCAAAAGGTGGACCCCTATAACAAGTTGAGTGGCAAGGGCTGACAGTAGATCTAGTCAACCACACCTACCTTTTTTTCCTCAGTGCAGTGTGACCATATCTATTTTATTTATCTCCTGCTGTCAGATTCCAGAGAGAGCTAAGGAACAGCTGAAGAAAACAGAATCCTAGATAATACAAGTATGCTTAAACTCAGTCTTTTGATGAGAAGAAGGTGAAAATGTTTCAAGAGGGTTCTGGTCACTTGTCATAGGAGCCCTGTCCACCCTTGCAGGGAGGATTCTCCAAGTGTGTCTTAAGTGCATGCACACAGCTCTCACTAACTACTTAG
Organism: Phodopus roborovskii; assembly: GCF_943737965.1. Lineage (NCBI taxonomy): Eukaryota > Metazoa > Chordata > Mammalia > Rodentia > Cricetidae > Phodopus > Phodopus roborovskii. Next base: position 16,422,859 of record NW_026125278.1, on the reverse strand, counting down.
TGAAATGTGGCCAACCCAACGTAAGTTATTTGTGAGGATTATCATAAATATTATCCTATAAAAATCCTTGGATGTTTATAAAGGACCTGAAATTTAGAAAGGTTAAATGTTTCCACAAACACTGGAAAAGACTAATTGTTCCGCAGCCCTGACAACTGCTGGTCAGCTGACCTGGGTTTAAGTCCAGTTACTTGAATAATTGCCCAGTGAAATGTGTTGAGAACCAACTGATTGGGAAAAGCCTCTCCTTTCTAACAGACAATCAGGACTCACTCCAGCAAACACATCTGAGTTCCAGCAGTCATCAATCGCTTCATCACCAACCACCATTTTTCTTCGTATATGTGTGTTCACCTCTGCTTGGGTCCATGCTTCCCAGAGTTCCGCCCAAGGCCTGCGGAACTTGTGACTTGGGAGAGACAACTCCCTCGTTGTACTGAGCAACACGTGGAGTGTCATCAGATATGTCATGATATGTCAGATATGTTGTCCTCTGACTGCAGCTTGACTTGCACACAGCAGGGGAACGGTAGGGTAGCATCAAGTGATGTACCTGTCTGTATCTGGCTGAGCCAACACATTGACCTGCCTTTCCTCACTCTGTAATTACTGGTGGCATAAGGCGGGGGCGGCTCTTTCCCTGTAAAACTTTCTCCTCCGGTAGTGCTGCAACTCTTGAGTGACTACTTAGCTTTGCATATTTTTTTTTCCTCTCTAACAACTTGTGGGATCATTTGAATCTTACATTTTCTTATTCCCATGGTGACTAATTCATTATCTCTTTATTAATTTAAGAAGTACTCATTTCATTGTTCCTGAGTGCCTGGATACCAAGATAATGATGAGATTAGGGAAATTTAGCCTGAAAGGATTGGAAGTCTGGGAAGAGAGACAGAAAGCATTGTGAAGTGTGGCTCTCAGGGAACCAGAGGGAGAGGAAACAAGTTCCTAAGCCCCGCTGGCTGCGGCGCTGACCAACAACTGATATTTAACTCCTTTGGAAATTGTTTTTGGGGGGAGTAGAGATAGCTCAGTGCTTAGGGGCGCTGGCTATTCTCTCAGAGGACTGGGCTTTTGTGACTCTGGTCTCTGACAATCTGACACCCTCCTGTGGACTCCGCGAAGCACTAGACACTCACACAGTGCACATTTCTACATGAAGGTATCAGATCTCCTAAAACTGGAGTTACAGCCAGTTGTAGGCTGCCGTGAGAGTGTGGGAAATCCTACCTGGCTCCTCTTAACTACTGACCCATCTCTCCAGACCCACATTTAACTCCTTAAAGGAATCATCTTTTTTTTTAATTGTCAAGGAAAAAAATTGTCCTTAAATTTGCTAACATTAATTAAACTCCAAATATTGAATCAGGAGTTGCACTAGCCTGAATCTGTTTTATTTGGAAAGCCATGTTACTGAAATGCAGTTTAAATAACTTCTTTTAGGGGGAAAAAACGTACAGCCCAATAAAGAACAAGTTAAAAAAAAAAAAAAAAAAAAAAAAGGAAACTTACAACTAAAAAAAGCTCACAAAACTTTTAGAGTTGATCTTTTTTTGTGAATTTTATACACGTATATGGAATAGATCATGAGCATATACATCCCACTACCCTTCCTACTTCTACCTGCCTACTTACCCGCCTAACTGGCCACTATTGGCTTCACTGGCCTCCATAATGCATTATTTTTTGTTGCAAGCCTTGGGTAGGTGGCCACAGCTGCTGTATTCACGATTACATCAGCCACAGCACACCCAGAAGACAGCATCTCAGAGGTCTCTTTCCTACCCTCTAGGTCTTAACAGTGTTTCTGCTTTCTCCTCTTCTATGTGTTCCTTGGGCCTCCCTGGGGGTGACGTTGATGCTCCACTTACGGTTGAGCAGTCAAGGTCTCTTATTCTTCGCTCTCTGACCAGCTACCGGTCTGTACTGACCGCTGCACACTGTGGAGAGAAGCTTCTCTGGCCACGAGAGCAATTGCCAGCCTGAGATATGGAAATACATGTTTAGGATGCATTTTGGTCACACAGCTTTTTAAACAGCAGAGGTTGTATATAAGAAATGTTGTTTTCTGTTTCTAGCACCAGGCAATTCAGTTCTTATTTTTCTTAGCAAGCACATTTGCAGTTGTCCCATACACAGGTTTCCAAAAACCGATACAAGGATGGTAAAATAGGAAATTTGGTGAGACAGGGGATGGCTTAGCAAGGAGGCGATGGCCGATGTTGACTGTCAGTTTGATAGGATCTGAAATCACCTAGGAGACATGCCTCCAGCCACACGTGAGAGATGATCTAGCATGGGCTAACCTCTGGGCAGTGTTGGTCAGGCTAACTGAGGTGCTAAAACCCTCCTTGATAGTGAATGGAAAAAGAAGAAAACTAACAAATCAGAGCATCTGTCTCCTCCTACCTCCTGGCTTTGGATGCAGCTCCTGGACAGACTACCTCCCTGGAACTCTGTACCCAAACGACCTCTTTCTCCCTTAAGTTGCCTTTGTCTCAGCAAGGAGAAAACTGAGACAGGAGGCAAAACTCTCCTCAATTTCATTTAGATGGATTCTTATTTACTTACTTGTGTGTAAGACTGTCTTCCTGGGTTATCTCGCCCTTCCTTTCTCGGTGCTCTTTACTAGTTTTGAAACATGATGTAACCAACAAAGGTTCTGCGCATCAGGAGAACTATCTGTAGTTTATACAGAAGCTGCCCGAGCTTCAGATACAGAAGCAGTGTTATCGTTAGCTCTTGATTAATGGCTGGGCAGGGACTTAGTACTTTCCTTGCTTTTCCAAAAACAATTCTGACCTTTGCTGTTACAACTTTTGGCTGAACAGAGAGCTGCTGCAGGACGACAGTCGCTCCTGCTGCACGGATGGACATCTGCTTAGTTACCACCATCAGAGCCTCAAAGCCAGGAAGTTCACAATGGAAAAGAGTGAGGGCTGTTTGCCAGACACTTTGCTTGCCCAGCCACCAGTGAAGGCCATGGCACCACTTGCTTCCTGTCCCAGTGCCCTGTGCCGGAGACACTTTGTGTATGTCCCCGGTGTGCTATGCCACAGCCCCCTTGTTCCCATTCTCATTTCTACTGTGTGATTTGTGACAGATTTAGCTTCCAACTGGTCTACCATCTGGATTTTCCCAATGATGGTAACTAACATCCTAGGCTTTGTTCTGTGTGTCTCTGGTACATTCTGCAACAAGTCTACGGAGCAGCGGTTGATATCACCCCCAGTGTGCCCACGACCTTCAGAGACTCAGAAACGCTCATCTACTTAGCCACATGACTAGTGGTTAGCTGGAATTCAAACCCAGACAGGCTGGCTCCGGAGACCACATTCTGGGGATCTCCCTCTTCTCCTTCTGTTTCTGGGCCTAATATCTTTATCCTCATTTCTCATCACCCTCCGTTTTTGTTTATTTTCTCTTGTTTTAGTGCAAGTCCAGACAAAACCAATGCTTGCATACTCAAGATTGGGGACTTCGAAAGGAAATAAAACCACCCGACAGCAGTGTGCTCAGCTGCATTCCCAGATACAAGTAGGGTTTTGAAATGCATCTGGAAGGAGGAGTTGGCTTGTGTAAAAGAGCAGAGGTGGGGGCAGGCCAGTATGTGTGAGCAGAATGCTAGCCAGGCTGACTTGTATGCTGAGCAGGCAAAGGAATTGAGACAATGTAGATAAAGCAGCGCAGGCTTCGATGGAGGGAAGGAGTCTTGGGAAGAGCTTGAGGTCTGAGAATAGAGGGAGGCAGTGGTGGAATGTGATATGTGAAGTCTACATCAGTTTCTGGAAGCAGTGAATTGGTGCTGAGACTTTGTGTGAAGTGAAGCCATTAACCGATGCTCTTTTTCAATATGTGTAGGTGGGAACACAATTCAGGCAGGGGCCATCTGACCTATCACAGAGCTGGAATGGTCTGAGCACCCACAGAGAGCTGCTAACAAGTCCATTCACGCATAGGTAAAGCATAAACTCTGTGTTTACAACACACCAGTTCCTTTTCCAGGTTAAAAACATTTTTAATGGCCAGATGGTGGTGCACGCCTTTAATACCAGCACTCAAGAGGCAGAGGCGGACAGATCTCTGTGAATCCGAGGCCAGCCTGGTTTTCAGAGTGAGTTCCAGGACTGTTACACAGGAAAACCACATCTCAAAAATCCAAAAAGAAGTATTTTAAATCAACACGTAAGAACAAAATCATGCATTTCAGTGGTGGAGACACTGAGATGTTCTGATATGTCATAACAGGGTCATAGTTAAAGCAAATTAACAGGGCTATCTCCTTCAAAGGTAAATCGCTTCCTATGGCTAATCAATGAAAAGTCTAGATTTTTGAGAGATGGTACGTAAATGTTGCTTACGTTCACTCACTGTTCAGCAAAGTCCCAGACCTTTGTACTCCTGTCTAACTACAGCACCCATCAATCAAGCTTTTCCCCTCCCGTCCTGTCATGTCTCTCCTCTGGTAACTAACAGGGATTCCACTTTCTATTTCTATGAGATCAGCAGTTTAGAGTTTGTGTGTGATACTTTTGTTTCTGTTTCTGGCTCATTTCATTTGTCGTCATGATCTCCCTCTATTGTTGCAAAGTCAAGATTTCCCTCTGCCTTAACGGCTTAGTAATATTCCATTGTGTTTAAACAGCACACTTCATCTGTTCATCATTTGAGTGTTTGGGTTAGCCCAGATCTGGGCAATTGCCTCACAAGTATTTTTAAATCATATCCACGTGTTTCATGTAATATTTTGCATTCGAATGCCCTCATTTCGATGTGTGTTCTCCAACTCCTACTGCAACATCAGCCCTCCCAACACATTTCAGTTACGGTCACGTGCTGCTGAATTGTGTCCGTCCAGTGACAGACCAAGCACAGCTTGGCAGTCCGTGAAATCACAGCACCTACTGACATCATAACTATTTTAGTTTGTCTGCGTGCCCCCATAAGGTTCACACAACCACAGAACTCCCAGGGACAATTTCTCAGTATGTTCCCCCAATGGGTAGGTGACTCGTGACTCCACATTTTTTTTCTTTTCAGACCCAAGATTCCAATTGGCTCTTCTGTCTCTCTATTGGGACTTTCTAAACCCTTATTTGTTTTCAATAGGCTTATAATTGGGTCCTGATGTGGTTTATCTATGTTCTAAATAATTGTCAGATAGTTCTTCCTTCTCTGTCATCTTGGTACTGGGATCTAAAGTTTGTCCCCGCCCCCCAATTCATCTGTTTTTTTTTTTTTGAGACAAGTGACTGAAAAACTAGAAACAGCTTTTCCCTTTTAAAGTCTGTAACCCCTGGATCTTCCTTAAACCTTGTGCTGTGTTGCTTGTGCTCGCTTAGCGTGCCGCCTTGTGCGGTGCGGAAGGGCTCCCAGGCTTCCTGTGCTGTCTCTGCCTGCGGTGGAACACTTATGCTTCTAAAAATTTCCCCTTGTCCTTGGCAGCCCATCCTCTAGTTGTCTAACTAGAAAGAGTGAGCTCTGTCTCTTGTTTTCTTTCTTTTCTGTTTCCACACATCGGCATTTAAAGGTTTCGAGCCTTTGCAACTCCAGGTGCGGGGTATATTAGGTGTGAAGATTAAGATTCATTGTCAACTTAAGTGAATTTGGGATTTCCCAGGAGAATGTAAGGCAAGCCTCTGGGTATGCCTATATTTGTGCTTGCTGATGTGGTTAGCTTGAGTCTGGAAGGCTCACCCTGAGTGTTCAGAGAAGAGAGGAAAAGGAAGATAATTCACCCTGGTGCTGGTGCTCATTTCTTTTCTCCTGTGTGTGATGACCTTCTGCACGCTACCAGACTCACCTTGTGTACTGACACTTTGAACTTGTGAGCCAACATAAATCCTTCTAAATTGTTTATTTTGGTCACAGTGAAAATAAAAGTAATTAATAATAAAAGCAAGAAGAAAACCTAGGCGTTGGCCAGTGAGATGACTCAGTGGGTAGAGGTGCTTGCCACCTAGGCTGATGTCCTGAGCTTGACTCCTGGAATCCACATGAAAGGAGATGATCAGCTCCCATAAGCTGCCCTCTGACTGCCAAACGTTCACTGCAGTACAAGCTCTCTCTCAACATAACAATCTTTTAAGGAAAACTAGGTACTCCCCACAGAAGACATTCTTTGGGTTGAGATGTGTGATGTGTGTAGCTTTTTGGAGACCTGTGTTCCTTTTTTTTTTTTTTTATACTGTGACTAACTTTGCTTGGGTGGAATAGGGAAGATTATAGGTGCTCTAATTCTCCAGAAGTAGAGGCATCAGGGTTCTAATAGGAACTTTGGCTATTCAAACAAACGTATGGAATAGAGGGTTATTTTAAACCCTGGCTAGATCCTGTTTGGACTTACTGAGCCCTGGACTGACCAGGAGCCTTCTTCATATCACCCAGCAGAGGGTGGGCTAGGGGAGGGACCTGGAGATGAGACAGATAACTGTTATTTCTCCTGCAAAACAGTCAGCTTCCATGTGAGCTAACGAAGACACAGCTTTAGCTGCTCCACACCAGGCTCACAGACACTGTGGGATGAAGTCTTGAGGAATTCTATAATTTTTTTCATGCCCAACTTTTGCTTCATCAGTGGCTCTTGGCTCCTTTCCTGGGTCTTGAGCTGATAGTTGCTGATTATGCACCTCCACAAAGGACAGTAAGACGTGACATCAGTGATGCCAAACCTTCCCCAACACTGTCAGGGGTTAGTTAGTTCATGAAAGCAGAGTCTTCCTCAGGTGAGCACTTCTGTAGGTGAGCACTTCCTCAGGTGAGCACTTCTGCAGGTGAGCGGTGAGCACTTCTGCAGGTGAGCAAATGCCCTTTAACAATAATCAGCATGTCATGGCTCAAATGCATCTGAGTGGAGAGTGGAGAGTGATGCTTTCTTCCCCGGCAGGCTGTAGTGTGTTGGTGTTTGATTACTTGGCTGCCAGCCCCAGTTATTATTGTAATTATTTGTGGAATCTCCAGTGAGCTTCTCAAAAGGACCCTGGAAATGACAGAAACATTGTCTTAACTGGGGAGACCAAGACCAAAGAACCAAAAAAATTTCTTAGAATATATCAGTGGGCATAAACTGTTGTGAGGAAACTCTAACACAGCAAATTGTTCTTGGCAGGAAGTGATCAGTAGGTTGTCATTGCCTGAATCAGTTATCTCTAGATCATGCTTAAGCTAGAAGATCATTTTGTCGAAGTTCTTGTCAAGTGATAGGGGAGGGGTGTAGCAAAGTCAGGTTTTGTCACTTTGGCAGTCTGAACATTGAAAGCGGACACATCAGAAATGGAATAATGACATAATGTCACTGTTATTTTATATTTTCCTAAAAAATAGCCAGGACATAATAGATGTGTTACTTGGAAAATGCATTTTTCTTTTCTGGCTGGATTTTCTGTGTAGACTGAGTACAAGAATTGGCACAAGTCAGTGGGATGTCAGTAGTCCAGATAGGTTTCTCTAGTCATGATGCCTCCAGTATATTCATGGTAGAGGCAGTGTCTCTCATGACATATTGGGTCTGGATTGAAAACAAATATATTACGTAACTTACACATCACATGCATTTGATAAGCCCCTTATTACTGTAGCCTGTCTTCATATCTTCCTAGGAATGTCTGCACCATTATGCTGACCTACCCCTGAAACCACCCATCACACAACCATCCATTTATCTCAGTATATATGTGGTTATTCCTCTGTTCATGCATCAGTCCATCTTTAGAAAGGCTCTCTAGTTGTAATCATTCAACTCTTTGCCATCTTGGATGTTTATAGATAAGAAAGCAACAGTGTTTAGGAAAAATATGATGGTGCAAAGGAGAACTGTGCAAAGATAATGTGTGACCGTCTAACTCCTAAAAAATGCATGCCCCAGCCTTGTGTTTACATCAAAAGAAGTTTGTCTGTGTTAATGAACATCTCACTATGGTGAAGCCCAAGAGAAGTAGGTGAGGCAGATATTGCAGATGATACCATTCTTTGCCTCTGCCAAGTTGAAGAGATGGTTAAGTTTTCCTTTGCTTGAATAAGAAATTCTTAAAATTTACTTTAATTTTGAATTTAATATGTGCTATAGCTATTTTGTAGATTGGGGCACATATAATTTGTCTTTTTAGTTTGAAGTCACTGACACATGGACTAGCCTACCAAAAGGTCATAGGAGGGTCAGGACTGTGGCTCAGTGGTGAAGTACTTGCCTCACATATGAGGCTCCAGTCTTGATCCACAGTACCAGGAGGTGACTGGTAAAGAACCCATTATCTGAAACCGTAGACTTTGAATCTTCATGAGATTTTACATATTTTCTGCCTTAAGGAAGAGAGTGATTTCTATATAAGGTATGGTGTATATTCTGGAAGTCTGTAAGGGAATTCAAAATTTTGATGACAGCAGACCCTGTAGACAGCACTATCCTAACTGCTAAGCCATGGTTCTCATAGTACTGTCTGAAGACTTGGTGAAACCAAGATATTATCAGTCAAGATTATGACACCTATAGCTATGATTCAGCACTTTTTTTTAACTTTGCATAGCTGAACAGATTGGCTGTCCAGATTTTACACATCACAATGGATAAAAACATGCAATATAAGATCAGAAATCTTTGGACTGTGATTACTTATATCTTGGGTGTAATTATGCTTAGGTCTGTCAGACTGATAACTCATGGTGAAATACTACTATCTACCCATAGGAGTATTGATAGAACTAGAGTGTCTGGCACAAAGAAATAGTCAGTAAGTGTTAGCTGGTGCACTTATTTGTGGAATATTGTCAAAAAGTCCTGAGGTCACATTTAGAGGGCATAAACTACTTTCCTGTCTGATGTATTCATGCACATTCTTGTCCAGGAGTTTTCATTCTCTTTGGTCCAGGAAAGCTCTTTAATGTTACCTCTGTTCTTTAAACAACTTTTCATAGTCAAGTTGTTTTTATGTATGTGAAATACTCCAGCGTCTTAATTTCACTGGGACTTCCAGACTGGAGAAACATAAACCACATTTAGATGTCTTGCTGGCCGAGACACCTTATGATGGCGGTGATGGATGTTTCACTGCTGATTTATACACCTTATGATGGCAGTGAAGGATTTCTCACTGCTGATTTGCACTGGAATCTCTTCATCCTTCCTGGAGCCTTCCCAGAACTAGACTCCTCTCTTCACTTCACTGACCATCTCCTTACAGCACAATTGAGTAAATGAACTTGCATTTCTCTATATTAAAGAAATGCCTGCTTTGTAAAATTATCAATTTAACATATGGAATTTATGAAAGAAAATGGTTTCTTAGGTCTCAGTTCCCATCAGAGATACAGATTTGAGAACGGATGCACTCAGTGAGGATGGAGGTGAACCCTCAGTGACACTGGTAGATTTAATCTGTAGTCACATTACGTTACAGCACCGAGTCAAACTGCAACAAAAATTCCTTAGGTGTATTTATATGTGTTCTTTCAGTGGAACCGAATATTGTTTTAAGTGAAACAATATTAACTGTTACATAACTTATTTTCAGTATATGTGAAATTTAATATTCCCATAGGACTTTTCCCTCTGGAGTAGGCTGTGGTTCACTGGCCAGTTCTGTGCTGATTAAGGACATTTGGGTTCATGGAACAAAACATGATTCAAGTTGGATTACACTGAAACAGTGGGTCATAAATGCTAGCGTGGTTTGTGCTTTATAAGTTTAAGTGTGTGAATCAGACTTGACATATCATCAGTTACTTTTGTGTCACTGTGAACAAGATACTCAACAGAAACAGCTTAATGGAACAGACGTCCATTCTGAGAGTTGCAGCCCATTGGAGTGTGTAAAGCATGGTGGCTGGAACATACAGGCTCAACCCAGGAGCCAGAATACCCTTCAAAGTCACATATCTGGAGACCTACTTCAGCCATTATGGCTGCACCATCCTCAAAATAGCTCTACATAGAACTGGGAACTGAGCTCTTAAGACACAAGTCTATGGGAGGTGTTCTGGATCACAACCACGGCAGTCCTGTATTAATTCCATTCATAAGTATTCATAAAGAATACTTATCTTTTTTTAATTTCAGTTTTATCATCAGCTCACTATTTTAGTTCCTCTACTTTGATTTCAATTTATACTTATTCTTTGTCTCATTTCTTGAGTAACAGTGCGTGTGAGTGAATGTTGACCCTTCCAAGTTTTAATAAGTGAATTTTAGTGCTATCAGGGATCTCTAAGCACTACGTTACCCATTCGTTACTGAGTTTTGTTATTATTCATTTAAAATATCCCCTAGTCCCGTTTGTGAGTTTTTCTTTGGCATGTGACTTACTTATAAATAGTGTGCTTTAATTCTCAAGAATTTGGGAGTGTTCCAGACATCTTTGTGTTATTAGTTTCTGGTTTAATTCTATTATGATCAAAGTGAATATTTGTGTGATTTAAATAGGCTGTGTCAATGTAGTTTGATTTATTTTCTAAATGTGATCTATGATGCTGAACATCCTGTGTGGATGTGAACTGTGTCTTCTGTGGCTTAGGGGTGGCAAGTTCTATAAATGGCAACCAGGTCAAGTTGATTTTCTGTGTCATTCAGTGCTCCACCTCTGTTCTGATTTTTCCATCTTGCTGTTTCATAAATTATTTAGGGACAAGTGATGAAGCTGCCAACCTTCAGTGCAGATTTGTCTGCCTTCCCTTTCCTTTTTTTCTAGCTTTGCTTTGTGTGTCTGGAACTTTCTCTCAGGGACTTGTATGTTTAGGATTGTCATTTCCACAACTGCGTGGTGAACTTGTCCTCTTTAGTAATATTCTTTGTTCTGAACTGCATAGACCAGATACTAATATAATAATTGTAGGTTTTTATGCATAGACCAGGTACTAATATAATAATTGTATGTTTTTATGCATAGTCCAGGTACTAATATAATAATTCTAGGTTTTTATTAGTGCGTGCATGCTGCATTTCTTAGTATAATTTATTTGTAGTCTAAGCCTTTGTGTTTGAAATTGAATTTTTTTTTCTTTAGGGGATTATAATATAATTACATAATTTCTACCTTCCTTTTCTCCATCTAAATCCTCCCATAGACCCCATCTTGCTCTCTTTCAAATTCATGGCCTCTTATTTTATTAATTGCCATTACATGCATATATGTATATGCGAATATATTTCTAAATATAACCTGCTCAGTCTGTATAATGTTACTTGTATGTATGTTTTCAGGGCTGACCATTTGGTATTGGAGAATCAACTCTGTGCTTTCTCCTACTCCCAGCATTCCGTGGTTGCCTGGAGGCCTTTGTGTAGGGTTGAGGGCTTGTGGTCTGTTTCCTGTCTACTTCAGCCTATCTATTGTCCTCCTCCTTCAACTCACGGGCAGTCATGTGACATTACTAGAAAGCAGTGCACAGCAAACTCCCTGGTCTTCTCACTGTCACAGTTTTTCTGGCCCTTCTTCCTCGATGTCATCTGAACCTTGGGTTTGGGAAAGTTTTGTTGGTGTATCCATTGCAGTTGGGCTCCACAACTTTGCCTTTGATTGGTTATGGTTCTCTGTAGTGGTTTCTGTCTCTTGCAAAGATAATTTCTTTGATGAGGGGTGAAGAGTGCATGCATATGTGGGTATAGGGACAGATGCTTATAGGTAGATGTTAAGAATCATACTGTTTCTAGTGAATTAGTGGCTGTAGATTGTCCTTCAATAACCATGACTTCACTAGTACTGGGTAATTAGCTAGGTTTCCAGTACGAGGCGTGGTTTCCCTCTGGTTGAGCAGGTCTCAAGTTCAATTAGAGAGCTTTTGGTTATTGCCAAGATGTATGCCTATACTGTACCTTTAGGATTATCATGCCATGATGGTCACAATAGGAATTACAGTTGTTAATTGCTTATCTCCTTTGAAAGCTTTCATGGTGCCTTCTTGTACCATGAAGGATAGTCCCCAGGGAGGATGCATTAAAATAAATGTTTATAGGAAGTATGGTTATACTTCTATTTTGTTTTATAGTTTGCAACAGGGTCTCACTGTGTATCCTTGTCTGACTTGGAATTCACAGAGATCTGCCTACATCCTGTACACCATACTTATTACTGTTGCTTGCTTGTTTTGTTAATCTTAATTTTTAATTATTAGTTAGTTTATTTGCATCAGTATTTTGCCTGAAAGCTTGTCTGTGAACTGTGTGTGTGTGTGTGTGTGTGTGTGTGTGTGTGTGTGTGTGTGTGGTGCCTGCAGAGGCCAGATCTGGGCACTGGATCCTCTAGAACAGGAGTTATAGACAGTAGTGAGTCATCATATGGGTTCTGGGAACTGAACCCAGGTCCTCAGGAAGAGCAGCCAGTGCTATTAATTACAGTGTCATGCTGATCTCTACTGCCCCTAGCCCTTCTTCCTGGAAAACATTGAAATAGATTTTTTTGCATATAGTATATTCTGATTATGATTTCCCCTCCCATATTTCCCTAGGTCCTCCCTACTTTCCCATCCACTAAACCACATGACTTCTCTCTCTCTCTCTTTCTCTCTCTCTCTTTCTCTCTCTCTGTCTCTTTCTCTCTCTCTCTTTAGAAAACAGGGAAAAAGAACATACAAGAATAGAATAAAACAGACAAAATGAAAACCAAAAACAAAGAAAAAGCATGAAAAGCACAGAAAACCCACAAAAAAACACAAAATCAGAATCTATAATATAAAAGCAAATGATCAGTAAGGTGAAAAAGCCCAAAGAATTATGAGAAAAAAATAATCTCAAAAATACCACTGAGTTCTTTGTGAGCTGGCTGTGTAGTGCTGGGCATGGAGCCTGCCCTTAAGTATGGTTTGTATATCCAGCGAGGCTCCATTGGAGAAAACAAAGTTTTTCTTTATGAGGGGTTGGTTAGTTGGAGATAGCTTCTTGTTTAAGAATGGGGAATCACGTCTACTTCCCCGTCTCAATGTTGGGATCCCATTGCTTGGACCCCATGCTTGGATCTGTGGGGACCCTGTGTGTGCTGCTGCCTTCTCTGTGAGTTTATATGTGTGCCAGTCATGTGTCTGGAGGGCTGTGTTTCCTTGGGTTTTCCATTCCCATGGGCTCTTACATCTTCTCTACCTCCTCTTCCTCAAAGTGCCCTGAACCCCAAAGAGAGGGGTTTGATGGAGACATCCCATTTGGGATTGCGTATTCCAAAGTCACTCATTCTCTGCACGATGTGGGTCCCTGTACTTGTCCCTGTCTACTGCAGGTAGAGAAGCTTCTTGGTTCATGGCTGAACAAGACACTAGGTGTGGCAAAATATTATTAACAGTCATTATAGTGCTGCCTTTCTTTAGCAGAACAGTAGTATTTGGTTTTCCCCAAGTCCATGGTTTATCTAGTCTTAGATTTTTGATACCTGAGCAGTACCAGGCTCCATCTCACAGAGTGGCCCTTAAATCCAATAAGATAGTGTTTGGTTCCTCCTACCGCTTTTCTGCCCCTATTGCATCTGCACACCATTTAGGCTGGGCACCAGTGTAGACTGAAGGGTTTATAACTGGGCCAGTGCTTTTCTTTCTAGCTTGCAGAATGCCTTCAAGTACCATGAACACTAGTCAGTGAGGGTGAAGGTTCTAGGCAGGCACCAGCTTGACTTCTGTTGTGTTAGTGAGATATGTAGGTGTTAGCTTCTGTAGCAGGGCCTTACTATCAGTTTACATAGAAAAACCAATGGCCTTGTCAATAGTCTGAGATGTTTGGAGGTTTTTGTGGGGCTCCTTTGGCCAACAACTTGGATAGATGTAACTCATTCCTAGCATTGGGGGTTTCTCTTGGTGTCAAGAGATTTCTAGTTGCGCTTTCTGTTCCCATTATTTGGTGATTCCATCTAGATTTTTCTCTTTTATGTTTACCTGTTAAGACGCTTCTACTATAGTAGGTTTCTGTATGACACCTCAGATGACCCCTACCTGTTCCTCCCCATATTCCCTCCCATACACTCTCTTCCCTCCCACTCTCCATTTAATTTTCCCATTCCAGTCCCTGCCCCCTCTTTCTCTGTAACTTTATATTTTATTTCCTCTATATTTGGAGCAACCCAAATATAGTGTCTTAATTGGTGAATAATCTCTGTGATTATTCCAATAATAGCATGCTTACCAAAGGTTTAAAAACTAACATCTAGTTGGGGTCATCTTTGTGGACCTCTGTACAATTCCCTAGTGCTGGATTTCTCTTTAAAACTATACTGGCTCTCTCTATTACTGTATCTCTTTTCTTGCTCTCCTGTATTCATCCTCCTGTTCAATCTTCCTGATCCTTCATGTTTTCCTCCCCGTCCTCATACTCCTATCTCCCTCCCTCCTCCCCCAAGGCTCCCAATTTGTTCAGGAGCTCCTGTCCTCTTCCCTTTCACTGGGGGACCGTGAATGTCTCTTATAGTCCTCTTTGTTTCCTACTTTCTCTGGAGGTGTGGATTGTAACCTGGCAAACCTTTGCTCTATGTCTAATATCCATATATGAGTGAGTACATACTATGTTGTGACTGTGTTCCCTCACTTTGGATGGTTTCTTCTAGTTCCATCCATTTGCCTATGAATTTCAAGATTTTATTATTTTATTCTGTTGGGTAGTATTCCATTGTGTAAATGTATGATGTTTTCTCCATCCATTCTTCAGTTGAGGGGCATCTAGGTTGCTTCCAGGTTCTGGCTATTACAAATAATGCTGCTATGAACATAGTTGAACAGATATTCTTATTGTATGAATGTGCATCCTTTGGGTATATGCCTAAGAGTGTAATTGCTGGATCTTGAGGTAGACTGGTTCCCATTTTCCTGAGGAACAGCCATACTGATTTCCAATGTGGCTGTACAAGTTTGCACTCACACCAGCAGTAGAGGAGTGTTCCCCTTTCTCCACATCCTCTACAGCATAAACTGCCATTGGTGTTTTTCATTTTAGCCATTCTGACAGGAGTAAGATGGAATCTCAGACTTGTTTTGATTTGTATTTCCCTGATGTCTAAGGATGAACAATTTCTTAAGTGTCTCTCAGCCATTTTAGATTCCTCTATTGAGAATTCTGTTTAGTTCTGTACCCCACTTTTTAATCGAATTATTTGGTGTTTTGGTGAGTAGCTTCTTGAATTCTTTGTATATTTTGGAAATAAACCCTCTGTCAGATGTGGGGTTGGTGAAGATCTGTGGGCTGCTGTTTTTGTTTTGTTGACTGTGTCTTTTCCCTTACAGAATCTTCTCAGTTTTAGGAGGTCCCATTTATGAATTGTTGATCTCAGTGTCTGTGCTACAGGCATTATGTTCAAGAAGTGGTTTCCTGGGCCAAATTATTCAAGGGTGCCTCCCACTTTCTCTTCTATGAGGTCTAAGCAATAGTGGAGAGACTACTTGAAATGCTCTTCTCCTATAATGATGACTACCTTAAATGCCATACTAGAGCCTTCATCCAGTAGCTGATGGAAGCAGAAGCAGAGATTCACAGCTAAACACTGAGCCAAACTAGTGGAATCCAGTTTCAGAGAGGGAGGAATGACAAACAAAGGGGTCACGACCATGCTAGGAAACCCACAGAAACAGCTGACCTGAACAAGTGGGAGCTCATGGACCCCAGTCTCACAGCTGGGGAACCAACATAGGACCAAACCAGGCCCCCTGAACGTGGGTTTCAGCTACGAGGACTGGGCAGTCTATGGGACCTCTGGCAGTGGAACCAGGATGTAGCCCTAGTGCAAACGGACTTCAGGAGCCCATTCCCTTGGAGGGATACTGCCTTAGCCTAGAGACACAGGAGCAGGCCTAGGCCCTACCCCAAATGACTTGATAGACTTTGATGATCTCTCATGGATGGCCTCACCCTCCCTGGGGAGCAGATGGGGGAGTTGATGGGGGCATGGGAGGATGGGAGGGAGAGGGAACTGGGATTGATATGTAAAATAAGAAACAAAAAACACCCTAACAAGTATACAGAAGCAAATATGTATCATATTTTTTCTTGGGGTGTTACCTCACTCAGGATAGTTTTTTTTTTTCCTAAGTCCATCCATTTACCTGTGAATTTAATTTTTTTTAAAACAGATGAGTAGTACTTCATTATGTTAATGTAACATATTTTCATTACTCATTCATCCATTTTTAGACTTTTAGGCTGTTTTTAGTTTCTACTGTTATGTGTAGGGAAGCAATAAATATGGGTGAGAAAGTGTCTTTGTGGTAGTGTGGTTATTAATACAATCTGACAATGGGGGTGGTTTTAACTTTTGTGTTTAGATCACATACCGACTTACATACATGCTTACATGCTTGCATTTTTGTTTGTTTGCTTTTGAGACAGAGTTTCTCTATGTAATTCTGGGTGTTCTGGAGCTATCTATATAGATCAGGCTGTCTTGAACTCAGAGAGGTCCATCTGGCTCCACCTCTGCCTCCCAAGGGCTAGGATTAAAGGCGTGTGCTACCATACCCATCCATGCTTGTGTTCTTAAGAGTTGATAAATGTTTGCTATCTTGTTAATTTTTTTTTCATTTTGTTTTTCTCCCTTCAGGTTCAGATTATATTTTGACTTATTTGTTTATACAATTTTTAATTCTTTCTGTATGTATTTATGTAAGACTGGGTCTTCTGTAGCCCAGGCCTCAGAATCACTGTACTGTGTTGGTCTTCACTTTGAGATGCTCCTGCTCTCACGCCTGCCTGATGTGAGTGTACTAAGGATCAAACCCAGGGTTTCATGGTTGTTAGACAAAACTGAGCCACACCTCTAGTTCCTCAACTGGATATCTTATGGTTATACCTTATCTCTACTATTGGCTTATTATTCCTGGGGCTCATTTTAATTTGCTGGTTGCCCTTGGGTTTATAATGGGATTAGTTTAATTAAAATCTATCTTTAAGTGGGGTTGTCCCAGTTTACATGCATCACAGCAAACTGTAAGGACACACTCAGCTTTCCTGTTGTGTATTGTATGCCACAGTTGGTATACTCCTACATTACAGGCGTTCTGAACCCACGATGCCTTGGCCATGCTTGCTGTCATATCAGTGATCTTTTAAAATGGAAAAGAAAAGCTTTCTATTACGTTAAACATTTCCAGGAATACACTTCTGGTGTCACATTTCCCTACCTTGAAGAATATACCTTAGAATTTCCTACAGTTCTGATCTGTGCTACCTAAGTTTCCTAGTTTTTCTATCACTATAAAAGGCTCTCATCGTTTCCTTATTTTGGGGCGATGTTTTAATTATGTGGAGGGCTGAGAGTTTCTCTTTGAACACTGGAAAAGTATCACTGTATGTTTTTCTGTCTTGTGAAGTTCCTGCCAGGATGACTGCTATATTCCTTGTCTTCTTCATTAGCATGTAATAATGTTTATAAGATGCAATGCCATGCTTTCTCTACATTAGTAGTTGACTCTGGGTAATTAGCATATCCGTCACATTAAGCATGAGATATCGTGTGTGGTGACATCATTCAAAATCTTGACAGCCTCTTGAGGTATATTATCATCCGCGCTAGTTATTTGCTTACCCTGCCGTGCAGTAGGACAGCAGAAATTATTTCTCATCCCTGTAGCACTTCCTGTTGACCAGCCACCTTCCTCACCTCGCATTTCCCTGCCCTTCTATCTCTGGGAGTCACCGTCCTTTCTATTCGGCACATGCATTTCTCTTTATTTGAATACTGAGCTGCAAGTGTATTAATTCTGTTTCCCTGATTTATTTTACTTTCCTCTCTCAGCTTCTCTGAGCTTCCAGGAACAGTGTTTTTCTCTTCCAACATTTCTTAGCAATCTGCTTTTGGCCCCGTCTGGTCTTTTCATCTCTGTTATTTATTTCTTTAGCATTTCTATTGAACTCTCTGCTTCATCTTTCACATTTTTTTTTTCTTCTGAAATTCCTCACCTGCTCGGGCATGCTGTCCATTTCCTCTGCTTGATGACATCTGACTCACGGTTATTTTAACCCTTCTTCAATAAAGACGCCATCTGGGCTAAATCTTCTTGCATCGATTCCTTTGTCTTCAGAGTGAATTGTGGGTTTTATTTTTTAATTTGTTTGTTTGTTGCCTCTTTATGTGTCTTGTAGCTTTTATGGGGAAAATGTGTTAATTGGGATTAATTCTCAATTTTTATATAAAGTTTTATTTAAATTAGAAACAGTCTGATTTCACATATCAATCTCAGTTCCCTCTCTGTCATCCCATGCCCCTCACGGACCCTCCCATCCCTCTCCACATCCAGAGAGCGTAAGGCCTTCTATGAGGGATCATCATTTGGGGCAGGACCTAGGCCCTCCCCCATGTACCTAGGCCAAGAGAGTGTCCCTCCATGGGGAATGGGCTCCTAAAATCCATTCATGCACTAGGGATAAGGAAAGAAAATGGCTCGTATTTATAGAAGGCAGAAGAATCGAGTTTAAGTAGAGACATAGCATTCCTTTAATGTTATTTGAGAACAAGCTTACACGCTTGTGCTAGTTCCAGCCAGATCTCCTGCTGCACGCGTCCTCTTCAGGTGAGCATCAAAAAACAGTTCCAAACTTTACTAGTTAGAAATTCTCAAAGCTTGGACACACTGGTGGGAGTCCCATGGCTTTGGTTTATTATCTGCCAAATCCAGGATGCATTAGTTACTTTATATTGCCATGATAAAACACCATGGCCAAAAGCAACTTAATGAAGAAAGAGCTTATTCTGGCTTATAGCTCCGGAGGGACAGAGTCTATCGGAGTGGGGAAGGTAGTAGACAGCACTGTAGTAGGAGCAGGAAGCTGGCTGATTACATTTCTGTGGAACTGTTGTATAGGGGAGATGGTCATTTTTTTTTAAATGCCATGTTACATTTTTAATGCCATGTTACATTTTACGCAGAAGGCATGCTTTAACAACAATATCAAGGCCCCAGAGAAACTTCAGGCGGAACTTATGAAGTCTGTAATGCAGATCATGGAATCTTGAATAAGAAACTTTAAGATGATAAAGGACGGTGAGTAATCCCTTCTTTGAAGTAAAATGTTTATTTAGCCCAGATACACAGGAATATCTAATCCCAGGAACGTGTGTAGCCCTAATTCTATTCATATC
Source organism: Phodopus roborovskii (assembly GCF_943737965.1). Classification (NCBI taxonomy): domain Eukaryota; kingdom Metazoa; phylum Chordata; class Mammalia; order Rodentia; family Cricetidae; genus Phodopus; species Phodopus roborovskii. The sequence continues at coordinate 16,403,831 of NW_026125278.1, read as the reverse complement.
CCATGACTCAGGGCCCATGGAAAAAATTGGGCTTCTCACACAAATGACCTCCCAGGTCCTGCTGAATGAGATTGTCAGACACGAAGAGTTATGGAAATGTGGGCTGTGCTATTGAGGCTGGTCTCTTTGTCTCACTTATTGTCAGCTCTTCTGTATGCAAGACAGAATGGGGAAATAGGAAGGCTTGCTTATGTAACTTCCCTTCAGCAATCCCACTCACAGTCGGTCAGATTCCAAAAGAGCCACACTGTGGTCTGGTTAGTGTAGATGAAGAGCCTTCTTTGGCTCACCACCGGGGGAAGATAGATCTTCGTAACAAGCTTTAATCTCAAAGCCGTTAAATGCATGGAGGGTGAGCTGGACATTCAGGAAACACACCCTTGAGCCATTCTGATGTGACTGCCAAACTTTCCACCCTGGCCACAGAGCAGATAAAGGCTGTGCTTCTGTGATTTAATAAATGAGAAAGTCACACACGTTTCTATTTAAGTGGAGCCTTCTAGAATGTTTGCTGGAAACTATGATGCATTTAAGTTCTGGATCCTTTCATATCTCAGAGTGGTCAGTTGCCTTGAGGGTGAAGTAGTCAATTTGGCCCTGTGGGAAAGTGTTATTGAGTCTGATACAGAGCGTATCTGTAGCCTGACCGTGAAGTTGGTTTCTGAGGGCATATATTTTGTTCACGTTGAGTGCCAAGCACATATCACTCATAGTTTAATCTCACAACAGATCTGGGAATGTTATTGTTGTTTTATAGATAAACAAATGCACCTCTGCCACACAGTAAGGATCAGGGCTGGAATTTGAATTAAGAATTTGCTAGAATATGTCCAGTCCTAACAAGGAATGATGATGGAAAATGATATCTGAGACCACGGTCTCTAGAGTCACTTGCTGTGAGGTTTACGAAAGACATTAGCTTGGTTGAGGAATAAAAGGTCATGGGTGGAAAACCCATGTGACTTCAATGGGACTTTTTTTTAATTAACTAATTTTTTTCTTATTTTACATATTGATCCCAGTTCCCTCCCCCTCCTTCCCTCCCTTCCTCCCATCCCCTCTGACCCCACTCCCATCCCATCCCCCACCCCCACTTCACAGGGAGGGTGGTGCCTTCCAGGAGGGGCTTGAGTCTTTTGTTGTTGCTTTGGCCTTGGATATGTATCAGAAAGAAGATGAAACATCTTTTAGACTATTTTTTTTGAGGGATATGTGCTAATTTAACTAAGAACGTTCCCTATAGGTTCATATATTTGAGTAGCCACCAAGGAGAGGAACTGTTTGAAAGGGTTAGAAGGATTAGGAGGCGTGGCCTTGTTAGAGTAGGCGTGGCCTTGTTGGAGGACGTGTGTCACCGGGTGGGTTTTGAGGCATCGGAAGCCTATGCTACATGCAGATCCCTGTGGATCAGGACGTAGCTCTCAGCCACTTCTCCAGCGTCGTGCCCGCTGCCAAGCCCCCCCCGCCATGATGATAATGGTCTCACCTTTGAAATTGTTAGCAAGCTCACAACTAAACGATTTATTTTATAAAAGTTGCCGCGGCCGTGGTGTCTCTTCACAGCAATAAAACAGTGAGCAACACAATCGTATATACATAAATCAGAAGGTGTGAAGTCTTAGGTGCGGAGTTAATCTTACAACAGTGTTCCTGTCTCACTTGTGCCATCTCTGGAAATAAAGTGGGAGAGGTCATTTTCTGTTCCTGAGTGAGGTGTTCCCGACATGCAGAGCACTGACATGTCCCCCTCCCCACACCCCCACACTTGTCCTCAAACGCCGGATGGAAAAATGAATTTATTTCAATTAGTCTCCTCTGACCCTTGAACGAGTCAGCGCATTTGAGGCAGAGAGATATTATTCAGTAAAAGGAGGATGTGGTGGCTTTGAATGTCAACGTGCGGGCTGCATAAAGTGGTCAGTCAGCTTTCCACATGCAGATGTAATGTCCTTAGTGCTATCCCAGCGGACTAAATCAGAATGGAGGTTTACTGTGCTCAAGGAAAGGCCGGCGCTTGACAAATGCCCACAATTCACTGCTGAGCCATCAATCATCCTAGCTCACAGCTGAAACAACCCAGTCCGGCTCAGCACCGACTCATCCAGCTATCCCAGGTACCACTGCGGAGGACAACAGAGGAGAAGGTGCACTCCAGAAAAAGATGATTTGAGTTGAAAATTCCCATTGTTGACTGGAGGGCAAAGTGGTAGGTAGCTGCAACTTTAGATTGCTGGGCCAGAAATGAAGAGGAGCTTGGCTATACCGACCTGCACAAAGTGAACAGATGCATAGGCCGTAGCAATTCATAAAAGGTATTGTGATTATTCTTGGCTGCTCCATATCTCGGTTGCAGCAGTGACCCAAGCTGTGGAAAGCTTCTGCTTTTGGGTGTTTGGTCCACAGCGGGTTGCCCCAGCTGTGGGTAAAGAGTGTGACCTGGTTAAGATGCCACAGAAAAGTGTTCCGGACAGGAGTTAGTTTCTTCTTTGAAGACCTCTTTTTCTAGGGAACTGAACAATACATTTCAAACTTTCTCCTAAAACTTTCTTGTGTAGAGAGATGTAGGCCAGCATGTCCTTACAAAGGAGACCGGTGCAGGGTAACAATAAAAGCGGAAAAATTAAGACCTTGATTACTTTGAAATCAGCCACCCAGTCCTGTTAACTATCAATGTTATGGCGGCAGCGTCTGTGATTTGTGATGGGGGGTGGGCATGGATGCTGTTATATACTGTTGTCTTCATAAAATTGATGGAGGAATGTTGAACATTTCATTCCGCAGAGAAGACAGCGTAGGAAGGTACTCAAGGATGGCTTTGCATTTCGTTCCCTTCAGGCGTGAGAAGGAGAGAAGAGGCACACGCTAAGGGGAGGGGGTTAAGTGTAATGACAGTATTGGGGCCCGCGGGGAATACTGCAGGGCTGAGCTGAGAAAAATGGACCTACTTGTTGACACAAAGATGTTCCACAGGGATACCCGTGCTTTCCTTTTCTATCTCTATCCCCTTAGGTGTGATACGTAAATAATATAAAAGTAACTATAAGGCAGTGTGGTGAATATCTTTTAAAGAGTCACATTCGATGTCAGTCACTATTTTCTTGCCTAGAGAGAACAGAGTGGATTATCTCTACCCTAAGAGAGGCAGCCTAAAGACTGTGGCATCACGGGGTGTCACAGATGGACTAAAGTTTCCCAAATAGAGATGTGTGCTCTAGAGGAAATGACCTGGGGTATCGGGCTGTGCCACTTTGGGAAGCATTCTTAGGCAATGTGTGACCAGACACAGATGTCTGCTTTCTTCCTGTTTACAGCCGAAAGTGGCAGATGACCATCCAATCAGAAAAGTCCCATCCTCTGTGCACAACCTGGAGAGCCAACGTGGTGGATGAGACCAGACACCTACACAGGACTCTTACCTCCAATGGTGCACCTGTGGTCAGGTTTGGAGGTGATAAAAGACACTGCCCTGTTCTGTTCTAGCGGTGTTCCTGCCTCCGTACTCAATAAAACACTGCTTTGGAATGTCATCTGTCCCTCAGTCTAGATGGTACTCATGCCCAGAGAAGTTTTATTAAGGAAACATCTGACATTTCCATCTTTTCTTTTTCTCGCTGGGATATAAGCACCAAGGAGCTGCAGACTCTGCCTTGCTAATTAGTGCACATCGTTGTCTGAAACAAAGTCTAACATGTTGCAGCCATTAAAGAACTAGACTCCCTTAATATAGGTGACACTGGTGTGACTGGGACAATGTATGAGGCCACTGGCAGTGGGTCGAAGATCTAACACTAATGCACAAACTGACTTAGTGGAGCCCATTCTATGTGGAGAGATACCTTTCCCGGACTTAGAAGACTTCCTGGGGGAGGCCTTATCCTCTCCATGGAGCAGATGGGAAAAGGGAGGAATTGGGGGGAAGAGGGGGGGACTGGGATTGGAATGTAAAAAATAAATTAATAAAAAACTGTCAAGTGAGTAATTGAAGACAGTGATGGATCAGTTAGTTACTGCAGCTAGAATCTGACTCCACCATTTAAGAGACACTGGGTGAAGATTGCTTTTAAATATGAATTCATAGAGCCTTGGTTTCATCTGGAATGTGGTAGGCACCTGACCTTACGTGCTACAAGAATTAAGTGTTTCTCTCTTCCTTTGTCCTTTCCTTCTCTCTTTCCTTCTCTCTGTTCCGTCTTTTGTCTTTCTTTCCCCTCCCCTCTCCTCTTCCCTCGAACTCCATGTCCGTCTCTCTCTGTGTCCACCTCTGTGTCCACGTCTACCTTTCTCCCTGTTTAATTCATCTCTATCTCATGCCTATGTCTAGTTTATCTCTACCCCCTTGCGTGTCTCCATTTCTCCCCCCTTGAAAAGCACGTTGACATTGGGGCAAACTGGAATCCTAACCCTTTCCCCGTTTCAGATTCCTCAAAATGGCATTTGAGAACGGTCAAAATTTAGCCTCACATTTTCTTTTGCCGTTGGTCTGTTTCTACTCTTGACCCCATCTGTATTCAGACACATTCTGTTTGCATTAACATGATTTTACTTCCAACCTCTGTCTCAACCTGACTTTATTATTACAGGAAATCCTTGTCCAGGAAGATGAAGTGGAAAAAAAAAAAACTTGTTTATTTCAGAGCCTTCTAAATTTTTATGTGAAAAATCAATTTGTTCTCATTAAGTGCATGGCGTCTTCTCAGAACAATAGATCACCCCACTGGGCTCATGAAAGGATCGTTTGCTCTTTTAAGATTCTTGAAACGCCTGCCCTCATTAATGGTGTACTGCTAAACTACGAGCGTCTCTCCGTACCAAGCACGTCATTTGGTTGAGCGACGTGGCAGGCATTAAGCATGCCCCCAGACTTTGAAATGCTGCTTCCTGAAGGAACACAGAAGAAACACGTCAGAACATTTACAAGGAGTTTTTGGATATAACCCTAAGACCACAGGAAGCAAAGACAAAAATAGAAAGAAAAAAAAATCAACTTTCATCAAATTACAAACTGTCCACAGTCATGGGAACCAACAGATGAGGAGACAACCCCGAGGAATAAGAGAAAGTATTTGTGGCACATGCGTCTGCTGAGGGCTTGTGTCTAGCATCTATAAGGGCACTAAGAACTCAGTGTCAGTGACAGCAATTGCAGTGACAACAGTCTGCAGGCAGTAGGTCTGAACAGACGTTCCTCAAAAGTAAACACTCACGTGGCCAGCAAGCATCCGAAACACAACCTAGTAAGAACGGCTGCTTTCAGAAAGACTGAAGTTGGTGCCGCCAAGGGCTGTGGTGGGGATGGGATGGTAAGTCGTTCAGGCATCATGGAAAGTAGAATAGGAGTTCATTAAAAAGATAAAAATGATCTGGAAACCTCACTTTTGGGTGCAAGTCTGAAGAAAATGAAATCAGTGTGTTGATTATTCATTATACAGGAACTTTAGCCTCTCCCAGACATGAGGTCCCTTATTGGTTGTTCAATACAGAGCGGTTGGCCTTGAAAACCATTACACACCACCTCCCCAAAATGCACTCAGCTGGTTATATTTATATGTTTTGTGTATACACATGGAAGTGTAATGCTAGTATATAGCAATAATAATCAAAGAAACCGAGGCTTTTAATGAGGGTGGGGGGAGGGGTCCACGGGAGGGTGGCTGGGAGAGGAACGGGAAAGTGGTACCAATCTCTTTTAATTAAACAATGTTATTTTAATCAAGAAAAAAGTGGAAACAATGGAAGAGCGGACGGTAGATGAGTAGACAGAGAAAACGTGTTCCAGCTATACCACGGAGGCGACGCAGCTAGACAAGGAAAGGGATTCTATCGTGTGTGGAGATGTGGATGGACCACAAATCAGCTGGGCACAGAAAGACAAACATTACATGATCTCACTGACATGTGCAATCTAAAGATGTTAATCTCAAAGAAGGTTCGAGGTGAGCAGTGGTTACTAGAGGCTGGGAAGAGTGGGAACAGGGAAGGATGGGCAATGGCTGACCGGTGGGTTCCAAGATGCAGTTGGGTAGGAACAAGAAGCCCTTTACTGTCTCAGTGCAGCTGGTGGCTGTCGACAGCAAAAATGCACTGTCTGAACACGTCATAAAACCAAAAGAAAGGATCTTAAGTGCTTTCTTCTTAACTTTGAAGCAGTGACAAATGCTTGAAGGGATAGACATATTCCACCAGGTTTAAATATTTCTGATGTGTATGATGTGGAATTTGCATGCATCTATAAAGATTAATTTAAGGGATGTTTTCCCCTTAGAGTGAAAAGGGTAAACACCAAGAAGGACTGCACTCATTTTCACAGGAACTTATCTTGTTCCAATGTTATTTTTATTTTAAGAAATCTTTAGAAATGTCGGCATCTGAAGTAGAGCCTGAGCTAGCACAGCAGGCTTTGAAGATGCATCCAACCTGTCAGAAGATCCCTTCTCTGTTTCCCTCAAGCAAGATGATCATAAGGCTTTTGTCTTCTTCAGGAGAACTGCACATTCTCCAGCATTGGTCTGGATGTAAATGTTGTCAGTTTCATGATCTGAGACAAAGGCAAGAATCTGGTTTGTCCTAAGCAGGGATGGCAGAAGGACCAAGTTTAATAGGGTTGTGAGTCCACTGCACAGGTGACAGCTGTTAAACACGGAGCCTGATTGTAGTCTTGTTACTTGCTGTAACTGTGTTAGCCTCCTGTGACTCTTTCCGAATAGCCACAATCACTCCAGTACTGAGGTTGTTATGGGTAGATTTAGACTATAGCTATTGAACTTTTTATGCCACCAACTAAAATCCAGATGCCCCACGAAAGTGTCAGGGCTCACAGCCAACAACTGTTGACAAGGGCTGGATGACTGTTTGCAGCACTCAAGCGTTTCCCAGGTGGTGATATCCCGAGACACCAATGAAAGAGCTTAGGATGGACACTGGGGGAAAGCTCAGGAGTACTTAACAGCAAGCTAGATTGACATAATCAGAACTTCTTTGCATCAGTGGAAGATGCATGCCCTGTGACTCAGTTTCCAACCACTATGGATCATGAGAGCTATAATTTCCTAGTGTGTTTAACACCCAGCAGTGAGCCCAGCTGTTTTCATCCTTTGTTATTTACAAGTAAAAACCAAAATCCCATCCGGGCGGTGGTGTGGGCACATGCCTTTAATCCCAGCACTCGGGAGGCAGAGGCAGGCGGATCTCTGTGGATCCGAGGGCAGCCTGGTCTATAAAGCTACACAGAGAAACTTTGTCTGAAAAAACAAAAAAAGCAAAATCCTTTTTATTACAGTGTAAGAAAATTATCCCTCTATATCCTAACAGCAATAGGCACAATGTGTTATTTGTGTCAAGTCCCAGCGATCTGATTACTATGTGGTTTGTGTCAGTCAGTCATATTCTCTAGGAGCATGGTAGTAATCACAAGGTTGATTGTAATTTTTGTTTTAATGTGCATGACTCTTGTAAGCCCTAGACAATCCTGTGAGGTTGCAACAGGTCCATGTTACAGAGATGATGGTGTCCAATCTGAAGTTGTGGCTCTCCGTGGGTCACATCGTAGTAAATCACAGACCCAGACCTCCTGTCTCCCAGAAACACTCCCCTTGCTCAACAATGCCCAGATCCCCAACTAATATATTTAAAAATAATTGCAGAAGAGATGTTACAGACCCCTCAGATAGAATCTGACCAATGTTCATTTTGAGGAAAGCTAACTAATCTGGCATTAATTTTAATTGCGTCCTCCATCTGAGAACAGCAACCATGAAAACAGAAATTAAAAGACGGAACTCAAGATTGATTTTCTTGTCTTTGTTGCAACCCACAAAGCCCCAGGAAGCCTGTAGCAAGTCTTCTTCTGGGGGTGGCTTTGGTTTTCTTGTGTCAGAGTATGAAAGACAAAGCTTAGGACACTCAGTTCTTAATCACAGTGGGCTCTGGCTCAGGCCTTTCTTGGTGAATGTTTCCATACTTTGCAAACAGACTGTCTGGGTGGAAATGTGCTCACATGTGACACAACAGACAATAACAGAAATCAATAGGTTCCAAGGACAAATGTGCATAAGGTATGATACAGGATACTTGTTTTACATGTAATTGAAAAATTACTGTTTCTGTCTGTCATATATCCACATTATCTGTGTGAGTGCAGGCTCTGTGGACTTAGGGAACTAGCTCATGCAAGTGTTATTTGCCTGAGTCTGAACTTGCATACAGCTTGTTCCTGTTGCTCTGGGAAGATGAGGGAGACAAAGGAATAGAAAGACAGAGCTTGGTAGGAGAAGCGTTTAGACACATGGGCATCACCTGAAGAGACGTGGTTCTCTGATCCAGGCCTGGCTTGGAAGGGCAGGGGTTTGAGATGCCATCTGACTTTACCTCATTCACACGCTGAGCCTTGGCACAGTTTTCTAGACAGGTTCTGTGAGTCCCAGAGACTGAGGTAGTGTGGTTTTTACACTCTCGACATGTATTCTTGGAGGTCTCATATGCCCATATACCCAAAACTGAAGTCATGGCTTTTCTTCCCAGACCACTTATTTTCAGACTTTCAGATGAAGACGAATTGAGAAATGAAATAGACAAGTGGAAAATGGAAACCAGGTGTCACTGCTGTGCCCACCAGGAGTCCCGGATTGCTAGAGTCTTTCTTTCTCGTCTTGTATGTTTTCCCGCCACACTCATAGCGGGAAGGAACATGACGACTCTGGTGCCTCTATTCGAAAGCAAAAGTAAAGATAACCGTCCTCTGTGCTCTCATTTTGCTGGCCAGAGTAATAGCTGTGCTTTATTTCGGGAAGACACATGCTCAGAAGGGAGGGGGTTTGGGAATCTCCGTGCTTTCCAATCTCCATCTGCCACCCTCCTCCTGAGCCCTCCCCTCACCCTGACCCTGAAGCCTGTGAGCCTGACCCTAGCCCTCGTGGGCTTTCAGCCTGGTGTTTCCTTCTGTGGCCTTCCTGCCACTCTCCCGGGATGTTCTATTATTGTTTTTGCCTTGGGAGCAACGACTTCCCAGCTCCATGGAATGTTCCTCACCTGATTCAGCTAGCTGCTCCTCCACGGTTTACCTCCCATCCGTTAAAGGAAAGTTTTAGGGTTCAGAAAACTGCTTCCTTCTTCAAATCTGGCTCTCAAGACCACTGACCCAAACGTTGCCCACACGGTCTAGCCTGAAAGCAACGTGTCCTTTGTTCTAGAGGTAGGAACTGTGCTTTCCCTGAAGGAAGTAAAGCATTACCGTTTCAATGTGTGAGAGGTTACAGGTCGGTGCTCAGAGGGGACTGAGAAGATGCCAGAGAGTACGATTAATGACGTCATAGGCACGGAACCTGTTTCCAAAGATCCATGAGGCCAGGAGACAAATGAGAAGGGTCTCGCCCAACACTGTTGAGTTAAAATTCTGTGTGACCTCAGGGCATGGGGGTCCTGTGGGACAAGGACAGACTGCTGAGATGGGTTTGACCCGGCATGGTTCCCCGGGGCATGGACGGGGTGGGGGCGACAAACAAGTAAACACATAATTTAGGGGTACTCCCGCAGAGAGAGGTGCTTCCTGCAATGAGTTGGCAGCTTGCAGGACTGGGCGGGGGATCCTTTCCCAGAAAACCAGCCACAGGGTGGTATGATTGTGGGAGGAGGGTGATGGGAATCCACAGTGGCAGCCAAGTCCTCCAGGGTTGTTGAAGTAGGGGATCGGATCTGACAGATTTGGGATCACAACCCACTAGGGACCGAGAGGAAATTCAGAGAAAACTGGAATTCCCCCATAACGTAGTCCAGCCAGAGGCCATCAAGATACTGTATACTTGGAATTGTCCCCGGGGCTGGGAGACCTCAGCAAGCCAAGCTCACACACACACACACACACACACACACACACACACACACACACACACACACACACACACACACACACGGAGGTTAATTGCTCCATTCTAGCAAATCTCTCTCTCTCCCTTGGACAATTTGGAGGAACAAGGAGGGTTCCCGTGAGAGGGAAATTCTACAGAAACTGTCTAAGAAATGTTAAGTTTCAAACCTGGGACAAACGGCTGAGGTGCCCGTCTAACATAGCAAAGTGGACCTGGCTGCCAGGTTCTCCCAGCATCCCTCAGTCCCTACCTGTTACAGAGCATGGCCAGCATACCCCACACTCTACCCAGAACTCTCCAGCCCAGGGGCTGGGCTGCCCTTTCCCCCGGAAGGTCTTCCCTACATAATCCAGACATTTTGGTTGCCAGCCCCTTTGTACTGTTGACCTCCTGGATGATGCACCTTGGTTCCCTCCTTATCCCTCCCCCTCTCCCTCCATGGCCCAGCTCAGTCTGCTCATGTTTCGCTCTGATGCCCTGCCTCTGGCTGTACTCTCCCACACATCTATATAAATTTCTCCTCCACCATACCTAGGAGCAGCCATATCCTTAACAACTCTCTGTGTTCACTGGAGTCAGGACAAGTGCCCTAGAATTGATCAACCATGAGGAGGAGATTGGGAAGTAGTATAATTTTGATGGTGTGGATCTGGGAACATACTTCTGTGTGTCTATGAGGGTGTTTTGAGAGGGAAATTCCATTCTAGATGTGAGAAGCACATGGAGTGAACAGACCACCACTGATTGTCCCTCTCTGCTTCCTTTCTGCAGGCACAGCGTGGCCTGCTGCTGCAGCTGTGCCTTCCTCACGGTGACAGACTTGACTAAACCAAGCCAATCCCACCTCCCGTAGACTGCTTTCTGTCAAGTAAGCAATGAGGAGAATACAGAACACGCACCCCTCACTGGGAAATGAGGCCGTTGGTGTGGCTCACAGCCCCCTCTCAAGCTGGTTTGCATAAGGGAAGTAGAAAAGTTTGAAGCTGCAAACGAGCCCCAGACACCATTAAGACAGCTTAATGGGCTACTCTCTGGGAGTTTGGGAGGCTGGGGTGCTTAAAACAAACAAACAAACAACAATAACAAAACAAAACCCACGGGTAGCAGATGAGGTTTCAGAGGGGACTGTAAGGCCTTTACTGAAAACTGGCTAAAGGTTATTCATGTTATGTTTGACAGAAAACTTTGCTATATGCTGCCCATGTTTTTGTTTTGTTTGTTTTCTGCCCGTGTTTTGAGAACTTGAGTAATGGGATGATTTATTTGGTGGAGGAATTGCATTCATGCTATGGCATGGTTACCACCCACTACTATCCGAGTCTACAGTGGTGGAGAATGCTGAAAGGAACAACAACAAAAAACCCACCACCACCAACAACAACAACAACAACAAAGGAAGATGAGCAGTTAGATGAAGAAAGAGCAAAAGCTAGCTTAAAAATTCAGACGAAGAAGCAATGATTGTTGAACAGTTTAGCATCATTACAGAGAACCCTCCTGCGTTGCACTGAGACAAAGGGAAGATGCCTGAGGAAGGCAGCTGGTATGAATTTATCCCGAGAGCCTGATGCCCCTGGAAAACAACTACCTAGAGCGAGCCTGGAAGGTGTATGGAAGGCCAGTGCAGTTGTGGTCCAAGGGAGCCAGCTTCCATTTCCAAGTGCATGAAAGGTGTAGAAGGGAGAGGCTTGCTCCAAGGCTCCAGAGAGCTACTGAGACCAGGCAATATGTGGAAGTGCCAGATTTCCAGCCCTGTAGCCCTCCGGGGCCCTTGTGTGAAGCTGTGAAGGTGCCGCCTAGCATGCAATGGAGACTCCAGGCTGCAGGAGGGGCTGAGAGATACTCTCTGAGCTGCAAGTGTGAGCCACAAACTGGAAGGACAAGGCTCCCAAAGACTGCTGGAGCCCGAGTAGTTTTCCGTTGTGAGTCCAATACAAGCCTGCCTCGTCACCTGACGTGCAGACGCGTCCCTTTAAGTCACTCTTTATTCCGCAATTCAAAGTGCATTTGGCACATATCTAAAATTGGTTGACCTCAAATATTTATGTCAAGAATAACTACTCTGCCTGTATTTGTAGCTCGTAGATAACGTGAGTGTGTTTCTCTTCACTACGTAGATGTGCCATTTTTATTTTCTGAAAACATTTACTGAACAATATTAAAAGAATGTCTGGAAATTTAAAATGATTTGACTAATTATTTTAGCAATCCTTTTCACTTCTGAAATGTTCCACTTTGGAAAAAACTTCATGGCCAGCTTATGTAATTTCCTCTATGTACCTTCCTACAAACTAGTTTTTTTTTTTTTAAAGATTTATTAATCTATTATGTATACAGTGTTCTGCCTGCATGCTAAAAGAGGACTCCAGATCTCATCAAAGATGGTTGTGAACTACCATGTGGTTGCTGGGAATTGAACTCAGGACCTCTGGAAGAACAGCCTGTGCTCTTAACCTCTGAGCCATCTCTCTAGGCCCTATTAAGCAGTTTTTAATCTTACAACTGGTTCTCCGTGCCTTTGCTCACAAAACCTCCCCAATATGCCAATTCTGTATCACCCTTCCTTCCTATTCTCCAGGATTAGCTCCACCTATCTTCTAGGATGGGTTGAATGAGTATGTGTGTGTCCCAAAAGTCAGATGTCACTCACAAGCGCAAACTAGAATTAGTCAATGGAACGGATTAAGCTAAGACCAAACTCAGTTCCCAAACCATGTTCTCCAGACAACGTTGAATTAAAAAAAAATCTTCGGTGTAGGTGGCTACATCCCAGCTACAGTTTGACTTATTGATAACTACACTATCCCTCATTTATTTGCACCCCTAGAGGCTAATGGAGGGCTACCGCATGTCCATCGAGTAGCCGTCTCTGAACACAAAAGGCGAGTAGGTATGTGGAGATAGGAATGAATGTGAATGCTTCATGCAATGACAGAGTATTCTTGTGTCTGCCTTTCCTTCCCCTCAGAATGCAGTCAGATTCTCAGCTGCCACTCAAGTGCATTTTCTCTGCTCACTTTTGATACAAGAATGTAGAATGGGACTTGTAGTTTGCATTACAATGCAGAATAAGAACAAAACAAACAAACAAAAAACAAAGCTACTCTCTGACAACACACCTCAACACAGGAAAGCCGAGAGCGAGCTTGGGTCTGTCTGCAGCGTGTGACAGGAACTGACTGTGATTTGAACCTGAGGATAACAGTCATATATGTCAGGAACGACACAGGGGAGTGTTGGTTGTGCCTTAGTGGCTTCACTGTAACGCATGTTGCCAGCACCTGGCAGTCATTTGCTCATGAAGCTCAGAAAACGAGAGTCCAGCCCACGAGAAATCTAGGACAGTGGTGGAGGAGGGTCTCACATATATTCATCCTTCGGTTAGTTTCATAAAACGTGTTCATTTATGAAGTTTTGGGGCCATTTATGCCAGGCTCTTTGGAGAGGAATAATTCATGTGCCAATGAAGGGGGAAACCCAAACCCTCCTTAAACCAAAGGAGAGAGGAGAATACCCATCAAGAGGGTGGTGGACCCATCAGGCAGATCACATGGTGTCTCTGAGGATCAACAGTGCCATCTTGGCTGAGATCTGTGGAGCACGTATACATTAATACTCCTAGTAGGGGTTTCAGAAAAACAATCTAAGTGTCTAATTACAAACCCTAAAGTAACTGTGTTAGTTACTTTAGAGTCATGGCCAAAATGCCCAACAGAAAGAAAGAATGCATGATCTATTTTGGCTCAGTTTCTGAGGGGCTTCAGTTAGTCATGGTGGAGAAGGTAGGGTGGAGTGTCTCTAATCACAGCAGTAGGTATGCGAGGCAGAGGACTGAGATGCAGAGAGATGGCTGGCTTGGAGCCCAATAGCCTATTCACTTATTTCAAGTCTTAAAAGCTCTACAGTCTTACAGATAGCACCATGACCTGAGATTATAAGCACAAGCCCCTGCAAGACACCCTATATTCAAACCATCACTAATCTTTCTTTTTTAGTTAAAAAATAATTAGATTTTTATTTTATATGCATGAGAGTTTTGCTTGCATGAGTGTAGTGGGCCACCTGTGTACCTGGTGCCAATGGAGGCCAGAGGATGCCAGATCCCAGAGACTGAAGTCACAGATGTAGGTATCAGGACTGAACTTGGGTCCTCTAAAAGAGAAGCCAGTGCTCTTAATTTCTGAGCCATCTCTCCAGGCCCTATAAACCTACCAATCTTCTATTAAAACTGTTGACGATGGTGGAAATTGAACTCTAGTTCATACATTTCTGGAAGGGAAGGAGCTTGACGTTGGTTAGAAAAGTAGTTTTTTACTCCTTTATGGTTGTATCTATCCTTCCATGTTCAATCTAGAATGACCACGCATGCCGACTTCCGTCTTTTAGTTACATCATTATTCTGAGCTGTTCTCTTTCTGATTTAATTGGTCTGAATTGAGATCTGGATGTGTCAGCAACATCAGTCAGTTTTCCAAAGAGTGATTTGTTACATAAAAATGTAAAATTTGATGGTTATAGTTTTCAAAGTACATTGCAAAAAAAATGGAAGTGGCCCATTGTTTTTCAAGACTAAAAGCCATAAAATATGGACTTATTCACAACCGAATGCTCATCCGTCTGATACAGCCGGTCAGATTTGAAAGGGTAGGGTGCTAATGAGTGAGCTTAGACACCTTAGGCTAGATCCTGAGACAAGAGAGGACGGATAAAAAGAGCAGAGCATTTGTGAGACAGAAGGAGGATGTTAAACCCACACAGCAAAGGATGCCACAGAGAGCAATAGTCTAGGAGAGAAGCCCTATTCCCCAACATCTGGGTTAATATTGTTTGGGCTACAGAACTCTTCCTGTAAATGCTGCTCATCAGGTTGCTGCCCAAGTGCTGCCTTTTGGGTTACAGACTGATCTCTCTCTGGCTTAAGAAGCAACATGAATTAATGTACCCTCCATAGCTTACATCCAGACACCCACAAAAGCTGAAGTGTGGTGTACTAAGATTCCACCTAGTTCACCCAACCTGCTGAACATTAGCCTAGCAACAGGGTCCTCCAAGAGTGCTGCCTGGCTGTTTACCTCCCAGTCACCGGCTGATGGTGAATTGTGGCTCTCTGCCATTGCTCAGCACGAAGAAAGTGCTGCCCTTTATACCCTTGGCTCTGGAAAAACAAATCAAAATTTGAATTCCAAAGTACACTTCCTACTGATTGCATATTACCTTTGGGCCCTTGCGAAGCTAAGAAATTGTAGGCCAAGCTAATGTCAGTAATTTGATCTGCCATTCTCCTCATGGTCCCAGAACTGTCACGGGTGGTCTTGTTCTTTGTTCCATAATTCAATGTCTATCCCATAATCTATCTATCTGACTATTAAATCAGACAAGTTTAGAAATTAAATTATTTTTAAGAGCAGTCTTTAGAGTTAGCTGTCCCTGGGCACTAATTCATAATTTAATATAACAGAAAAGACATTGAGTGATCACCCTTCTCTTCGTACTGGGAAACTTATCTCAGACATCTGTTTTCTAAGAAAGCTTGAATATCCTGCTATGGGAGGAAGAGCAGTAACATGACTAAAGGATTCTAGATCCGGGTGTGAAATCACAGGAGCTCTCTGGCTGCTGCACACTTGAAATGTAGCTATGGTAGATAGACAGAGGGGTGGACTGGAGACTGTATATGTACAAATTTCTCATCGACACACTTATTCTGATGAGATCATCTGTGGTTCATATTTAACACCAGCTACACAAGTTTTTTTTTAAAGGTATTATCTCTCTCATATATATGTTCCTATGGTCTTATCTAAAATAAACACATTTGTGTATGTTACATACTGGTATAGGTTGGAAAGGGACACAGAATACGTAGGAGGGAGCACTGGTCTAAATATAGAAGGAGGCAGGACATTGAAGAGGGCTTCTGGGGGAATGCACAGTATTGGATAAGTTCTGAAACCTGGATCATCAGTAGCTCCAGCAAACTGAGCTACTGTTGGGGTGTGGGTGGAAGGAGGAAGAGAAGGAACCAGGGCTCGGAGCCCAGGGAGAGCCTACCATTCACATTGCTGGAAGTGCTCAGTGTGACTGGATCGCAGGGGGGTGTAGTGTAGAGAGAAGCAGCTACAGACTGGACAGCGTCACATGACAGGGTCTTCTGAACTGCAGACAGGGAAGACATATAGGTGGCTTTTAACCTGACCGAACACTAGGGTTTTGTCCTTTTTATCCCCCCCCTCACAGATTTATTTATGCCTGCGTAAATTTATGTGCCACAGATACTGGAAGAGAACGTTGGATCTTCTGGAACCAGAGCTAGAGGCAATTGTGAGCCACTTGATGAAGGGGCTGGGAACCCAATCTGGGTCCTCTGCAGGATCTCGCGGCAAGTACGCTTAGCCCCCTGGGCTGTCTCTCCAGGTTCCAGGCCCTCTTTTCCTTTCACAACATAGATGTGACATATGTTACAGAAATTGTTTGGACAGACTGAATCTCAATCCGATTGCTCAGTGGCAAGTCTAGGAACAGCCAAGTGAGCTCTAGCGAGAAACACTTGATTCACGAATGAAACACTGGCCCAAGGAACTGAGGGTACAGTGGGTGTCATGGGGGGTCTCTAGCCTTATTCAGAAAAACACAATTTCTCCTCGGTTGGGTCTTCACCCCCTCCTCCCAATTACTTACAGGAGATATTCTTGGATGGGAAAGAGAAGGAGCAACTTTCTATCTCTCAGACGAACATGTCCCCTTGTTGCAGGTAAATCAAGTTCACTGTGGCCAAGGTATGAAAGAATTTGTCTGCACAATTGATGGAGAGGCTGGAGTGATGGACACCAGGCACTGTGAGCCATCTCTCTGCAGCTGGCAGTGTTTCTCAAGTGCTGTTTCTATGAAGAAGAAGGAGGAGAAGAAGAAGGAGAAGAAGGAGAAGGAGAAGGAGAAAAAGAAGGAGAAGAAGGAGACAATCATCGTTGGCTTCTCTGATACCTTTACCTTTGTTATGCTGAAGCAGAACTCCAACAAGACTCACTAAGAAGGGTTCATGGGACAACCTGGTAAGGAAGTAGAGATGGGAGGTGAGGGGACAGAGGGGGCAAAGTCACCAGAGGAGTAGACTCCCACCAACCCTCAGAACTGTTGGATGACCAAGTGCAGACTTGCCATTAGTCAAGAGGCCAGCTCTCCACCCTCCCCCTTCTTGTCCTCTGCCTCCTATCCCTTTCTGAGCTGGGTACAAGAGTACAAGCCTTCCTGTTTGCCACTCCTTCAACACTGTTCTTGGAGCACATGTATGTCATCTTTGTTGTTTGAGACAAGGCTCCATGTTGCTTCGGTTGGCTTTGAAGCCTCAATTCTCCTCCTCCGCCTCCTAAGTGACGGGACTGCAGGTGTCCTCTTCCGCGCTTGGCACACAGGCAACTAACTCTTCAGGGTCTAGTTAAATTATGTGAGGACTCTGCTTAGCTTTGATGTATGTGCTGTTTACCACAAATCATTACCACCTATACTAACCCCCCAACCTGTGCGCGCGCGTGCGCGTGCATGTGTGTGTGTGTGTGTGTGTGTGTGTGTGAGAGAGAGAGAGAGAGAGAGAGAGAGAGAGAGAGAGAGAGAGAGGTGTATTGAGGACTCAAAATCTGCTTTCTTAACCACGACAACAAAAGAACAAGTAAGCCATACAACTGACTATTCCTCACACTGTAATCAGATCCCTGGGACCAGCTAGCTAGTCTTGTATGTGGAACTTTGTGGCTATGATAAGCATCTCCCCACCCCATCCCAGTCCACTGCCCTGGAGGTGGCATGTTTAGACTCCACAGATGGGTGACATCACACAGCATTCATCTTCCTGTATCTGGCTTTCCTCACTCGGTCTTTTTGTCGATGCCACCCTCTGCCCACATCCTACCCCTGCTTTCTGTATCTGTAGCATCCTCAGCTCTGTTGTGGTAACTCCCAAGGCAAGAGGATGCAATGACTACAGGGGAGTAAGGACAGCAGTTAAGGAATACTTGCACTAAGGAATATGAACATTAGTGGGTTTTACACACTACCTACCTGCCTTCTGTGTGCCAGGTACTCGTCTGTCTTCTCCCCTGCAAAGTACAGCCCTGCAAAGGTGAGGTCATTTTCTATACTTTAAAGACGAAATGGGTATGCATTTGAGGAAATCATAGATAGTAATTAGAGAAATTAGAATTGAATTTTGTTTCTAAAGTTTCTCTTTCCCTGTCCTCTGCTACATTACATTAAGTGCAGACACTTGGGACCAACACTTAGTTCAGAGGAGAGGCCTGAAAATGTATATTGTTGGCTAAGGATTCTAAGGATATGTGAGTTTGAGAAATGCCTACAAAACAATGTGGAACATCCTCAGCCCATCCTGGCATAAACTGACTGACTGTGATTCCCCAGCCTCTCCTTCAAGTGGCCAGGTCCAGTGGAATCTTCCAGCAATAGCAGGCCACAGACTGTGCCTGGAAACTCTGGACATTTCACATCTCCAACTACCTTTGCGAGTGGCAGCTGCATGCTCCTGTCTCTGGCATTCTTGCCTTTGTGAGTGCTTCTCTTTCTCTTGCAGCTGTGGCTCTCACTCGCTCGCTCCTGGCCATTTTCCTGAAACATATTCTCACTTGAAATGCATGCCTGCTCCAACAGTCATACTGTGTGCTTTATTTATCACATCAATGCACAAAGGCCCTTCTACACCCAAAGGAGAGGAGTGAGCATGCAGTAAACCTAACATTTCTTATTGAGGATGTAAGGCAAGGGGAAGTTGTGGGTGCTGCTTGTAGAAGACTGCCTTCCACACGCTCCACAACCCTAGCAAAGTGCTAAGGAGTCTATTGCTAGAATCATGCTTGATACTGTCATTTGAGGTCAGCATGTTGAGTTCCAGCATGAGGCTCACCCCATTCTACCTGTGGGTACTTGATGAATAACTTAATCGCTCAATGCTCCAATGTCCTTTTTCTGTTTTTGCAAACAGAGGTTATGGATAGTCACTCTCCCAGAGAGTTGCAGTCCTAACTAAACAAGTTAGTGTGAGCACACGCCATGACAGTGCTGGACACATGGCATGGGTTTTGTAAGGTTTATCTGATTTTGCTATTTCTCCTAACACTCTCAAGAAGAGGCTACAGGAAATAACAGAAACAATGTTGAGTCATACCACCAAGTGGGAAATTTTCTTTCCTTCCCTTTTGTCCCTGTTCGTGTCATTCTTGGGCTTATACTACCTGGAAGATAGGGTGCCACTCTACCCACAAGTCCACTGCATGTGGAATGCGCCAAGCAGTCAGCCCACCCGCAAGCAGTTTTTAGTTGCCGATGGAGTTCTGGCGGCTGGGAAAGTAACAGCCATGCTGCTATGGAGGCGTTGCTTATAACGTAGTGGGAAATGACAAGATGAGGAAGAGGGAGGCTGCCACTGGGTCAGAGTAACGGAAGGATGCAGATGCCTGCTTTCTTCCACACTCTGTGTTGCTACTAGTTAGTTAACAGTGAGTTATCTGGAGGAACTTAGCAAGGCCAGCCCATATTAGGCCTCAGATTTTCTTTCTCAGGTATTTCTGAAGTAAAAAGACATTAATAAGACAATCAGCTAAGAGAAAACAAGGACCCTAAGAGAGGCATATATGGAGAAGCCAGAGAAGGGGAAAGGGACAAGATCCCCTGAGCAAATTGGGAGCATGGGAGGAGGAGAGAGGGAGTTAGGAGAAAGAGGAGGGGAGAGGAGGAAATGAGGGAGCAGGAAGATTGAGTCAGGGGAAGAAAGAGGAGAGCAAGAAAAAGGGATACCATAATAGAGGAAGCCATTAAAGGTTTGAAGAGAAATCTGGCACTAGAGAAATGTCCAGAGATCTAGAAGGATGACCCCCAAATAACAATCTGAGCAACAGTGGAGAGGCTACCTTAAATGCCCTTCCCTGATAATGAGATTGATGACTACCTTACATGCCATCCTAGAGCCTTCATCTAGTAGCTGATGGAAACAGAAGCAGACACCCACAGCTAAACACTGAGCAGAACTCCCGGAATCCAGTTGCAGAGAGGGAGGAGTGATGAGCAAAGGGGCCAAGACCAGGCTGGAGAAACCCACAGAAACAGCTGACCTGAACAAGGGGGAGCTCATGGGCCCAGTCTGATAGCTGGGAACCAGCATGGGACTGACTCAGACCCTCTGAATGTGGGTGTCAGTTAGGAGGACTGGGCAGTCTATGGGGCCTCTGGTAGTGGATCAGTATTTATCCCTAGTATACGAATGGACTTTGGGGGCCAATTCCACATAGAGGGATCCTCTCTCAGCCTAGACACATGGGAAGGCCTAGGCCCTGCTCCATGTGATGTGACAGACTTTGAAGACTCCCCATGGAAGGCCTCACCCTCCCTGGGGAGCTGAAAGGGGACAGGATAGTAGTTAGTGGGGGGCATGGGAGGAGAGGGAACTTGGATTGACAAGTAAAACAAGCTTGTTTCTAATTTAAATTTTAAAAACAGCAAACCTTCCAGGTTCTAACGGGCTTCACTTTCAGGGACACTGTATTTGAACAAGAGGCTTCATACTCTGTTGCTTGTTTCATAATGTGGGGACTGTAGCTTGTACAGGGACATTGCTTGGCTGGAGGAAGTTCCAGGCTAAAAAGAGATTAATCAATGTCTAATAAACATCACATTACCTGAAGGGGAAATTCTAATTTCCTAGGCATGCTAGTATGGACAACGGCACAGAGAACTTTGTGATTTCATATCAGTAGAAACATAACAATCCACAATTTACTTACAACTAAAGATGGATAGTATTTCCTCTTTATAAGAATCACAACTTTGAAATTTTCACTACTTGAGAAAGTGAGAGAGGAAATGAGTTTCAATCCTTTGTGCTGAACACGAAGCAAGATTTTTACTGTTTCCTCATTGCTGAGTTGTGTCTTAACCAGCATCAAGAGTATCACTGTGGATGTAGACTTTGAGATCTCATATATGCTCAATCCATGCCCTGTGTCTCCTGTCTCAGATTACTTCCTGTTGCCTGCAGGGTCAAGATGTAGCTTCTCCATCCTCGGCTCCTTTTCCAGCCCCGTGTCTGCCTGCACACCGCCATGTCCCACCACGATGACAATGGACTAAACCCCTGGAACTGTAAACCACACAATTAAATGTTTTCCTGTATAAGAACTGCTATAATCATTGTGTCTCTTCACAGCAATAGAAACCCTAACTCAGACACCTGGGCACCTAAGAATGACACTGATCTCCACAGACATACATGTATGTATACCCTCTCCCACTACCTGCACACACATGCACACACAAACAGATATCTGTAGGAATCCCCTTCAGATGCAAACATTACTTGCTATAAAAGGTTCGGTTCTGCCTGATACTGAAATGCAGATTAGGTCGTATACAGACGTCTGCCGCGGTTCCCGAGGAAGTCAGCATGGTCTCTCTCTCTCTCTCTCTCTCTCTCTCTCTCTCTGTCTTCCCCCCCCCCACCATCTGTCTGTTTCAAATGTATATAAAATATAGTGAAATAGTAATGGATCAAAATAATATTCTGGAAGGAATACAATCAAATTTTGGAAGAGAAGGCCCGGAAATAATTCATAAAAATTCACCTAGGAATTTAGTACATGACAAATGAAGTATCACAAGTTAGGGTGACATGGATTATTATATAAATTATGCTGGTGTTTGAAGACAAGATGCTGGGATTAATCCTACATGAGTTGAACAATATGATATAAAAGCAAAGTAATTTTAAAAATGAATGAGTTTTAGCTTTATCCGATTTGATAAAGATGTATCCACCCCTAGCTCAGGAGTTACTGGTGATTGATGGCTCCTGGAGAGGGAGCCTCAGTTTCCTTCAGGGATGTGGCCCCTGGGAGGTACCCATGTTCCAGTCAGTGGTTGACCCTACACGCAGGCACATACACATACGTACTGGCAGCACTATGTACACTCGTTGGGTTGAAACAAAGAGATGTGAAATTGGGAGGGGACGGTGGTGGTCAGAGGGGAGGAACAGAAGGGGACAGCGTAGGGTGAGCTTGATCAAGGTACATGCATGAAAGTATCAAGCAATAAACTATGTATGCAAACATACTGTGTGAAAGCAGAAGATAAACGGAATGTGCCTCTTCACCGTGAGCGGCTCCGCTTTGAGGGGGAAGGATTCACTTTGGCTCACAGCTGGAGAACGCAGTCTGTTGTGTGGGTCTCAACCGCTCCACTCAGCAGTCAGAGCCCATGCTTGGCCCTCACCTCACTCTGTCCTTTCCCAGTTTGCTCACTCGGGTTCCAGCTCATGTGATGGAGAAGCAGGTAAGGGTGGAAGATCAAAGGGACAACGAGAATAGGAAACACAGAAAACAAGCAGCAAAATCGCAGACATGAAAGAAAACCTCACATAACCCTCCCTGGGCGGTGACGGCACAGCCCCCGGAAGGCAGAGGCAGGCAGACCTCTGAGTCGAGGTCAGCCTGCTCTACAGAGCTGCTGTGGGACACCTGTACACTGTGTGAAGATGTGTTGCTGTGATTGGTGTAATTAAAAGCTGAATGACCAAGAGCTAGGCAGGAGAGGATGGGCGGGATTTCCTGGGAGCAAAAGGAGGAGGAGTCTAGGATCACAGCCAGTGAGACACAGAGAGGAAACGGGAGGTGCAGGATGGAAGACAGGCAAGCCCGCATGGCGGAACATAGGTTGATGTAAATGGGTTAATTTAAGTTATAAGAGATAGTTGAGACAAGCCTAAGCGAAAGGTCAAGCTTTCCTAATGAGCAAGTCTGCGTCATTATTGGTGAGCTGGTGGTCCTGACAAGAAAGTACTACAACACGGGGTAAATTCCAAGACAGACAGGGCTACACAGAGAAACCTTGTCTTGAAAAACACCAAAAACAAAACAAAAACCAATCACCCCACAATAAAACCCCTCACGTATCAATAGTCACATATCAGTAATTAAATGTAGAAAAACTAAATACCCTACTCTAAGGTACAAATTGACTAAATGAACTTAAAAGCCACAACCAGAAAAAAATACAATCATATTTAGAGAAATCATAGACCAGCCTTTCTGATGGACATGGAAATGCACTCAAACATTTGCAACATAAATTCTACAATATTTGAAAACGTACTCCCAATCAGCAAGAGGTGTATTAGTGAAATCAGGGGCAGCGCCTGATAGATGACCCTGTAAAACTAAGTGAGTCTAGAAAGGATAAACGATGAAACTAAGCATTAACTTATGATTCTTTTTATAGTTGGAACTAGAAGGAAGTTTTCTTTGAAAGGTTAAAAACCATTGCGTCATCTCCGAGGTTGTGTACACACACCTGCATCACCCCTTGCATGTAAGATGAGGAAGTGGAGATTATGAAGTCATCGTCTGCAAAAGCCTGATGGTGACAGTTTAAACCCCTTTCGGAATCTGTTTCATTTAGAGGCCTTCTCTCTGAAGTTGGAAACGGAGATGCCCTGGTCTTCGAACAAGTACTAGGAAAAGGCTTGATTTGATTAAGGTGGCCCTAGATCCTTCCTCTCAGATTTATGTGCTACACAAATATAGCTTACATATGTTGCGGTTAACTCAATTGTCCACATCTTGGTACCGTTTTTCTCCTGCCACTGGGTTTAATTACATTACATCAAGACGGTAATTAACAGAGCCAAACATCATTACATCATTAATTGGTTTTTATGAGGTTTTGGAGCCTTTTGCTAAGAGCCCTTGAATTTAACACAAGCTCTCACCACTGCGAGCAGTTTTCCTAGAGGATATTTTTCAGTCACCCTGTTGCTAGGTACACAGCAGCAGGTTGCTTGGAATTCGAGCTTTGGGTGACATCAGCCTGTACCACCTTGACACTATTTTCATTAGTCTTGTTTAACTGCTCTGTGTCAGTGGGGTCTTAAAGACTGAGGGCAGCCCTGCCCGGTTCATTCCTATGTGTGATTAGCATAGAAGCAGCTGCCATATGTAAGTATCCCAGGGTTGCACGGAGTATTGATTCTGCCGACAGAGGGATTGGAGTGGAAACTAACCGATGGGAATGCACTAAGGACAGCAGCTATGGCCACAGCCCAGCTCGGTACAGTTGCATCACAGCACACATCTTCCAGCAAAGCACTTTTAGCTGCATTTGTATTTCTGGACAGTGTTTTGTCCTCTCCATCTTTGGTCATACTTGGAAGCTATGCTCCTGCCAAACTGAAGTTTTTTTTTAGAGGATGTACAAGCAATGTTTCGAGATAGCACTTCATTCCAGGAACTGGTTTACTTTGGTGGTGTCATTTAAATGTCACAGCTACTTGGACATTAGTTCTGTGATAGTATCATCGTCACACCTGACAGGAGACAAACCTGAGGATGTCTGTCAAGGAGTTCTTAAGTCATGTTAACTTATGACAGCCAACCCCTCAAGGTGGGCAGCATCATCCGTGGGCCCACAGTGAGTTGAGAGCACACATGTTTACATCTGTCTGTTTCCTCCCTGAATGGAATGTAGCTATGAGACAAACACTTCCTAAGTTATTCTCATGAGGTGTTTTGTCTTAGAAACAAGAGAAGCAACTTTAGGTATAAGAGTGTACTGACATAAAATACATTGCTTTGGAGAAGCTATCTGCAAAAGGAGACATCTGGAATTTAAATATAGCTCTTCCCGATTTCAAAGACAAGAACCATATCTTCCTGTTGCTACTGACTCTGTTCCTTGGTCATTCTGTCTCATATACAAATCTTGAGTTAATCTGTAATACAGAGCAGAGCAAGGGTTATGTATGTAGCAAAGGAGCAATTATATGTCTGTAGTCTGGAATTTGCAAAAGTGTAAGAAGTCAGTGGTAGCCAGTGAAGCCAGTTAACTAAAATGGCTTTTTGTTGTTGTTTGTTTGTTTTTTTGTTTTTGTGAAATTCAGCAAACTTGCTTGCAGCTTCGCTGAGATGCTAGTCTCAGCTTTCTTCTGAATACCGTGAGAGGCACGGTTGTCAAGCTCATACGATGATGTCATAAGAGGGACCCCACATCTCTCCAGGCTCGCCTCACCTTATCCAGTGCTGTTTGGGCATAAAAGCCTCTGATGACTGTATTTCTTATTTTTCTTTAAGTTCTTCTGTAGTGAGATACCCACCCTGCCCACACCTGTTGCACTAACCATGCCCACTGGGGTCTTGGGACAGGTGTGGGAGTGACCTGGGGGGGACTGGGTTTGGGGTCCTGGACCCCAGCTCACTCTCTTACTTCCTGGTCGGAAACAGAGCATCCAGAGACATCCTTGGGGTGGGAACCTGAGGTGGTAATCAGTTTCTGGTTTAAGTGATTCCTCCCCGAATAAACGTCCATCAGTCTATCGTTTCCCAGGTTCTTATTTACCACGCATTATTCTTCATTTTAGGATATTTTTGTGTTTACACGAGAGTTGCTAATGCACCGTAGACGCTCCGTGTAAACCCTTCACCCATCACCCTCTAACATTAGAGTCAATGTAACTACAGTGTGTTGATTGAATGGAAGAGATTGGTATTGATAGAGTATGTTATCACCTACCTCCAGATTTAGTTCAGATTGTGCTTGCTTTTCTACCTTTCTTCTTCTCTTCCAGGATTGGTTCAGGGTTAAGAGCACTATCTGTTCTTCCCCAGGACCTGGGTTTGGTTCTCAGCATCGACAGGGTGCCTCATAGACTTCTGTAACTCCAGTTCCAGGGCATCCCACGCCCTTTTTTGGCCACACCTCTTTTTATGTGGAGCAGACATAAATACAAACAAAACACCCACACACGTCACATAACAATAAAAAAGAAAGAAAAATCAGACAAGCCTCATATAGGATTTCTAAAGAGGACAGAGTTAGTTGTGGGAGTTGCACATCTTCAGAATCAAAATGGAGTGCTTGTGTAAGCTAACACCCCAAACACACAGGATTGAGAGTGATGGAGGGCAGCCCCTGTCATCACCTGACAGAAACTGTTCTGGATCCATGGAGGCCACCACAATGCAGGATAAAAGGCACTTCTGGGACAGCCCAGTGGCTCTCTCCAGCCTCACACTGATACCACTGTAGTGTAGGATTGTTGCTTCCAGGAAATGAAATGATGCCTCCCCTTTACATTTGTCTTTAAAACATCTCTGAGCATCCACTGAATAAGAACACAGTTGACCATGACATGCAGGTGTCTGATTCCCAAATATTTTCCATCAGCCTTAGTATTGTAGTTTAAGCTGTCGTGCAGACCAGAGTTTCAGGATTGTGGCGCAGATAGAGGAAATCCCCAGTGCTTTCTCCTGGACAGCAGGTTTTCAACTTGTGGGTCACCACCCCTTTGAGGGGTCTCATATCAGAAATCCTACATATCAAATATTTACATAATAGTAGCAAAATTCCTTCCTTCCTTCCTTCTTTCCTTCCTTCCTTCCTTCCTTCCTTCCTTCCTTCCTTCCTTCCTTCCTTCCTGTGTAGCCTTGGAGCGTCCTGGAACTAGCTCTATAGACCAGACTGGCCTCAAACTCAGAGATCCGCCTGCCTCTGCCTCTCAAGTTCTGGGATTAAAGACGTGTGCCACCAATGCCTGGCGCAGACCAACTTTCTTTTAGTACAAACATGTCAATATCCAAGGCTACAATTCGACCTGTGTGTTGTTTGTTGTTCTAACTAACTGATTGCACAGTCTGCAACAGAGGGCTTGCCAAGGTTGCCCCCAGCCCCTGTTGGCTTTACTTCTCAGCATGAAGGATTACAAAGAGCCGTGTTAGCAGGATCCCCCCCCCAAAAAAAAACCAAGAGAAGCAATGGAGGCGTAAAGGCTTAAGTCAGTTGCAGAGGGTCCAGTCCAGGGTTACATGGGCCCTGTTGGAGAGAGCTGCTCTCATGGCACACAGCAATGGGGGGGGTGAGAGGGAGTGTGCAGAGAGAAAGAAGAAGAGAGTCAAAACGGGAGGCAGCTAGTACAGGGTATGCAGGGTATATCTCTGTAGAGCACTCCCAGCTTCCTCCAACTTGGACTATTGCCTACTCAAGCCATCAAATTATGACTCTTTCAAAGTTGGAACCAAATTTTCCATATAAGAAGTTTATATTGAAACCACAATAATTTCTGACATCCTTTCTTTATTCTCTCTCACTTGATCTCCTCTCCCTCAGTCTCTCATCATGCATTCATACTCCTCTCTCTCTCTCTCTCTCTCTCTCTCTCTCTCTCTCTCTCTCTCTCTCTGAGACAAGGTACCTAATTGTCTTGGTGCTAACTGTGTGGGACAGGCTAGCCTCAAACTCACAGAGATTCACCTGCCTCTGTTTCCCAAGCACTGAGATTAAAGGTGTGCACCACCACCACCACCACCACACCCAGCTTGACATTTATTTCTTTTAAAGGGCATAATTATGAAGCCTTTGGGTCTTCACTATATAGGGAGGCTCGGTCTCAAAGACAAAAGAAACGAAGGAAAGAAAAGTAAGTGAAGACATTCTCTGTAAAGTTTTGCTAATACTACATTGATTAAAAATCTGCCTGCAACCCAGTGACCATGCATGCAAAGGAATGCAGGCAGGTACACGTGTGCCTGCTTATTCTAATGTAGCCCGTATATACGTATGTATGTATGTATGTGTGTGTGTATGTATGTATGTATGTGTGTATGTAGTGTGCCCACAGTGTTTGCTACCTGACATTGTATTGCTCATTGGTGGCCCACGTTATGTGGTGGTAGTGTCATACTTGGTGATGCTGTGGTCTTTTCAGTTTCTGTAAGTGCCCATTGTTCTTGATGTTTGTGCGATGGAAAACGCAGTAGTGAATTTGTTGCCATGTATATGGATCTCTAAGTGACATGTGGCTGCACGTATATATACACAACCTATATACAGACAGACAGACACACACATACACACACACCTCTCCTAATACTGTAAAGTGCTGTCCTTGGAGCACACTGTCATCTGTCTTCAGGAGTGAGCCTATGGATTGTGGGCATTCCCTCAGAGAAGGAGAAGGTAGCTCCTCGTCTGAGCGTTCAGCCAGCCCTCCCAGCCATCTGTATGTACTTCTGCCCTAATTGCATGGTGGGGGGGGTGTCTGGGGGAAGGACTAAAACGCACTGGCTGGGGGAGGTTAGCTCAGGTCAGGGGCCTTATCTGTGCAGCCGTAGGCAGCTCCTATGGGTGCAGTGGGAAACTGCACCTGACATTCTGGTTCTTGTGGAGTCGGGGCATGAAGCGCTTGGTGGGAAGTTTCTGTGCCAAGCTGTGGCACAGCAACCCCAAGACCACCGATGACGACTGAGGAATGGCAGCCAAACAGGGAAAGTGTTCCACCTCTGAACTAAGAGTAAGGTATGTCACACTGTCAACTCAGCTGCTGTGTCCTGAGGGTGGCCTAGCTCTAACACCCTCAGTCCTGTGAGCTACACACAAGCTGATCTTCTGAGGGAGGGAAAATAGCTTCCTGATGCATCATCAGTATGGGGGAGGAGCTCTTAATCATCTCAGCATCCCCGGGTCCTGGCAAGAGCTACCATGCAAAGGAGTAATTGAGTTTTGTAAGGAAAACTTACCTCACCGCTCTGCCTTGTGGTGGGATCCTTTCAACCCCACTCATTTGCTGTTCCTCTGGCAGAGACTGTGGGATGTCCCTTGTCTTGATTTATACTGTTCCATGCTCAGCACCCACAGCCTGAAGCTTGGGCTATTTCTTCTCCCCTTTCTTAAATAAACAAAAGTTAGCCTAGTTAGCTCAGTACTTTTAAAAGTCACAAATAACTCACAGTTGCAAAACAAACCGCAATCCATGAAGCTTCAACCAGGATTTCCTTAAAATTATGTGAGTACATTTAAATAGTATACAGAACCCAGAAAAAAAAATATGTACAAATTTGCCTGAGAACTGTATTGTCAACCGGGCTGGGATTTGC
The DNA here is from genome assembly GCF_943737965.1 of Phodopus roborovskii. Lineage (NCBI taxonomy): Eukaryota > Metazoa > Chordata > Mammalia > Rodentia > Cricetidae > Phodopus > Phodopus roborovskii. Next base: position 16,375,054 of record NW_026125278.1, on the reverse strand, counting down.
CAAGAGATCGTCCTGGGCTCATGAGAGCAATCCTTCCTACTAGCTGTAACGTTGGGCAGAAATTAGGGATAGGAACATTAGTTCCGAGGAACTGTGATGTGCGCATTAGATTGGTGTAGAGCAAACAGCAACCCACCGTGAAACCAGAGCCTGCATCTGAAATACAACCAGGAGCCTGACTGGCATCTTGTTTTAATTGCCATGCCCATGTTTGGTTTCCGAAGTCACCTGATGGCAGGGTTAACCCTCCCTCATTGCTTTGTATTTGCCTTCCCTCAGCCAACTGCAAGGGGGAAAGGAGAATATTGAACAGGGATAGATGCCAGCAGCCCCATTTATAATCTATTAACACGGGAAAATTTGAGCAGGATCCGTAATCTTGTCAGTAATAATAGCATTACACGGCTAATTCATTACCAACAAAAGCTGTGCTAGATTTGAATAAAAATCCACTCATACAGTCTAGGCAAAAGGAAACACACCTGGCCAACTGAACCCAACCTGATGGCCTGATACACCAGTGAACTTAAAGGATGGGTTCGCGTAAATGGTAAAATCACTCTCGGATGGGTAAAGTGGGTAGAGACACTTTTGGGCAGGCCTAATGACCCAAGTGTGATGCCCGGATTTCACGAGTTGGCAGTAGAGAACCTCCTGAGAGGTGTCATCTGCCCTTTACTCCCATATCATTGCATGAAAATATCTGAATACACACACACACACACACACACACACACACACACACACACACACACGCGCACGCACGCACACCAAATAAAAATAATTTTAAGACATTCTTTTCTGTTTTATTTTAGAATGTTCTCTAGCACCACCTACTTACAGTTTGAAAACATGTTGTTCAACTTTTATAAACTTTTATAAAACTCATTTTATAAACACATGTCCCGTGAAGTTACTTGGTTGGGCCAGGTGTCCCTGAAGGTTCCTTGTAACACCAACCATCCAGCCTCGTTCTTACTCTAGGACACAAATGTCACAAGGGTCAGGAGGCACCAGACTCACACAAAACAGTCTATTAAGTGAATGTACCCGACTTGAACAGTCTTCACAAACATGGGAGGAAAAGCCTTCACAAACACGGGCAGAGGATGGAAAGCTCTTAGCTGAGCTTTAATACACAGAACAGGTCTGTGCCTGATGAAGAGGTTCCTGCAAAGGCAGACCATGTTTACTATGGTAGCTATTTGTGTGCCAATGCTTCAGAAGTGGAGGGGCTCCATTTAGAAACGGGAATGGTGGTTAGGGAGTGATGGTGAGTGGATGGAGAGGCAAGTTTGGGAAAATGGAAAGTCCCGTGCAATATGCTACCCAATTCTCAGGCTATAAAGTTTGAACTGTAGGGAGAGAAAGAGGTATTAAGTTAGACATGGAACTAGAGAGAGAGGAAATAGAGACAGAGAGAGAAACTAAGATGAGGGTAGAGAAAGTGTTGGGCCACTAGAGGTAGAGACACAGGATAGAGACAGAGTTAGATAGAGACAGGAATGAAGTTAGACACAAAGATAGATGAGGGAGGAAGGGGAGGGAGAAGATAGAACTCACAGAAGATTCTGTAAGAAGACACTGTATAACAAATATACAGGGATTCTTATCTAGGATGTCTTTTGAAAATTCTCATAGATCATTAAGAAATTGACATAAAATCCAAGTTAGAAATTGTCTAGTTTTAAGCAGGCTGGGCGCAGAAGAAAACCAAATGATAGATAATATTTGGAAAGATTCCAGTTTGCCATTTTAGTCCATAAAATGCAAAATAAACAATAAAATATCATTTCATAGTATCGAGAGAATCAAAATACCATCAGGACCCGCATGGGTTCACATGGTTAGACACAGGCATGAGTTCCATACCCTTTAATGCAGAATTCCCACCCCAAATGTATCTGTTAGAGAAACCCAGCAAGGCTGGCACTAGCAAGCACGGGGTGGATTTGATTTTTCAATCTTGCTCATTTTGGTGAAATGGAAGCATTTTTTCCCCCTCATCAACAGATGGTTGAAGACGGTTATCATACTTTTTCCATATCCTTATAGCTATTAAAAAAAAATCAACCTAGCATTTAGATGAAACAAGGCAGCAAATCATAGGTACAATATGAAAACATACGGAAGTACCACAATCTTAAAACAGTAGGAAATAAATTAACAGACACACTTTGTCCTTTTTCCTTAGTCAACTTATCACAGATTAGAGTTATAAGAGAATATTTATAAGATTGGCTGAGCTCCTGGAGTCAGTTGAAGAGAGGGAGGAAGGATCACATGAACAAGGGGGAGGTCAGGATCATGATGGGGAAAACCACAGAGACAGCTGAGCTGAACTGGGGGTTCATGGACTATGGACTGACAGCTGGGGAACCTGCGTAGGACCAAACTAGGCCCTCTGAATGTGGGTGGCTTGATCTTTTGGGAGAGGCCCTGGCAGTGGGCACATGACCTGACCTATCCCAGGTGTGTGAAATAGCTTTTTGGGAACCATTCCTTATGGTGGGATACCTTGCTCAGCCCTGATCCGGCTTCAGCAGGGAGGGGCTTGGTCCTGTTTCATCTTGGTATGCCAGACTTTATTTACTCTCCAAAGAAGGCCTTACTCCCTCTGGGGTGTGGGCTGGGGTGGGAAAGGGGGGAGATGAGGGGTGGGAGAATGGGAAGAGGGGAAACTGGTGTTAGTGTGTAAAATGAAAACTATTTAATGAAAAAGGAAAGGAAAAGAGTTGCTTGTAAGAAAGCCTGTAGGACATTTTCTTGATTACTGATGTGAATCCTGGGGTGGTCCACCTGTGGACCGGTGGTCCTGGATGGTAAAAGTAAAGCAGTCTGAGCAAGCCATGAGCAGCAAGCTAGTAAACAGCACTCTTCCATGGACTCTGTATCAGTTCAGTTCCTGCCCTGGATTCCTCAGTGATGGAGTGTAACCTGAGAGTTGTGAGCTGAAATTAACCCTTCTGTCCTAAAGTTGCTTTTGGTTGTAGTGTTTTGTCACAACAAAGGAACACAGCGCGCGCGCGCGCACACACACACACACACACACACACACACACACACAGTAGTAAAAGTAGGAGACATGCATGAGAATGGAATGTGCCGGCTCCTATAGGAGGAAGGACTGGAGGGGATAGGCGGGAGGCTGGGATGTGTCTGCCTTTTTCTTTCCCTTCATTTAGGATAGAAGGACTTCTGATTATGTGGTCTTGACAACAAAATAGGCTTTTTATTCACCGTAAGTTCCTCCCGAAAAATAAACCAAACAGAATGGCAACTGGGACATTTACTGGACACACATCAGATGAAACCCGAAGGAACTCTTCACCTACTTCAGATTATGGTCAGGATGGTCAGCCCCCTACAACAGGAGTGTTGTGGGATATTTGTATACTGTGTAAAGATACGTCACTGTGATTGGTTAAATAAAGAGCCGAACAGTTAATAGCTAGTCTGGAGAGATAGGTGGTATTTCTGGGGAGAGAGACGAAGAGTAGGGTGAATCTAGGTGCGTAGGCTACACCAGGAAGACTCCAGGAGACTCTGAAGAAGTTGGACACACGGAACAGAGCAGAGGTAACTGATCCACGTGGCAGAATGTAGATTAACAGAGACAGGTTAATATAATTTGTAAGAGCTAGTGGGATAAGCCTCAGCCATTTAATGGCCAAGTTTTTATAACTAATAGGAAGTCTGTGTTGATATTTGGGGGCTTGTGATCCAAAGGTAGTCCAGCAAGAAAGAAAAATAAAATTAACTTGTTTGACAGAATGATGAGAAATCAGTGGGACTATCAATGGAATCCATAAGCCCAGGAGACAAAAATATTACAATAGACATTTGTGTTTACTCTGGGTGGAAACTAGAGAAATATTTCTGAGAAGTACAGGAGGAGGGTAAGTCTTCCACAGATGCAGAGATGTGGGAAAGCCTCCGTGAAGAACTGGAAAGAGTGAGCAGGATTATAAAGGAATTTCAGCTCAGAAGTCAACAAGTTAAACCACCAGCTATTTTGCATTTAAGATTAAATTATTGGCAAAAACACCTAATAAATAAAATTGTAAAATGCATGTTAATCTATATGCAATCTAGTCCAACCTCTGTAGGGCGATGGGGAACAGAACCCTTGTTTAACTTTCCTTTCTGAAACATCTTGGTAAATGTAGAAGTCCGCTCAGGGGTAGGAAGTGAGTGCAAAAGTGTTTTGCAGCCTTGGTTAATTTTTCTATTTGTGTGGGGGGGTGTTAAGTCTGGAGCTTTTCACAGAGTCAGTAGATTCATTTTTAAAATTTCTATTTATGTTACTTATTTTCACACATAAGCTAGTAGGAACATATTTGTTTTGCTGGACTTTAATAACACCCAAAATATGTGCATGTTGCCTATCTTTTTTTTTTCACAGCTGTAATTTGTGTCTGCCATTTAGGCTATGAACAAACTTGCTTCAAGTGGGCACATATGCCATCCCATACAGTACACACTCATAATGCCATGTCTCTGCTACTTTGTTAAACATCAAATATCTGTACAAACTCACCAAGCCTAGTGAATGGTCAAGAAGAGCTGGTCTGTATTTTGAGCTGACTCTGAACTCCTGGTGTTAGAAGGTTCTGTTAACCACTTCAGAGTGTTACCAGAGTAGGGAGGTCAAAGCTCGAGTCCTGGTAGGTCTAAAAAGCTAGGTTCAGCTACTCCTCCTCAAGAGGTCAATTCAAGAGAATACTCGTAGTGAAAAGCTGAGAAAGGAGATTCACTCAGTTCAATAGTCTCATTCAGAAGAACCTTTTCAGATACTCAGTGACCTCCCCTCCCCAAATCCATCCTTAGGGTCCCATCGTGAGATTTACCTTTAAACAGATGGCAAGAGCTTTGTGTGACTAAGCCGTCTGACTGTCATCACCCTTGTCTATGCTCTCACATCTCTTCTGCAAAATAGTCTGACAGAACTATGTGACATCTCTTAATGGCGATGCCAGACTTCCAGCATGAGAATTCTGGGGCAAATTCCGATTCCTGGGGTTCATTATCTCAATAGTCTGATAGCCAAAGTTGGAGGTACCAGGGTCAGTCAGTGGAATCCCTTCCCTCTTGCCAGGAAGGTTATAATCATTCCCATCTCTGTAAAATGAGCGTGGGAACAGAACACAGTGGCCTTAGGTTCCTAAACTTCATAGCTGCTCCCTCTTTTGAAGTAGCATGATTTTTGTTCATTTTATTGCATAAATGCATCACTTTCAACTTCAGTCCCTAAATTAACCAGCAATTCTAAGTGATGCATATCCTGTTATACTCTGAAAATGTCTTCACTGTGGCTTCAATTCTTCTACTACCAATAAAGACATCCAGCCTTGAACTGGGAACGTGTTTGCCAGAAACTTGGGTAAAATTTAGTTAAACTGTTCTAACCTGGCACCTCTTATCTTCACAGGTAATTGTAGGCTGTGAGATGGTAATGACAATTAGAGCTACATTACTGCCACATATAAGGTAGGAAAACATCTTTATTGACATGCCTGGGGTTGGGGCTGCATTCTGTCTCTGAGGACCTAAGTGGCCAGGCCCTGGTGACTGTGGTTGTTCAAGGGTAAGGTAGAGGTGGTGTCTGTTTCAGCTACCCAACGCAGCTCCTCACAGAACACAGCTAAGAGAATTACCTCTAACTATTGCAGTAGGAATTACTGTTCCATGAAGTTCTAGTGAAGTTTTGAAATCACTGGATTATTTGTTTCTCTCACTTGATCGACTTTTTGTAAGTCGAAACTTTGGTAACTGTCGGCTAGATAGCAAACACACACACTGACATGTTACCCAGCAGGCTTTGAGACTTTGTGTGTTCAGCATTTTCTACTTACCTTGCTGATGAGAACAGGCACCAGCTGCCTTCCAGCAGAGCTGAGAGCAGGGAGGGCTGACCTAGCAGCTCCTGGGCTTTTCAGAGAGGAAGATCTCTCTGTAAGACACACCCACCCTCACACTGAATTCTAGTCTTGACTCCTTACATCTGTAAATCACAATATGCAACAACACTCCTCTAAATTATGCAGCATCACCATGAATTCGGTCAATTTTTTTTTGATGGGGGAATTATCTCCTTATTTCCACATTCATTCCATGTCCTGGGGACCCAACTTGTGACATGCTACTTCTTTCTGCTGGCTTCATCTATATGTCATAATTATTTGGCTCTATTTTCATCAACTTCGTAAAGTTTCATATCTTTGCAAGTTGTAAAATATCAATAGATACACCGTTACAATAGCCCTAGAGGCTCATTCTGGGAAAGCTACTTCTTTTTTGTGGAGACAATGGTGTTCCTTTAAAAGTTAATGCAGTTGGACCAAAGAACCATCCCTTGGGAAGGCAGATTTCTCTTAAATCGTGCTAAAGAGATAGGAGGAGTAACTATCCATTAATGAGATAATTGTTCCAGTTAAGGTTTTTATTACTGTGATGAAACACTACCGTCAAAGGTCCATCACTGAAGGAGGTCAGCACTGGAACCTGGAGGCAGGAGCTGATGCAGAGGTCGTAGAGGAATGCTGCCTGGTGGCTTTCTCATCATGGTTTGCTCCAAGTTGACATAAAACTGGCCAGCACAATAATGTATGATGGGAAATGTCATTCTGTAAATATGTTTCTCATATTGGTTAATGAATAAAGCACTGTTGGCCAATAGGAAAGCAAGAGAGGCGGGACTAGGAGACGAGGAGAGAGGAAGGAGGAGGGAGGAGATTCAAGATGGAGGATGGAGAGAGTAGAGCGCTGGGCCCTCTCTCCGGTAAGATAAGACCGCATGGAAATACTTAGATTAATAGAAATGGGTTAATAATTAAGGCAGAGCTAACCAGTAAGAAACTAGTAACTGGCCAACAGCATTATATCAAATACAGAGTCTCAGTGTATTATTTGGGGCTGGCGCGGCCCTGGGACCAGATTGTCAGGGAAAAAACATCTCCTAACAAATGCACTTCTCTTCCCCAGAAAGCTTGCCTCTATGCAGCCACTCCAGAGGCTTCTTTAGGTTCTGTTATGTCTGTTCACATTTCTGACTCAGAAGAGAGTGACTGACTCTTTAAAAAGGTCTATCATTTTTCTATTTTTGAAGTTAAAATGTAATCACACCATTCCCCTTTCTCCTTTTCGGTCTAACTCCTTCCTTCTATTCCCTTTACCTCTTTTCCTTACTCGTTGATATTTATGCCTATATCACATACCTTCCTAGTTGTATTAATGTAGCATGCTCGGTCTGTATAACTTTATTCGTTTGCATGTGATTTCATGGCTGTGTACTTGGTGTTGGATAACCCATTGGTCAAGTCTCTGTGGGCAGTACCTTTTCTCCCGCTCTCGACATTCCCATTTGCCTGTGGTTCTTTGGGTAGGGTGGAGGCCCCATGGGCTTCCTCTTTCCCATGTCAGCATGTCTCAGGCCTGGTGTAAGCAGCCGTGGTGCGGACACTGCAAGCATCCTCGGGCTCTTGCAGTCTTTATGCTCCTCTTCTGCTATGACCAGGACTCTTTTCCATCTTCTCTATGCTTCTTCTACATGTTGGCCACACACTTTTCGTGGTACAATGGGCTTCACTGTTTCTCTAGAATCCCTCCCTCCCCACCTCCCCAGCATTCAGCTACTTGTTTGCCTATGTTGTTTATTGACTTCCAGGCCTAATTCAGACAGTGAGGCTTCCTCTTCTCCATCTTCCTTCTGTAGGCAGCTGATGAGATTCACAGTTTCCTTGCTTTGTTTTTGTTTGTTTGGGTTTTTTATTCCGAATACAATTGTCCTTGAGCTTCCTTCTGAGTCAGTTCTTAATTTCTTTTATTAACGAGACTAAGAACCCCAAGAAGAGTCTCCAATTTCCCCTCTAATTGTCATGACTCCATGGGATTCCCTCGGACTTAATGTTTTATGTGTTTGACCAGTTTTTGTGTGTGTTTTATATTTGTGTTTTTTGTTTATTTGTTTGTTTGTTTTGTTTTATTCAGTGGTGACAACAATTTGCAGGGCCAAGGACTCAAGTACGAAGTATCAACGTTCACCTCTAGTGCTATCAAATGAACGCTCTCATCTTACAGGGGAGGGACCCAGTTATGGTCAGGGCGTTGCTAATGAAGTGCTTTGTGGGGGTAGAGTCTGGAGAGTCTGTATCTGTTTGCCTTACAGAGCTCCAGTCGTTTGCAGCTTGGCTGTGTGTTTCTGAGGAACAGGAAGAAGGGAGGAAGGGACAAGGTGCCACATTTGTTAACCTCATAGTAACTGGAGTTAATTACCTGGCACACGTTTTGATTCTTCAGTAAATTCAGGGACACATTCCAGGCACAGAATTAGAGATAGGGGAGAATTTACTATGTCCACAATGTCCTTATGACAAAACTTGACTTAAGCTAGATAACTTTAATATCCCCTATCATGTAAAACGAGTTTGAAGCCTGGATCCTCTGGGGGAGTGGTTTATTTTTCTTGTTTTTTTTTTTTTTTTTTTTTTTTTTTTTTTTGTGTGTGTGTGTGTGTGTTTTTTTTTTTTTTAATAAAGATATTGCTTTGTATAGTTTTAAAGCCGATTGGTCACTTCCCTCACAAGGGGCGACAGCTTCCCCTGGTGTCATAGGTTTACTTGCTAATGGAGGATTTTTCTCTCTCTCACAGCTGCAATACTGTTCATCTTTTCTGAGTGTGTGATCTGGGACAGCTCAACACAAATAGCAAGTCCAGTTCAGATGCATCTTCACAAGTCAGCAAATCTCGTACATCGCTGTTCAATAATTTTTTGCTGAGTGAGTGAGATTACAGTTGAATGAGTGACAGTTAGCACAGAAAGAAAACTTGAGTGCATGGGACCTTGGAAAGGGAAGCCAGAGGGATTCAGGGATTTGCTAAGCAACAAAGCAAATATCAAGCCATTGCTCCTTTAAATACTCATTATTCCATACATGCTCCTGACCAGGTACTGTGCACGACCTGGGAAACCAACATGGCTACAATATGGTGTTCTAACAGGACATGGCTGGCACCTGAAGCTAATTCTTGTAGATAACATTCCCTAGAAACAAAATCCTTCTTATAGTACTTTATATGCATTAATCTGATAACTTTATGGGGGGGGCAGAGGCTGTTATCTCTATTTTGTAAATAATAAAACTAAGCAACACAGACTCAGTGTCTTGCCTCAGACCACTGTAAGATGAGCCAGGATTTGTTCTTATCTTTAATGCAGGACATTGGATCTCCAGCCTGAGGTTGGGACACAGGTAGGAAACAAATACTCTTGAAAGTGCACAGTGTCAGCTGTGCACACAGCACTCACAAATGTCACAGAGAGGATAGCTGTCTGTCCACAGCCATGTCTTGGAAGGAACCTCGGGGAAGCTGTGTAGGAATGGCAGTGGTGGGCATCCCCAGGGCCAGGGTTCCCAGTCAGGAGAATCAGCTGGATGTTGGATTTGAGGTAATGCAATCGGGGTTGAATCTCTAGAGAGGATACTTGAAGTTAGAGATTCAGAGGGTTTGTAGGAGGCTGCTGGACAGATCAGCAGCAGAAGGTTGTCTGTCACTTTATGGGTCCAAGTCTTGAGCCTGAAGGTCATAGAGACACAATGCACCATGGAGATAAAGTATGACAGAGTCCAAGATTAGAATTCTGTGTGGTGGCAAGGGTTGGGCAGAGGAAAGAGGGGAGAGAGGAGGAGAAACCTGAAGGTAGCTGCCATCACCAGCCAGGAGAGCATGAGGCAGTAACCGTGGGCACTGAAGCCAAGGACTTAAGAATGCTGCAGACTTGGGAAGGTGCTGGGTACAGGATGAAACAGGAGTTAAGTGTAGCATCTTTCCATTCTCGACTTAGAAACACGGCCACTAAAGAGAGGTGGGCTCTGCTTGGGTAATGCTTTATGGAGGATAGGTCAATTTTCTAGTGTGAAGTCAGGTGCTTGGTTATGTGGGTGCCCACTAGGTGAAAGATTGAACCTCACAAGCACTAGAGAAAGTCACGAATGGGGTGACATTGTGTGTGTGAAATCAGGCAGTGGGGGCACAACTCTATACTTCTGTGCCTGAACCTCTGTCTTAATGCCTGTCCCTTGAATGACCAAGACCACCTTGCTAACTACAGGATTTGGCCCATTTAAGAACCTCTCTAGGTGTTTCCTGGTATAATCACCTTGGGAAGTGGTTGGTGTTGTGTAGATCTCCTCAGAGAAAGCCACCAAAGACCAATCGATTCCATCCTAACTTCTGATCCTTCTAGAAAGAATTATTCTCAACCCTACAAGCACCCTATACTGATCCATCCCCCTGGAAATCCCATCTCCTGTTTGTTAATGGATGTGTGAAATCTGCATCTTCTTTTGGAGTCCATCTAGTCCTTCCAGGAGTTCTTTCTGTCACCAATTCCGAACCAAACGGTCATCGAAGCAGCCCCCGCCCCCAACACACACCAAGAATTAATTAACCGTTATCGCATGCGAACTCTTGCTGCGTAGACCATATAAACGGCTTGGCATATTCACATCAGTGCCACACGGGAGAAGGGGGACTCTGTACTTCCAATGTCCTGATGGTCAGCAAGTGGGCCAGCTATCCCTGAAAATGCAGCCCCTGTGGGAATTTAGGGAAAGGCCGAGGAACTGGATAGCTCATCCTTTGGTCAACGCATAGGCCACTAGAGGGCGCTGGCAGCTCAGTCAGACTAGAAGCCGTTATCACAAGAACACAAGGTCGCAGAAGTACCAGATGAAGGCAGAACTTGACCCTGGGTCTCCATATTTCCTTCGGACAGTAGGTAAGGTGGGTGTCCTTATTTCTGGCTCAGCTTCTTTGCTGTGAACACATTACTGAATTCCCTCTCTTAACTTGAGATGTATGCTCGCCCCATTAGAGAAGTGTTTGTTCATAAGCAGCCCGGTCCGAGGATGTCTAGCAGGGCCCTCTGCAGTTGTCCTGCCCACCTTTGTCAGTCCTTGCTGACCACTTGGGTCATGGTGTGCACTCTTTTTCCTCTACACACGTCCACTCTACCTTCCTGGTGACAGCAGCTCTAAGGTTCACAAGGACACATCGGCTGTCTCCGAGTGCTCACTGTGGCTTTGAGTACCTCCACTGGTCATTTCCACAGTCTGTGTCTTTTTAAACCCACAGTTCCAGACACTGACAAAATGTGAGAGACACACACATTCTTAGTAAATAACTGGCGGAATGCTTCTGACCCTAAGCACTCTCTCTGCCTAGGACAGACACAGAGAATTTTTGAATAGTTCTAGAAGCTTATTTCAAACAGGAAGCAACATCAGGCTTCCCATCCTATAGACAGTCAAGTCACCGGTGGAAATTCATTCGGGAACAGGATGGACCGAAGGGGTTCAGAACGTTCGAGCCATAGCTGCTCTCTAATAGCGCAAGAAGGTAGAAATCCAAGTATCCATCTGAGAGATGCCCACCTGGTGGAGGATGGGACTCTGATGGACACAGCAAGTTTAAATTCAGATGTCAACCTGGCCCCAGGCAAGATGGGATGAATAGAAAAAAAAAAAAAGGTCACAATTACCCATGTGTCCATGTGTTGACCCGTCTCTAGACTTGGAGACAACTGACCAGAATCAGCCTTCATTTCTAAGTGCTACTCCATCTTACCAAATATCATAGGATGTTATCCTCCCTCCCACATTCTGTTGGAGAAGTGTACCTGTCCTGTGAATGTCAACCCAGGTCACCAGCCTGCTTGTCAACAGTTTTAGTCAACAGTTTAGGTCACCAGGGAACTGCAACGATCTTTAGCCTCACGTGGGGTTATGTTGAAGGAAGGGAGGGGAAGGAAGAGGAGAAAGCGGCACCAGGCCTTGTAAATATCACTGACCTACTCAGTGCCCTGAACAGTTTCTTGGCTACTCTGCTCCATGATGCTGAAGTGCCACGGACACACGCAGAAAGATGCGGTGCTTGAGGGTGAGGATGCTGTCCTTTCCGCAAAGGGTGGTGAGGTTTTCTCGAAGGACTAGTAATGCCGTATCATTCTGTACACGGTGGGCGTGACGGGTGGTGTTTCCATCTTTGTGATCGTTGCCCAAACGTTTTGTCACAATTCCAGTGAACCCTGGTTGTCAGTTTGACTGGGTCCGGAGTGAGCTGCAGTCCCAAGATGGAGGGCACGCCTGTGATCTGGATCCCCAACACCTTCAATGTGGCCACACCTTCTGCCGGAAGCCTGTAAAAGGGCATGGGAGAAGGAAGGGTTCCTTCATTCCTCGCCAGCTTGTCAGTACATCCACCCTTTTGCTGGCATTGGAGCCTACTTCTTGGAGATTCCAGCATATGTAGAATGTAGAAGACCTGCTGAGATAGTTAACCTCATGGGACTGAGCAAATACTAGATTCTTGGACTTTCCATTCCATTCACAGCTAGCCATTGTTGGACTGCAGCCTGCAAGTCATTCCAATAAACACACACACACACACACACACACACACACACACACACACACACCACACACAGAGGAGAGAGAGGGAGAGAGAGTCATTCCGTAAATCCCCTGACTCTAGAGAACCCTGACTAATGCACTCATTTTCAAACTAAGTAAGATTAATGACCACCACTGACTATTTACCATGCTCCGAAGACTAAAGAGCATCCATGCTTCTAAAAATCTTGGTGGGCTGAATTCCACTTCTGTCTGTACATTCACTGTACAGATCATGGAGTAACTGGGGTGATTCAGTGCTTTTGTGGCTGGTGTGTATGTAATAAACAGATAAGGAAGCGTGCACAAAGCAAGCTTTTGTTCATAGAACTCAGCCATGGTTCTCCTGGCCTGGTTTGCCAGTGTGACACAGTCTCATGGTGACTGCTCTTGGGACACCTTGCTGCTGGGCGGAGTCCCCAGAACTGGTCACATCACCCGAGTGCCGACCCACCAGGTGTGGCTTCCAGCCTCACTGCTGCCACTGTATGATTGTTCTGGCCAGGCATGGTGGGCCACTCTGGGACCCGCTGTACCACGACGTCTCCTGGCACACCATGGACCCATGCCATGCCCACATGAAGTCTACTTTTGATGCACTGATTTGATTCCTGTTGTGGTCTGGGAGCCACAGCTCCAATTATACCTTCCTCATTTTTTCCACGTTCTGGACACTCACAGCATACATAGCTTTGTGTTCTCATTTCTATCTGGTGTACACAGAAGTCTCGACAGCTGGTGTGCAAGAGTGTGTACCCACAGACGGAGTGTAATGATTTCAACGAGGTTGTCTCCCCCTTGCAAAAATATACTTTATAAACCTATGCCAGGATAACTGTATTTCTCCTAACTTCCTGGTTTATTTTTATCTTATGGATATGAGTCTGCATTTCTCTCTCTCTCTGCAGGTCATGCAAAGACATTTCATTTAGGCATGTGTCATATACTCTAATATTCCCAAGACTTAAGTTTCTAGACTGCCTTTTTTGAACCAGAGATTTAAAGTAAAAATTCTGCACATTACAGATATAGGAGAAATGTACTATCTTGTCTTCTATCTCCTTTACATTTTAATGTTTATAATTTTTATTTTGAGATCCCAGATGTTTGCCATAAAGAATATTTTGCCACTACTACAGGGCCCTTCAATGGCCAATAACATAAGTACAAAGCGACAAGGAGCATAATATAAGTCTCCATCTTTGTCTCTTTTACATTTGCTATATCAGTGGAATTGAGGAAGCCAGAATCCCGTTCTGTCCTTTCCCTCCTCTCTCCATCTCCCAGCATGCCCTAAGTCTGCCCAAGAAAGCCAGGACAGGCACAGGTTGCTCACACAACCTTGTGGTTTGCTGGTCCTCACACCGTTCTCTCGTAGGCAGCTCCCTAGCTGTGCTTTCCAGCCCTTCAGAGCTGGAGAGAATTGAATTTGCTTCCACTTAGTTCCCAGTGGGTTGCCATGCTCCCTGTGGGTCCTCAATAAATACTTACCAAATTAGATATTGCCCTGTTATCTCCCCCTCCTTGATTCTCAGGCCAGCCTCTGATTCTCTGTCCTTGTTATTCTCCTTCATTTCTCTGGTCTCTGTTACACACACACACACACACACACACACACACACACACACAGATATGCACATGCAGACACACAGACACACATACACACTCACACACATGCACATGGATAGACACAGATATGTACACACACACAGAAACTGACAGACACACACACAAATGCACAGACACACACACACATGCACACACACACATACAGATATGCACATGCACATACACACACACAGATATGCACATGCACATACACAAATATACTCACACACATACAGATACGCACATGCACACACACACACACAGATACACACACATGCACGTGCACAGACAGACAGACACAGTTATGCACACACACACACACATATGCACAGACTGACAGACAGACACACACACACATAAAGATATGCACATGCACACACACAAACAAACACACACACACACACACACCTTTCTGTATCTGGGCTTGTTCCTCCCCAGAATCATTGCACTTTCCCAAGAAATGACACACTAATAATGGAAGGAACTAGAGAATCGGGTCCTGGGCTGCCTGAGAAACAGGGAGGGGGTGATAACAGGGTAATATATTATATATCCAGAATAATGCATTTAGTCTTTTTCTTGGAAGCTTTTTTCAACCTTCAACTGGATCACCAGGGAAGGTAGATCAGTCCTGTTCCCCACACACCATCACAAGTCACTAGGCAGCAGGGTCTGTGGTCCGCTGGGCTTTCTCCTCCACTTCTGCCCAGACAGACTGCATTCCTCTGTGCTGGGACACCAGGCACACTGAGCCCGCAGGGACCACCCCGCCTCTCCTTCCTCTACTGTTTTAAACTCTGCTCCAGTTCTTTTGGCCTGAGATACTGGCAGAGGAACAGTCACACAAAATCCTTGGAGCCGTTCTCTGTCCCCAGACCCCTTGTCCCCCCTCCACCTCCGGTGCCTTGATTTCTTAAGGACCGAAATGGGTGCGTGCGCTTGACTCCCTCTGCTACTGTCTGGTGGACGTGGGAAGAGAGTGATGGCCCCTGTTCTTCGCTGTGTTGCCCTTGGCATATTTCTCTGAATAGTACTGTGCCTAGGAAGGCAACAACCTAAAGCGCGTTACCTCTGATGTGTTTAGAAGCCTATGGCCTGAGGCAGTAATGCCTCTCATTTAATTCTCTGTGTGTATGCATGTTTGGGGTCCAGAGGACAACTTCGGGTGCCTTTCTTAGGCGCCATTCACCTTGGATTTTGAGGCAGGGCCTCTATCTGCCTGCAGGTTGATGATTAGACTAGACTTGTGGCTTAGGGAGCCCCGAAGGTTCTGCCCATAGTCTTCTTCCCGGGGCTGGGATTACAAGCATGGACCAGAACGTTCAGTTCTTTCTTGTGGGTTCTGGGCATTGACTGGGTTCCCAGGTCACTATGGTGGCTTCCTGGTAGATGAGGAAAGCAGCTGGAGAAGTCATGGCACAGATCCAACAGCAACACCACACTTGTTAAATGCAAGTGTTTTATGTTCTCAAGGGCAGTGTTTATGCCTCAAAAAAAAAAAAAAAAAAAAAAAAAACTCTTCAAGGTTATTTTGGTATAAAGTGTTTCTCATGTTTATGAATTAGTTTGTGATTTTTATTAACATATTCATAAATTAGAAAATTCTACAATTTGGAGTAATTCACTTAATTCACAGTCCAACTTAATTGAGTCTCTTAATATTTAACCACTTTCATTAATGTAATTTACTTTTTTTCTTTTTTTTTTAAGCACATCAATCATTTGACTTAACAGGCCTCTTAAGGACTACTCATTCTTATAAATCTGGTAGATGAACTTATGGTGTGTCGGAACTCGGATTCTCATCACTGTTCTGATTGAGATTTCAGTCTGAGGCTGTAATTCTAAAATAATGACTCCGCTAAGCCGTTTAACTTAAAACTGCAAAGTTGGCCCTTCTAAAGGCCTGAGTTTTTCCAAATATTCTTAGAAATTAAAATTCTAGGTGAGCACACCTTCCTAAACACAAATATCTCAGAGTCATCACATGGATTCTTGGGTCCTTTATATATGACAGTAAATGTTGGCACCTTTATAAGGAGATAGTTCTACTGTCCAGAGTGACTATTTTCCTTTGCAATGTTGGCACCCTCGAGCAATGCTGCAGGGTCTTAATGGGTTGTCTTCACCTGGGTTGTATGAGTTAAGACCAACAGAGAGCTGCCTGCCCTGTGTTACCCATCCAGTTCTTTCTCCTGGAGGCAGAATGTGTGACTACAAGGGTCTCTGGGGTCAGCGATGACTACATTATTTTTTCTGGATGAATTTTACAGATGCAGTCAAAGGTCCTAACCAAATTGGCTTGGTGTTAGTCCAAAAGTCAGGCTCTCTGGAGTCCAGCCTCAAACAGGTGAGGCCTTAAGGGAGACACAAGAAGGAAGAGCCAGGGACTCAGCCTGACAAATGCGCAGTGTGTCCTGCTGACCTCGGATGATGACATCACAGCTGGCTGCACTTTGGGCTTCAGGCTAGTGAGACCCTGAACAGAGACCTGCCTACGCAAATGAAGAAAGACTGCTTTGCAGAAACCACGAGGTCTTAAAGCCCAGACGCCTTAAGTTCCTGAGCTTGTGGTGGTGTGTTAGGAAGTAATAGAAACCAAGTAAACTCCCAAGCTTGGATGGTGTCCTCACTGCTATCCTCTGAACCCAACTGTGCTCTGAGTTCTCCAGAGCTTTGTTTAGACATTCTCCACCTGTGGAAGTACCAGCCTGCTCCCCGAGCTGGAGGCCTCTCTGCATGCAGCCCCCACATTTTCCTAGATATTAAAGGGTGCCCCACGGGACTCTATCTCCCAGCACTGAATCTAACTGTCCCTAGGTCATTTTCCAGAGCACGCTGGAGCCCAGTCAGTCTGACTCTGAAGAAACAGACTGTCCTTTGAGTGACGGAGGTAAATCAGTCCCCTTATTCTGATGGCATTGTGGAAACTCCCTGCCTTTGCTTCTGTGCTCCGGGTGGCAATCAGGCTCTGACATCATTTATTCACTCTGTCTAGGTATCTAACATTCCAAGGAACGACTTAAGGCAATTCCTCAAGTCCAATTCATCAAACATAACGACAGTTAAGCCATGCATGTGCATAGCAAGGAATCAGGAATATTTTCGTCCCGTGAGACTTTATGCTCAGGTTGGAAATAAACTTAGATGCAAAGCTACGTGTCAAGTATGCGTCCCTAGCAGTGGCACCTTCTGCGTGTGGCAGGCAGGAAGCTCCAACTCTCCAATTCTCAGAACCCAGTGGCTCAAGTTCAGCGCTCTGTTCAATTCAATAGACGGTTTGTTATTTTTGTCCATACTTTCTAATGAAGTGTCTAAATAGTTTCTCTGTATATTTAAATTTCCAAATTCTTCAGATCTTATAAAACAGAATTTTAAAAAAATGTGTTTTACATGTAAGCTGGCTGATTTATATAATCTATCATGTTCTAGCTGGGTGGCTGTGCTATTTCATAATGTTCCAAAACTTATATTCAAGAACAAACTATAGACTGGTATGTAAACAAGAGCAGAGATCAGAGAAATATTTTCCTTCCTTTTTGGTGTCTGGACACAGGATTCTATTTAGAAGTCTGAGAAACTTAAAATGAGTATGGGAAAGGCAGCTTCCAACAATTTTAGCCCATCTGGGAGACAGTGAAGTGGTCCAGCCTGTGTATTCAGCACTGCCCTTGTGGACCGTTTGAAAGCCAGAAGAACCAGCATGTGCAACAACCAGTACCATACAGCCTTATCCAGGCTGAGCTTCCGGGAAGCCAAGAGTGCCCCACAGGTCTCTGGGAGTTGCAGGCAATTCTAGATACGGTTCAGGAGGCTTCCCTCAGTCAAGAGGGACAGGAAACCCCAGATCAGGGTAGGTGGATTGGGATTTGCAAAGTGGCACATAAAAGAAAATTTCATGATCTGAAAAATAAATAAAAGAACCTTGGGGGAAATGCCTTGGGTTAGATGAGGTTCCAGTCTCTGCTAGTGGTTGAGTCTTCTCCTACAGTTCCTACTCCGTCCACCCTTTTCTTTCTGGAGTGACAATGTGCTGACTGGTACTGGGAGTCATTCAGCTTGGCTCTCAGGGACCCAAGGGAGGTGGAGTCAGCTGCCAGCACCATGTGCTAAGCAGAGGCACAAAAAAGAGCCTGTAGACACACACGGGCAAGAGAAGCACGCCCCCAGAGACACAGTGCGCAGAAAGCCAGGTGCAGAATGAGAAAACCTCTGAAGAGGTACAGTGTGCTTGGAAATGTATGTAGGTGCTGAAGAAAAGACAATGCATAATGGTAGTCATGGGAAAAATAGTTTGAAAATAATAAAGAAAACTCTATAAAGAGAGAGAGTAATGCAATATAGAAAGAATAAACCACATAAGGATGGGAAATACAATACAGGACTGTGGACCCTATACAGTACTTTATTAAATTTTAAAAATGCTAATGAACAAAACATTACAGCTGCTGAGAGATACTGGATTGTGTGTGTGTGTGTAGGGGGGGAATGCCCAATTAAACCAGCCTATATATTTTAAGAGTGTCTTAACTTCAGAATGAAAGTCGGGAAATATGTTGCATTGGGGAGAGGTTATGCCTTTGTTTTCACGGGAGATGAAAAGCTATGGATTTCTTCAAAATTAATAATCAGATTTGAATATGGAAGACCTCTTGAAAATGTTGGCTGCAGACAGGAAAAAAAGAGAGAAACTACAAGACAGGGGACATATATGTTGATTGTTGGCTACAGAGTCCCATGACAGTTTGGTTTTGCAGTCCAAACAGACTTAGAAAAGTTGACAGATGCCTTTTACCTGCCCAAACATAGAGCAGAGAATCATCTTTAGCTAACTTGTGCACACAGCACGTTCTATACTTGTGTTAATGCAGATATGTATGCGACATTTAAAAGTCTCCATTTCAGTCTCCTCATAAATCTGCATCCAGGACAACTTCAAAGCAGTTAGCTTAGATGGTCCAGCATCACAGACTACTCCATCCAAGACCCAGTTAAGACCTACACTTTCCCACATCACAGAGACTGGACAAGTGTTACAGTCAGGTCTTTCATGACTTGGCCATTGTCCTAATTTTGTCATGGTCCCCTAAATATGCTCTTGCCCCCAGATAATGGTAAGTAATTTTAAGAACACAACACCTACATTCCCAAGAGATGGGATAGGCGGGTTTTTGTTGTTCGGAGGGTTATGGACGTTTGTCATTGTTTAGGGGGGTTAGTTGCAAGTTGTTATTGGTCATGGTCAGTGAGGAAACTAAGCAAAGGAGTTTGGATTCAGGGATTTCTTTCTTTCTTCCTTTTCTTTTCCTTATCCCTTTTTCTCACCCATCTAGTGAAAAATGCAAGGGAGACTTAGGAATGCCACTATAAAAGGGTTGGTTATTGGGTCTACTTTTAAACTAAAAAGCAACTACTAGTCTCAAATATTTTACGTTGGTATAGATTTTTGTATATTATAAATTTAAGGTTATTTTTGTTATAACATGCCATATATGTTTTTACTCTTGTTTAAGGCACTATGCCTATACAGATCATTTAAAAGTGGATTGAAGTTTCTAGTCCTTGGAACCTATTATTACAAACTCTTTACAATAATTAAGAAGTACAGGTTAGTAGTTAGTTATCTATAATAATCCAACTTGTCATTATGTTAGATATGTTTTCAAGGTTAAAGAGAGATATGCTTTATATAGACAGGTGGTCTTCAAACAATTCAGTTATCTATAGAATATGAATATGGCATTTAGGGCATTTTAATAACATAAAGCTTCTTATGACAGTGAAATATATCTACCCCTGACAGCTGCTTCAGAGAAGATGAGGGGATCGAAGAACCTCTAATATGGAATTTGCTTTCAATGTGACTAAGCTAGCCACTGGGTAAGAAATTGCCCTTGACTAGCTGCTGACAGTATGCTATGCAAAGTGAATAAGTAGGACATAAAGGAAGTCAACTACTGAACTTTGCCAAGACAAGGCACGCATAGCTTTAGAATTCCTATTTCACAGAAAAGTCTGGCAGACATTCTAGGCCTGTAGGTCAAAGATGGATGCCCAAGTGTTGCAGAGGAAACTTGGGTGACTATTCAAGCTACAAGCTATCTCTATCATTTCTATAGGTTTGGAAGTTCCTTGCTCTATACTTCCTGTTTACTTAGGTAATATTTTACCTTTCTCGGGTCTCTGGTGGGGTTGAAGACTAGATGGTTTATAGTTCTACAGTTTTATTTGCCACCAAATTCAGGAAAGAAAAGTCACAAAAGAGACGTAAATTTTATAAATGTCGAGAAACATAAAAGCTTAAGTTGTTTATCTAAAAAATGTTTTAAAATCTAAAATGATATTTTTAGGTTGGTAGTACAAATTATGATATAAAGTGATTTAGGTACAAAACTTCATGCTCACCGAGATAGGACAGATAATTGAGTACTTTCTTCCAAGGTTGCCAAATACAAACTAACTGAATATTGTGAATGTAATTCTTACCTGATAATTGTTCTTATTGTATATAGTTTTACTGAGTTAGAGTTAAAACCTTTCCTTTTTATTTAGACAAAAAAGGGGGAAATGTGGGGTATTTGATCACACCATGTGGAGATGCGTCTCTGTCCTTCCTTGCCTGCCTGAGACACTTTCTGATTGGCTTAATAAAGAGCTAAGTGGCCAATAGCTAGACAGTAGAGGATAGCTGGGACTTTTAGGCAGAGATAGGAACTCTGGGAAAGAATCTGACTGGGGCATTTACCAGCCACATGAAGGGGAAGTCAAATGTACAGAATGTAAGAGAGGCAACAAGCCACATGGCTGAAATTAGATTAACATAAACAGATAAATTTAAGTTGTAAGAGCTAGTTAGGAACAAGCCTAAGCTAAGGCTAAGCATTCATACTAATAAGAAGTTTCTGTGTCATTATTTGGGAGCAGGCGGTTCAAAGAATGACCCACTACGTGACCTGAAGGCTGGATATACCTCCTGAGGGACAGATTTTCTTTCTTTAATTCCATGAGCATGACAAGACCTTGTTCTTTCTTGTACTGATTTTTCTCTCCATCATCTCTGGAACCTGCCTTGCCACATTTTCCCCCCTCTCAGCTGGGTTTCCTTAGCTGTCCTCACCAGCCACATTGAGACAACTCCTTTGAATTCTAAGTACAGTCTGCATTTCTGTCAGCAAAGTAGACTGTTCCATGGCAACCGACAGTCCTTTCTCTATTCCTAACTCTAAACCATAAGCATCCAGCAGACAGGGGCTGCCACACATCACACCAGCACCCAAGTAATGGCTAGTTAATGAAAAGTGAAGGAATTTATCTACTGTTTCTGCTCAGTTTTGGAATGGTTCTCCTGAATTCTCATTTGGTTAACTATGTACCCATAACCTGAACATGCTGTCTGAGGCCTACAGGTAAATGTGACACACCTAAGGTGAGATTTGACAGGCCACAGTAAGCTGTGACCTATAATGTAAGACAGACCTTTATTGAGGTACAGCCTACAATCAGAGAGGGTATACCTACAGTCTTCTATGGCAGGGCTATAATAAGATACAAGAGACCAACAGTAAGAACAAACACAGCTTTGGCAGACACAGTCATCTGTGGAAGATCTACAGTCAGATATAGCAGACCTGCAGTCAACTGTGACAGACCCGCAGCCAAATATACAGATGCTACCAGATGTGAGGTAGCCAGATGCACCTTGGTGACCTCAGGGCTGATGCTCTATTACTTGGTCTTTTCCTATTTTGTTTTGTTTGCTTGTTTGGGACTTTTGGTTTTTAATTTATTTTTTGTAGATGTTCTTTCCATCTCTTGCTCTAGTTAACTGACAAAAATGAATTTTAAGGAGAAAACAAGAAGACGAAATACCCTCCAATTTTTAAATGCAGGCACACCCATAATGGTCTGTGGATACCCACAAGGAAGGAATGGCTCTGGACCATTGGCTGGGGATGGAGCTGTGAGCTGGGCACAGCCTCCTTGTTTGGGCACTTGCAGGCTTGCATAGCATTCTTTAGCCCTAACTACAGCAGCCGTAAAAATAGCAAAGACGTAGCCCAAGAAAGGCAAGGTGCAAAATTATGCCAATGCTAGATTAGCGAGGGCGATGACAGAGGGTGCCAGGTTCTCAGCAGATGCTTTATTCAACCTGAAAAATGGTGTAAAGGGCGTGCAGTTGCAGCATGAGTCTTGGGAAAGGGCATCTAAATGGCAGCTGAGGGGCTGTTGACAGGGACTGCACAGTCTGTAGTTCAGTCTCACTCACTGAAAAAGGAAAATCAAGAGGCCGGGGTCATGCTGACAAGAGTTTCCTAGGCCAGGCACTAATTTCCATTTCAGATTGGATCTGAAATGTCCCCCAGAGCTGACGTGTTACAGGCCTGCTCCCGGGCTTGGGGTCCGGAAGTGCCTGGATAATGGGTGCTGATACGAGCGTGTTGATTGACACTTGGCTAAGTTTACAGGAAAATGGGCTATTGCTTCTTAGAGGAGGTGGGTTCTGGGGGTGTGCCTTTTAAGAGAATGTGCACCCATTCCCATCCCTTTTCAGGCTCTTCTATAACTTCCTGTCTTCCATGAAGTGAGAGGTTAGGCTCTGCCCTGTCTTCCTGCTGTGCTTATCACAGGGCTCACAATATCCAGCTACAAGTGTTATCCTCCTCTAGTAGACTCTGTTGGGTATTTTTACACAGCAACAAGGCCGGCGTGGAAATAAACGTTCAGAGATGAGGTAGCAAGCATACGCTTCTCAGGGAGAAGCCTTGGGCAAGACAGGCTTGCATTTTCTTCTCAGCTCTGTCACCGGTAGGCTGTGTCTGGGCTGTATCACACCTGTGATTTTTCACCTGTGGTGTTCCTGATAACCCTATCACAGGTTTGAGCGAGATAAGCTCCCCAAACAGTGCCTGCCACTGGTTCACTTGCTGACATTTGTTTAGCACACCTGCACTGGATCTGATTAGTGCTGAGTGAGAAGGCTGCAGAGAAAACCAGGAGCCAAAGACCATCTCGGACATGGACACGCTATACAGGTCCCAGGAAAAAGCCCATTCTTACTCTTGTCCCCCCTCATCCCCAAGATGCAGCTTCCCTGGGCATAGTTCATCTTTGTGACTTTCTAGCAGACAGCAGTATGCCACACATGCTTGAGATCCTGAGATTAAACTGGTGAGACCACCTGCTCCTAGAAAGCCGCAGTTGACGTTAAATGACATTTCCTTCCTGAACAAAAGACAGAGCCGAGCCTCCTCAAGCAGCGTGTAGTCTACAAGCTCAAGCCCACAGCGTCTCAGACTGCTGTCTGCCTTGCATTCCATGATGCAGTTCAGTGACCTGAGGGCAGGAGTCTGTGATTTCCCGACTCTGTGCCGGGTTCCTTACATACTACACAATTTTCATGACAGTCTGTGTGTGCCTCAGATGCTTGTCAAAGTCACTGACTGAGCAGAGCCAGGAGTTCTGGGATGCAGGGACACCTCCCCCCCCTTGCCTACAACACTGCCTGGCTTCAGTGTAAGGCAGAAGTGGTAAGGAAGGCGTTGAGAGAGACCTGAGTTCTAGGGGTGGCAGTGTGGGCGTACCTAGATGTGTTGCACAGACACTGCTTCCCTGTGATTGTTGGTGAGGCCTCTCTCCAAGTCTGCCTTGTTCAGCAGGTGACAAGACCACAGAGAGAAACCAATATTTTATAACAGTTTAATGCAGCCGGGCACAGTGGCGTGTGTATGGTCCCGGCACTTGGGAGGGGAAATAAGAAAGATCTCAAGGTTATCTTGGACTACACAGAAAGCCTTAATCCAGCCTGGGATATTTGAGAATGATATTTGTGGTGGTTTGAAAGGAAATACCCCACCAAAGGCAGTGGTACTATTAGGAGGTGTGGCCTTGTTGGAGTAGGCGTGGGCTTGTTGGAGAAAGTGAGTCACTGTGGAAGTGGGCTTTGAGTTCTCATACATGCTCAAGTCACATCCAGTATTTCAGTCCACTTCCTGTTGCCTTCTGATCAAGATGTACCGTGTCTGTCCACGTGCCGCCATGCTCCCCACCATGATGATAATGGACTAAACCTCTGAACTATAAGCTACCACCTCAATTAAATATTTCCCTTCAAAAGAGTTGCTGTGGTCATGGTGTCTCCTCATAGCAGTAGAAACCCTAACTAAGACAATAATAATGATAATAATAACAGACTAATTTAGCTTCACATGTTTCCACATTAGTGTTTGTGTTCGGTGTTTTGGCAGATATGTGAAATGCCTTGTAGATGACTAAGAACTAGCCTCTAAATAGTCAGCACTTCCTCGCAAATAATTACCTTTTTAATTTTAAATTTTAAAATAGTTAAAAATTTTATTGTATGAAGTGTTAAAATAATTCAAGAAAAACTTGTTTTAAGAACTACTGTGTCAATGAAATTCTTGAACTGTTCCCAAGTCCCTAGTATTCTGAGTACAAAAACACTACAGATATTTGAGTAGTATTTTCTACGTTCTTCAAATCTCTGAAATCTGACACCTTTATTCTTAAAATGAAGATAATATATATGTAATGGAAAAGAATGCTTTGAAGAGCCAGATAAATGTAACTTTCTTGAGATTATCATCCGTTTAATTCTGTTAACTAGCAAAAGGCATTTTGAGTCTGCAAGTCTGCCAGAAAATGACATCCAATTCTTAGCTTCCTAAATGACCTCAACAAGTGTAACACTCATCAGGTGCTTCTGGGTGTCTGCTGTGAAGGGTAGCTGACTGTCTTCTATGGTTCTAAAAAGGCGCATTAATTCTTTTCCTCCAAAATGTATGTTATGTAATTGCTCAAATCAAAATTAGAATATCTTAATAAAATGCCATCACAGATGAGAATTGTTGTGGGATATGGACCACTGTTTTCCTTTGGACAAAAGTATGTTTAGGTTTCTATTTATTTCTCAATGCTTTCCCCTTCAATCCCTCTGTTGTCACCAGTTGCAACTGCTGATCGTACCTCAGTGTTGCAGACACTATTGATTCCCTTTTGCAGACAATGAAACTAGGAATGTGGAGTTCAATCATCCTCTCCCAACCAATACAAAGTGGCAGCCCACAGCCAGTCTTCCAGCTATGATATGACATCATTAACATTCCCTCAACGTATTCTTTGACTTGTCACAATGAATACAGAGGGTAAAATTCAGAGAAGAAATGGAAAATAACATAATGGTATAGAAATGAAAAGTCTGCTTACTCTTTTCTTTCCTCAACTCTATCTGAAAATCACCAACGCACCCTTCATTACTGAAGTGGGTTGCTGGTCACAAATGGCGACTGAGGTTAAAGCGGTACTCTGCAGACCATGCCATCTTGCCCAAAGTGTCAGGGAGAAGGTAGTAAACTTAACAGCATGGTAGCTTTATGACACCCAGCTACAAGCTCTCTGCCGGGAAAACAATTCGAATTGAAGAAAGTCCTAGACATGGAATTTAATACTCATTAAATAAACTTAGAGTGGGAAAATAGTAAAAACATCCCACAAGCCAACGATGACAAATAGTGAATGTGATGCTTAATATAGACTATCGCATGACAGAACCTAGAGTCACCCAGGAGACAAGCCTGTGGGTATGCCTGGGAAGGATTATCCACATTAGGCCAGTGGAGGTGGTGACAGCCACCCTAAATATGGGCATGGCTATTCAAAGAAGCAAGGGTCTGAGCTGAATTCAAAGGAGAGAGTGAAATGAATGCATTTATCTCTCTCTACCTCCCGACCTCAGGTACAACATGAGCAGCCATCCCATGTTCCTCCTGCTATTCCTTCTCTCCACCTTTGTGGACCGTATCTTACAGTTGTGAAACAAACGAAATCCTTTTTTTGTTTCAATTGTCAGTTTCTTTAGTTTTTTATAATTTTTTATTTGGAAACAATCTTATTTTACATATCAATCCCCTCCTCTCCCTCCCATTCTCTCAGGACTCCCACTGATGCCCCCAACCCACCCCTCACCCACTCCCCAAGGATAGTGAGTCTGTCACATCATTTGGGGGAGGGCCTAGACCCTCTTCTGTGTATCTAGGCTGAGAGAGTCTCCCTCCTTAGGGAATGGGCTCCCAAAGCCCATTTATGCACTAGGAATAAATACTGGTTCCACTGTTAGAAGTGCCATAGACTGCCCAGGCCTCCTAACTGGCACCCACATTCAGAGGGCTTGGTTAGGTCCAATACTGGTTCCCCAGCTTTAGGATAAATATCCGTGTGCTCCTGTGAGGTCAGGTCAGCTGGTTCTGTGTGTTTCTCCAGCACGGTCTTGACTGCTTTGCTCATCAACTGGATTCCAGGAGTATGGATCAGTGCTTAGCTGTGCAAACTAAATCCTTTTTAAGTTGCTTTTGTCATGGCGCTTTTATTATGGCAACAGGAAAAGTAAGTAATATGGTAGTGGTTAAAGAAAATGCCTGAATGAAGAGAGTAAAACAAATCAGTGGTGCCGAAGGAATGTGTTTTTTGGCTAGTAGTAGTAAGGGAGCCAGCTGGAGGGAAATCTTCAGGTCTTCCTATAAGGCACTGAAGGTGAGGATGCAATTATATCACTAGACCCAAGATACATGATAAATGGGTGTTTATTGGGGAATAATTACACAGAAAAATACAAAGAACCGTAGGGAGCATTTCCCTGTGCTTCCCACTAACCCGCCAGAAAGAGTGCACCAAGGAAAGGCACACCTGAAGCTCCTCTCTTTCTGCTTCCATCCACCTGAAACCACACCCAAAGGGGTGTGGCCACCATTACAGGTCCACAGACCAGACACTCTTGGGAGAACCTGGCATGCTGAAAATGTAGCTATGGGACATAGGCTGTGGCCAGTAGGGAGATAAATGTGTCACTATCCAAATACATGGGGGATTGTTCAGGAATGTAGACAGACAATCAGCTATGACTGTGAAGGTCAGTTGACACAGGCTCAAGTCAATATGGGAAATCAAGAGATTAAAAGACTTGGGAAGGAAAGAAGCAATTTCACAATGACTGCAGGAACAGGAAAGGGCGAAAACCACCATGATCCAACCAAGGGAAAGCAAGTGGGAATTGGGGAATATAAAGGAAAAGATTGGGAGAGTGTGGGGCACTTTCTGGAATCTGTAGAGACCTACGATGACAGACACAATGGGACCCATAGGTGAGCCAGAGATTTTAGCAGCTATGGTGAATATTTAGGGAAATCTATGACCAAGGAGTAGTGACTCAGATATGCAATGAGTTAAACATTGATCCCCAAATATGTGCCCACTTCCTTATTTCTAGAAAAGTTGTTGCTATGGTACTTCTAAGTAGCATCTTTGTAGTTGTGAAGTTCTGAGCCACAAGGGTCTGAGGTAGAATTGCCCAGCTGGTTATTAAATCCAACCACGCAATACCTTAAAAGAGAAAAGCAAGAAGGATGTAAGAGTTGAGGGGAATAAGAAAAAAAAAAAAAAAGGTAGAAACTGTAGTAGTGCTGCCACAAGCCAGGAACTCTGGGCTGGAAGAGGCAGGGGACTTCTTTTCTCCTGTCTTCAGAGAGGTATGGCTCTGTCCACACCTCAAGATCAGCTTTGGTTTTCCAGAACTGTATGAGAAGACTTTCCCACAATTCTAATTCAGCAAAGCTGAGGAAGCTTGCTGAATCCCTGAGGTTACCACAACCCTCACACTTGATCATTATGAGAGAAATAGCAATGGCTTACATGGGCACAATGTCCTCCAACTTAAGGAATTTATTCTGATGATAAAACAATGGCATAGATCAGCAGAGTCAAGGAACCTGAGATTTAAAGAAAAAAAAAAAAAGCTTCTTAAGGTTATTCTTCTCTCTCCATCTCTCTGGTTTCCATTCCTAACCTACATTTCCTTACTAACCAATCTGTCCTCAAGCTCCTCCTTCTGACCATCTTTATTTAGTAGTTGCAAATGGCATCCGAGTAGTCCTTGCAGATGAACTGGGAAACACATCAAAAGGAAAAGTGGAAGGGTGTGGAGGGATGTGCAATAGACCATAAATTAGGATGAGACTTAAAAGCCCTTTCCAAATTCTCTCTGGTCTCAGAAGCTGATTTCGCAATACTGGGTTAAGAGTTTCAGACTCCTTGAGTCCCACTTTTTCTCTTTTGTGAAATAGGAGTGTTAGTTCCAACTTGAGTTGGTTTAAGAATTAAATAACTGTATAAGACAACTTTCAAGTCTGCAAGGACATTACAAAATTCTACTTAAAAGGGTAAGTGGATGGAGACACAGGCGGTCCCAGGGGAACTCTTAGAAAGTGCTTGTGCCTATGCTGCACTTGAGAATTATTAGACCACAGCATCAATATTTTTTATAAATCTCAAATTCTTCTCATGCCTACAGCCAGTTTTGAAGACTCCCATTGGAGTGGAGAAAGGTGATCTATGAAGTTAAATTCATCCAGAACCGCCTCCCAAAAAACAACTGAAAGTCTACTCTGTAAATCAAATAATATGGGGAAACCCGCAATTATTTGTAATACAATTTGTTTGTAACTTGATAGGAATTGGGATCACCGTGGAAATGTCTCTCTCTCTCTCTCTCTCTCTGTGTGTGTGTGTGTGTGTGTGTGTGTGTGTGTGTGTGTAATGGTGTTTTCAGAAAGACTCAACTGAGCAGATAAGACCCACGTTTTTTGTTGTTACTTTATGAGACTGGCTCTCGCTATATGGATTTGACTGGTTCAGAATTTGCCTTGTAGACCAGACTAGCCTTGGACTCACTGAGTTTCACATGGTCCTGCCTCCTGAGTACTGGAATTAAAGGCATGTACCACCACACTATGCCAGGGAAAACCCATCTTGATTGTGAGTGCCACCATTCCAGGAGCTGGGGTTCAGACTGAATATGAAAAAGAAACTGAGCTGAGCAGTAGAATTTATTCTCTCTGCTTCCTGACTGTGGATGCAGTGAGATCAGATACTTCATAATCCTGACTCTGGGTGATAGACTGTATCCACAAGCTGTGAGTCAAAATAACCCACATTCTTTTGTTAGGGATTTTGTCACAACAATGAGAAAACATTAATACAAACATCTTCAAATCTCTGTTTCTGTAGCTTTGAAATGGAAGCAAGACCAGCTAACTGATGGGGAATGTCCTTCTGTATATGTGTTTCTCTTATTGGTTGATGAATAAAATACTGGTCGATAGCAAGTAGAGGCAGGAAGATAGGCAGGACTAGGAGATGAGGAGAATTCTGGGAAAGGTAGGCAGAGAGGGACTGGGCAGAGGATGCCATGTAGCCACCAAAGGAGAAACAGATCTGGACATTCTCTGGTAAGCCAAGACCACATGGTAATACGTAGGTTAATAGCCGATAAGAAGCCCTAGCCATTGGCCAACAGTTTAATAATTAATATATCTCTCTGTGTGCTTATTTGGGGCTGAGAAGGGTGGCAGGACCTGGTGGTGATGGGAGATGTCATTCTGTAAATATATTTCTTTTATTGGTTAATGAATAAAGCACTGTTGGCCAATAGAAAAGCAAGATGGGCGGGACTAGGAAAAAAGGAGGATTCTGGAAGGAGTAGGGAGGAGATCCAAGATGGAGGAGGAAGAGAAGAACACCAGCTGCTCTCTCCAGTAAGATAAGACCACGTGGAAGTACTTGTATTAATAGAAATGGGTTAATAATTAAGACAGAGCTAGCTGATAAGAAACTAGTAACTGCATTGTATCAAATACAGAGTCTCTGTGTATTATTTGGGGCTGGCGTGGCTGTGGGGCCAGGCCGGCAGGGAAAAATCTACTTGTAACAAAGTGGGACGAGAAAACAACAGCTAACTATTTTTTTTTTTAATTTTCTTTTTTTCAAGACAGGATTTCTCTGTATAGCTATCCTGGAACTCACTCTGTAGACCAGTCTGGCCTCAAACTCAGAGATCTACCTGTCTCTGCCTCTTGAGTGCTGGGATTAAAAAAAAGTATCGTATAGTATAGTTAGACTCTGAAAGTCCAGCACTTGGGTGGCAGAAGTAGGTGGATCTCTGATTTTGAGGCCAGCTTGGTTTGCAGAATGAGTTCCAGGACAAGTGGGGTAACAGAACAAGACCCCGTGTCTTGGTTAGGGTTACAATTGCTGTGAAGAGACACCGTGATCATGGAAACCTTTATAAAGGAAAACATTTATTAGGTGGCTTGCAGTTTTAGAGGTTTAGTCCATTATCCATTATGGTGGATCAAGAAATGGAACTAACAGGGTGGTGACCTCATGACAAGATCCCACCCAGCAGAAGGCAGAGGCCAGTGGATCTCTGAATTCAAGGCCAGCCTGATCTACAGGTCCAATTTCAGGACGGACAAACCTAGACAGTGAAAGAAACCATCAAAAAAAATTTTTGTGAGGATAAAATTAAACAAGGGGCCATGTTCCAGTCCCAGCAAGCAGTGGAACTTGACAGCTTTGGCCACATGGTTTGAGTTTGCCCAGCCGATATTTGGTCTTTCTTTGGTCCAGTATTTCCTCACCATGCTCTCTTCTCTATGTTTTGGAATGGCAATGTATATCTGGTGACAGTATATGTTGGAAGTATGTGGATGGATTTTTTTTTTAATTTTTATTTTATAGGGGATTATAGTTAAGAGATTGTATGAATCTCAGAAGAGACTTTAAAGTTTGGACTTTTAAATACTATTGAGACTGTTACATTATGGGGACTTTTGAATTTGGACTAAATGGGTTTTGCATTATGATATTGTTGCAAGCTTATGGGGCCCAGAGAGTGGAATGTAGCAATTTGAATGTAATTGGCCCCCATAAGCTCAAAGGGTGTGACACTATTAGTAGGTGTGGCCTTGTTGGAGCAGGTGTGGTCTTGTTGCAGGAAGTGTGTCACTGTGGAGAAGGGCTTCGAAGTCTCATATGTACTTGACCCACACCCAGTAAAAAGACAGACTAATTCTATGCAGTTCTAATAACCGATTTAAAGGTATATGTGTCGTGGAGGGGCAAGCTCATGCTGGCATGGCTCCTTACACCTTTCTTATGTCTGGCACATCAGGAAGCTGGGGAATGGGGGCTGTCCTTAGCCCCTTATGCACCTGAATATCAACCCTGTGTTCCATTTTCTCAGAGGCCAAGAAAGTCTCAGGAAGTGTGGCT
Source organism: Phodopus roborovskii (assembly GCF_943737965.1). Classification (NCBI taxonomy): domain Eukaryota; kingdom Metazoa; phylum Chordata; class Mammalia; order Rodentia; family Cricetidae; genus Phodopus; species Phodopus roborovskii. The sequence goes on along the minus strand of NW_026125278.1, from coordinate 16,343,872 downwards.
CTTGTGTTGAGTGTAGACACCAATCACATGCAATTGATTTCTTATAAAGTCAAATAGGTTGTCTTATAACTATTCACATTAGCCAGAGACTAAGTGTTTCTGCATTAATCAGTGCCCTAGGAAAATGCCAACTGTTTCCTGTGCATAGCAAGCTGAATTTGATTAAAGTCACAAGATACCACTTTCATCATCAAGGACATTTGTGGTCATGGAGAGCTAGATCCCTGTAGGAATCAAAGTCCAGTGATGGAGAGGTTCAGTATTGGATGTCAGCAGTTATTGTTTTCAGTTATGAAAGGTTAACTTCATTTTGCAGGGTGTCTCATTTTTGCTTTCATTCCTTAGTTTGCAGAGAATAAGAAAAACTCCTTCTTTTTTCCCTAAGGAATTCTTACCAGCTCCAGTACACAATTACCCAGCTCCAAGGAGCCTCATGTCATGTACACAGGGAACCATATTGTACTAATGTAATTTGTATTTAGAATTAATAAGAGGGCACTCAGTCTATGTAAGTATCATACAGAAAATGTTGATTTCCAGTGTGTCAAAGGGTCACAGAACACAATCAAGGGGGGAGGTGGTCACTGTTGTCAGTAAAATAAAGCAATATTACATATGACCAAAGTACAAAAGGAACATCCACGTGTCCATATTTCTATAAACAGATAAATCCATGGGCAAAAATGTTCAACCATCTGTTGAACAGAACTTTAAATCCCTTATACAGATGCCTCGACCCAAGGAAGTGGTCATTACTCCCTGCTCTCTAACTTTGCACAGAGGCTTCCTCTCAGAGTGTAATTCAGATTGAAAGAGAGAAATTAATGAAGATACCCGAGTAATCAATCCACATCTGTTGTGACAGGCCACAATGACAGCATGTTCTCCCCGATAAGATGAAATTAGCCCTCTGCCTTTATGATTTTCTCCTCAAAGATCCACAGCCCCAGTGTAATAATGGGAAAACAAGAGACAATTCAAAGGGAAGAATGCCATTAAAAAAAATACCCCAAACCCTCTCTAAAATTCTAGTGCTATGAGAAACGAAGGTTTCAAGAACTTGCAGGGATGGTTGACTGCATCTCCCATCCCTCACCACAAAAGCCTCTTTCTGTAGTAGATTGTAGGAACAGGGGGCCATGACTGGTCAAATCGCTCAGCTCTGCATGGGTTGTTCATGTCACATCTCCTCCCCCAAAGGCTCAGAGACATCACAGATGGGGGGGAGGGGCAGAACTTTGCAAGAGCTGGTTGTAGTGTGCATTTGTAGAGGAGCAGTGTTTGCCAGATGTGATAGTGCTGTCCTACACATGAATGCACTGGATGCATAAGACCTGCACTAGATCAAACCAGTCAAGACCCTAATTTGGATGGAGAGCCTCATGAAGTCCTACCCCTGGCCAGAGAATTTATTAGCAAGTTACGGATGCTACATGGTGGAGAATAAACTTTCTGCAAGAATGTGATCCCAGAAAGGCTACCCACGCTCTGGAAAATTGTGCTGTACCCTCATACACACAGAAATACTAAATGGATTCAGTGGGTTTGAAAATACACACGCACACACACACGCACGCACAAAGTTAAAAAAATAGAAACCATCTCTGCCTAGAGAAAACACAATAACTGAGCGTAATGCAACATTCTGGCTGGAATCTTGGAGCAGGAAGAAAGTTTAAGTCAGAGGATGAGAGTATGGATGTCTGAATGAAGTGTGGTCTCAGCTAATTATGACATATCAGCTCTGGCTTCTAACTGTAGCAAGGGACCACTCCAGTGGAAGGCAGTATGGTGGAAGAAATCTGGAAATCAAAAATGATTCTTAAATTTGTTTAAAAATAATAAAGGTAAGTTTATGTAGTGTGTGTGTTCCCGGCAAAGGCAAGAATGGTGCAAACACCTGCTGTGCACTAGGCACCCTACTATGTGTTGAGGTTTCTATAACTGTCCTTATAACAGGTAAGATTGGAAGGCAGATGGGAGGAAGCTAGTGTTTCCTGAAATTTTATTTCAAATTTCATTTACTTGTAAGAATATAGGTAAATAATGATAATAGAGTAGTGTAGGAAACAGAATTATTTTATAACAGTATTAATGGGGATATTTTAATAAACATTATTAAAAATGGAAGTGTTAAAGAAATACTTAAGTTGAAGCTATATGAAAGAAATCTTTCAGAAAGGCAAAAAGACCCATAAACTCCAAACAAGACAAGGATGAAAATGGAAAGCAACTTATAAGTCATTAAAGTAGTTTCCTGTGTAGAGAGAAAAATTTAAAAACACATTAGAAAAATGTTCAAATAGGTAGAAAGAACAGTCAATATTGCCAACCAACCTCTACAGTGAGAAATCTGTCACTCAAGTGATAATACATGCAGTTTTATACCATATAAAAGTAAACTTTCTCACCCCCCTCCCCCCGAGTCCTGAAGACCTACTTCTGGTGGTCCAGTGAGAGTGTGAGGATGCACTTAAAGAAGATGCAGGATGCAGGGTGGAGCAACCCAGCCATGTGGTAGCAGAAACTCTCCATGCCCAGCCTGGACCCCGTGCCCCTAGGCTTCTGTGTGACCTGGTTTCCAGATGCAGTCACCTCCTGAGCTGCAGGACGCTTGGCACCAACTTACACAACGTGCCCAGAATCTAAGCACTCGGGTGTGGTGAGAACCATATGGATAATGGAGCTAACTGGTGGCTCTTGGCGTTACTAATATATCGAGGAGAAGATATGACAAGTTACCAAACAGGACGTGATATATGGGCACTCAAAATGTAGCCTTGGATGGAATACCAAAGCGTTATGTGAGCAGGTAGCTCGCCATGAGCTCTTTGCTGTCAAGACCTCTAAACCATTAGGTTGTGCGGGCACGGCAATAATCCATTATACAGTGGATGCCAAGCTTGTGACCAGCCAGGAGTATGCCCAGCCATGCCTGGAGGGGACAACTAAATTGTGTCAGCTGCCACCCAGCTCCACCCATTACCTGACTTGTTACAGAAATGTCTCTCCCCGGGGACACACCTATGACCTCACAGAGAGTTCCTATAAACATCTGTCAGGAGATAAAAATCACAGGGCAGTTTCATAGATGGCTAGTCTCTGAGCTGAGAGCAGACTGCTTAAGCCTAGCAGTCCCCTCCCTGGTGGTCATGAAAGACAGCAGGCAGGGGAAGCTGATGTGTGGCAAGAACTCCTCTGGCCGTGTGCAAACAGACGGTGTAAGTTAGGTAGATTCCAACCCTGCAGATACACCTAGTGATCTGACGGTGTCCCCTCCTGCTGCCTTCCAGAAGCTTAGGGACCGCGTGGCTGACACTCTGACCGATACAACCCACTTTTGCACAGGTCTTTCCCCAAGAAGAGAATTATTTTACAAACAAGGTATAAAGAACTTTCATCCCACGGTGGCCACAGACATCTAGGTGGCTTCTAACTGCTCTGTTTACATGGGCCTACAGATTATCCTGTGGTTGGTGGGCCAGGCGGCTGTGCCTCTGCTCTGCCTTTAATGTCACCGCTGGTGTTCACCATGGAAGGCGTCTGTTCAAGCTTCCAGAGTTTGCTGAGCACCCACGGATAACTGACTTGACAGTGTGTTCCCCTCCCTGTCCATACTGGACTCTTTCATCACCCCTCCCCCAGCCCAAAATAACCATTTGTATTTTGAGCCATGTTTCAGAGTCTGCTTCTAAAGGAACATGGTAAATTACCTTAGTAATTTTAAATCTCGGGATTTTCCTCAAGCTGTGTAGTAGTGTGCCACGTTATAATGCGTGGGACACTAACAGGCTGTAGAGACAACTCTGTCCCCCAAGTGATCTCCTTGTCCACTGATGTCATAGCTGTAGTATAGGCACATTGACAATATCCACACACGCAGAATGTGCCTCTACCACTAAGTGACACATAACTGCACTCATTACTCTTTAATATAATATAAATATTACTAGGCGCTTATGACAGAGGCAATAAAGTACTTCATACATAACAACTTGGTCCTCAGGGTTGCTATCCCCCATTTCATGCAAAGTAGAACTGGAGCATGTGGGCGCTAAACGGATTAGCTTTGTAATACTGAGGAGAACAGCTCTGAGGTTCAGACTCAGGGATCTCTCTCTGCATGAACACCTGCCTGTCTGCTCGCCGAAGCTCCCTTTCCAACACGTGGAATTAAAGTGCCTGTCCGTGGGAGGGCGACTAAGTTAATTAAAGTACTCCATCCATATAGTAAGACGCTCGTGGCTGTTGTAGGTATGATCAGCATACTTACATCGAAAGGAGTCCAACCAGTTCCCAAGTGGGTAAGAGCCAGGCACAAAACACTGCTTCACAGGCCCCACAAAGACATGTGTCTCCCATGTTCCTTGTATGCCTCTGTATGACTGTCACCATGGACGGACACGAGTCTCTGCTTTAGAGAGACATGATCTGAAGGGAGACAAGCTCCGTGCTATAAACCGTATCTTACTGCCTTAATTCCACATAAGTATGCTACTCACTCCAAAGGCTATTTTTAAAGACAGGAAAGGACAAAATGGATGCAACTATAGGTCGTCAAGGGCAAACAGCCAGGTGCAGGGAGACAGCAATCCGACGTCATCTCCCATATGTGGAATCTCGAAGGAGATTCCACATATGTGGAATGACGAAACTTAAAAACAGGCTGTTTAGGGGAATTAGGGGGTCATGGGAAGGGGGAGGGGGACACGAGGAACATTGTATGCATTTACGAAATCAAACACCCAGAAGCCTGTTATTCTGTGTAATCGATCTATGCTACTACACATGGGGACCAGACGGAATTGCTGGTGAGGTGAAAACCTTAGGTCATCAAAGTGCAAATGAATCAGAATGAAATGAACAACTCACTGCGCTCACTGTGTCTACGAGTCTCAAGACCCACAGAGAACATTGTACCACGAGTCCATTCGGGGAGAGACATGTTTGGGGGTGACAGGCCACAGGATGGGACCCCACCATGATGGAGGCATGTGGTCAATTTTATCAGAAGCACGATGGGGTTGGGTTTCACGAAACGTCAGCGTTTCAAGAGGAACCATTGCTCTTGCTCAGTTTAAGATCTTGCTCCATACGTCTTACAGAATAACAAAAACCAAGGTTGTTGTCTGGCCTGGTTTGTGGAGTGTGGTGTCTTAGGGGTTCAGTGTTCTGCTTGCCCCCAAATCTTAGCTTTTCAGGAAATCCGGGTAGATTTTTGCTTTATCTACTAAGTGCAAGTTATTGCCTGGCCATTTGGACTCAGCCTCGGACAAATAAATGTATGAGAAAGAAACACTCCACGGAAACCTTAGGTCCCTGCAGAATATCCCGTGTCCTTCATAAAGGATATTTAAGTGTGGGAAATAGGGTATCCTATGTCAGAGTGTGGAGAAAGAAGAAGAGTTATGACCCTGGGAATCCCCGTGGGACATTGTCCCCAGCTCCCTCACAGCAGTGGCTTCCGGGTTGCTCATGGGCAGAGTGTCTCCTGGAACAATGGCTACTCACTCTTCCTCCAAGGTTTGGTTTGCTTTGGGGCAACAACAAACTGCCTGGAGTTAAAAGTCCTTCCCAGCTTGCTTCAATTTGTGCCTAAGGATATGATAGAGAAATTTGGAACAGTGTTGAACCAATTACTCACCTCCTTCAACAAGGCCACACCTTGTAATGCTTCCAAAATTACCACCACTGGGGACTTCAGTTATGAGATGTCTTCTGGTAACAATGGAAAACCCATTGTCCTCATTATAAACAATGGATGTGAGCACTCATAGGAGCACACCCCTACACACACACACACACACACACACACACACACACACACACGTATCATATATATAACCTATCATATAAATATATGATATATGTGATGATAGATATACATGAAAACATTTCGTGTTCTGGAACACGGAGGGTCTTGAAGCAGCCTCTTTGGCATTTTCAATGTCCGGTCCAAGGTCAGCAGCAGAAAGGACGAACACACCTCCTCACTCCTGGTCAACTCCTGGCCTCTTCTGTGACTGCTGCTCTCAGGGGGATTTCCGCTTTTGCCTTTGAGCGACAGAGCTGTGCATTTCTCTGCCGTCTGCTGTGAGGCTCAGGAAAGACGACAGTCAAAGAAGCTGCGTAGTTGTCTCTTAGCTTTTCCTTCAGGTCCTGCTTTTCTCCCTGCCCTCACCTCCTCTCCTCATACTCCTCCTCTTCCCCTCCCTCTCTCCCACACCCTTCTATCTTTCTCTCCTTCACACTCCCCTGACCTGTCTCATACATTCTATACCAAGAATGAGACTAGGTACAGGTTTCTGAAAAAGAAAATATCATTTGGTCCTCCTTCTTGCCTTTGTGGTTGACCTTACAATTTAGGTAAATTTATGTAAAGGATCAAAAGTTTAGGTGGGGAGGGGAGGAAGATAATTAAAACTAAGTGAGTAATAATGGAAACCTAGTGAAATATTGACCACATCATTAACTTAGTCTTGGTTAATCAAACACCCCGTGACACATAAGGCATTGAAATAGCATCTCTCACCCTCAGCCAGGTCTTTCTGTTTACAGTCCAGTGGAGAGCTGGGGAATATGAGTAAGGAGATAATTCCCTCTGAGTTCCCAGAAGTCTCAAGGAAGCATCCTTATCTCAACGGCCCTTTAAATTACTGGTAACTGAGACATAGATAATGCTCGAGGGCCTTTATTTGGTCTTCACAAACTCCAGAAGGAGGAGGGAAGGCATGAGTATGAATTTCTCTACCAGGAAGCAGATGGCTGAGTCAAATGGGTAAATGATGTAGGCAAGAAGCATAGACACTGACTTCTTATGTGTGTGTGTGTGGGGGGGCACTCCTCTTTTTTAAAATTAATAAAAAAATCTTGTTTTACATGTCAATCCCAGTTCCCTCTCCCTCCCCTCCTTGCCTGCCCCCCACTGGCCCCCGATCTCATCCCCTTTCTGCTCCCCAGAGAGGGTGAGGCCTTCCATGGGGGAATCTTCAAAGTCTGTCACATCATTTGGAGCAGGGCCCAGACCCTCACCTCCAAGTTGAGAGAGTATCTCTCTATGAGGAATGGGCTCCCAAGGTCCATTTGTACACTACCTTCTATCCAAGAAATATCTCTTCTACCTGCATCGACCTGTTGTTTTATGTCTTCTGACTTTTGAGCCCAATAACAACATTTACATCCAAAGTCGAAGCCAGCTGCTCACTACAGTCAGTAGCCCTGTAGCGGGAAGATATGGAGCCTGAGTGGGAGACACAGAGCTGACTCCACATTTGGGTCTAACCCACCTCAGAGTGCCTCTTTTGGCATTGTACCCATCCTAAGCCTTGGCGTGTTTGGCTTTCTCTTCTTCATATCTAACCCACAAGCCAGGCTGTGGTCCCCATTCCCTCATCTCCGCCCCCACTTCCATAATACCTATGCATTCACCTATCATATTGCATGTGTGTTTCATGTATCATGTGTCTTACATTTAATGTCATCATTCCATTCCATTCCACTAATATTTATTTCCATGTATATGCAACCCATCATTGAAACATGAGCTCCTGAGCAGCAGAGATGTGTTCTTATTGTGTCTTCCATTCTTCGCATCTCATCCTGTTTGAGTTAAGCTTAGCAAAGCTTTGATGGAGCATAGATGGATGGATGCCCGTTGTCCTTCAGTAACCCCATGAGTCTCGCTTGCCTCTGCAAAGCCTTGGATTACGTTGGTCTAAGATGGGAATAATCTGCCTCTCTCTTGGTTCTCATGCTTTATTCACTTCTTCTTGTCACCAACTTTCTTGTTATTTGGTTTAATCGTATCTACCTTCTTATGAAAAGGCTCTGCCATCTCTTGTTGTCATCTCCGTGTGTAGTTCTGTACTTTGTAGAGATCTCTTGTTGGGATAACTACACATCTGACTCCCTCCCTCCACCAGTAGACACTCAACAATCCAGAGGTGGGCTTCAGATCCATTCATGTTTGCAGAGGCAAAATAGACAGGTTCTAGAGACGGCAAGGGTGAGCAGTTGAGAGGCACTGGAGCTCAACTGGTGCTTCGTGATTTTAACAGGTACTCACTCTTCATTTTTATTTTTATTTTATTTTTTTGCCTTCAGGGTCTACTAGAAATAATAATTTCAGAAAGGGTGGTAGCTTTGACAGTTTTTGTTTTTAGCTAAGTACTTAGGGATGAGTTCTTTTTTGGTATATATTCAGTGCACACAGAACAGTTTTTTTTTTTAATTTAATACTGCTTCAGACATGTTAACCTTGAATCTGCAGCTACTCTACAATTCCCTGGTAGGAACCAAATACATCTTTAATATCCAATAAATGGGCATTTGTTTGTTATTAAACAAACGAAGAGCAGAAACACCTTTGACCCAGTTATGGGGAGAATGCATTGCCAACATCTTTCGCATTATGATAGGATAAAGCTTAGGGACTCACAACTATTTTGTAGGAATGCAGAGCAGCAGGATGGCAAAACAAATCCTGACCTTCCATCCCGTGAATCCTGCCTTCATTTAGTAAGAGATCTCCACCAAAGCTCATTCCTTCCATGATGCTGACAAAGCAACTCACTGCTGCCGTCCGATTCGTGAAGATGCCACGCCTCTAAACTGCCGAAGTGTTTCCTAAAGTTTAAAGAGGTATTGATGGGAATGGTGTTTAGACACACACCTGGTAGCAAATTTCCCTATAGTCTACATACATCAGATGGCATCTGTGTCCTTTAGGAAGTGTGTCTCTAGCCAGTATGCTCAGAATCTTCCATTTCAATCCTGCCTGGAACCATTCAGAACTCAGAGCAGGTAATGCTCCTTGCTTCTAGACCATTTCCAGTGATAGCAGCACAGGGGTCAAACAGCTTTCTTAAGACAGTTTTTCTCAAGCATAACAACCTCTCTCATACTGTTCCAACCGCCTCTGTTCCTCTTGTTTCGAGTTTCTTCCCCGTCTCCTGATTGCTTTCATGAACTATCATGCATATGGTTTTTATGTATCTTTATAGAAATCTGTAATCCATAAATAAGAAGAAGTATTTGAGGATTATGTTTCAGAGTCTGGCTTTTTTTGGTTAATGTGATGATGCATTGTCTCCCCTACACACACACACACACACACACACACACACACACACACACACACACACTGTAAACAGGACAATATCTCCAGATACTGGAAATAAGTGAGGCAACATCTTTTGATAGATGACTGAAAATTTAAAAAAGGATCCGAGTGTTGAAGTCAACAGCCACATGGCGGAGCACGATGGCTCCAGTTACTGAGAATCAAACCTTTAAACACCTCATCTTCCTCACAATGATAACAACTGTACCTTCTGTGGAAAACTTGTATGTTCTAGACTCAGGCTAATCTCACAGAAAGTATGTATGTATGTATGTAGTAATTACACTCCACAGCCAGACCGCCTGAAACAGAGTATCAGGTGATCCTACATTCAAAACAGCTGGACAAAGCAGCCTGACAGACTACAGCCAGGATTTCTGAATCCTCTTCAAATCCCCCATGACAGCGCCCCTTACCAGCAGGAAGTAGTTTGGAAAGAACAACGCCCAAATCCCCAAATATTGTCTATAAATGTTTGTTTTCATTTAAATGGACTTGGTTATATAAAATAAAAAAATTTACACTCCACAGCACTGTGAACCAAGTATCACCTAGAAATGAGAGAAGTGAGGCTCAGAAATGTTTAGTAATTTACTCAATATTGGGTAGTTATCACATCATCACAGTAGACACACATGGGTATTATCACAGGGCACAGTTCAATCCTGGTCCAAGCTCACAAGGGAAAATCAACTCCTTTCAAGGACCTACTATGGATGTAAGTGACCCACATTTGTCACGGTGGCTTAAAAACATGACTTTGTTCACCCTACTTCATCTAGGCAGGAAACTCATGCAAGCAACCCTTAATTATCTGGAAAAGGGAACTCATGCCGCAGCACACTGAACTAACTACAAAACAAGGTGATACCAGCCAACCCCAGCCAACACTGACCAAAGCTGCAAGAGCAGCCCATCGATTTATCTTCCGTCTCTCTCTCTTCTGCCACCTTGCAGCTCAGAGTATAACAGCCACAAGGAATGGATATCAGTGTCAACACATTACAGCATGAATGAAATACACACTTCAGTGTTTTCTGCTTCCCTTCAGGCCACAGACACTTATGCGGAGAAGATGCTGTTTGGCAAAGCCAACCTTCCTTAAATCTACCAGACCCTCCAGCTCCGCCGTTGTACCTCGGTTCTGTACTTGGGGAAACTCGGTACTTGGTTTCCATATCAGCAAAGCACCTGTTTACCCCGGTGTGACATTAAAACTACAAACTGCAACCATACTCATGATCAAGTGTAAGGGAACATAGGCCTCTTTACAGATGCGTGATTGCAGGCCACATGCTCACTGATGTGCAGATAGACACAAGTGGGATTTGCATGAGACAGTTTATCACTCCAAACTTGTGAAGGACGCATCGCGAAACTTTCTCCCCAGTGTTACTAACAATAAAACTTCCACAAGACAAGTTGGTGGAGTTTCTTGTAAGCCAGTGGTTCTCAACTCTCCTAATGCTGTGGCCCTTTAATATACTTCCTCATGCTGTGATAACCTCAACCATGAAATTATCTTTGTTGCTTCTTCATAACTGTAATTTTGCTGCAGTAATGAATCATCATGTACATATCTGTGTTTTCTGATGGTCTTAGGCAACCCCTGTGAAATGGTTGTTTAGACATTCAAAGAGGTCTGGCCCTGTAGGTTGAGGACCGCTATTGAGTTGTCGTATCAGCTGTTGAAATGAAGACTTCCTCTGATTGACCTCCTGCAGCCTGGAATGTGTAGACTTTCCCTCACTGGCTCTCTGGGGTGCATTTTGATCACCAGACCAAACAGACCTATCTTACACAGGAAACATCATCTATGTTAAGTGTGGTTTGTATTTTGGAAATGAAGGAGAAAGCTGTCTAGAGTAAAGCCACCAAATTGCTCCAGATAAAATAAAGCAGATTTGAGGCAAACGATTTAACCAGTGATTGAGGAAAAGCACACTAAAGGCAGAAATCACTGGCAGACCAAACCTCTTCTCACTGATCTCCCTTTGGTTTGTCTTACGTATGTAGACTGCAGCCACATGCCTTTGTCCTTCATGACTGCTCTTTCTCTTTCTGCTCAGTTCTTATAAACAGAAATGGCAATAAATATATCATGCAGCTATTTAGTGTATTTTAGCTTAACTTGGAAATAGAACCTGGATCTGTGCCTTAGTAGGAGGACTGTCTGGGTTAGTTGGTTGGTTTCTAACATTGAGCATGAACCACTCAGAAGTTCTGTGTGGCACATGCCCTTGTTGGTAGTGTTTGTCCTTGGTTATTGTTTGTTTTGTTTTCAGAGTGTAGCTATATTTTACAAATAAGTGAGGCATTAGGAGGCAGCTTTTGTGAGGCATGACACTGGCATTTAGGATATAGTAGGACTATATCCCTGCTTCCTACCTTTGATCATTTAGCATCTACCTGCACAGGGGTTTTCAGTGGTGTTGATGAGCACAGTGACAAGTGTGAGTGGGGTGAATGAATGACATCCAGGACACTTGAGGGAATCTCTACAGAACGAAGCAACAGCTAGGCTTCAGGTTTTTTTTTTTTTTCCAGACTGAGAAGGACAGAAAGAAAGCTAGCAAGAGGAAAGTCAAAGAATCCAACGTCTATGTTCTCCAAGAAAAGGGCAATGGCAGCAATGGCAGGACAGCTTGTATATTTTGGATCATGCTTTCCATTGTTCTCAAGTGTTCCGGATGGGTGTCCTCTGGTGTTCTGGAGGGGGTCCTCTGGTGCTCTGGATGGGTGTCCTCTGGTGTTCTGGAGGGGGTTCTCTGGTGTTCTGGATGGGTGTCCTCTGGTGTTCTGGATGGGTGTCCTCTGGTGTTCTGGATGGGTGTTCTCTGGCATTCTGGAGGGGGTCCTCTGGTGTTCTGGATGGGTGTCCTCTGGTGTTCTGGATGGGTGTTCTCAAGTGTTCCGGATGTGTGTTCTCTGGCGTTCTGGATGGGTGTTCTCTGGCATTCTGGATGGATGTTCTCAGGTGTTCTGGATGGGTGTCCTCTGGTGTTCTGGAGGGGGTCCTCTGGCGTTCTGGAGGGGGTCCTCTGGTGTTCTGGATGGGTGTCCTCTGGTGTTCTGGAGGGGGTCCTCTGGTGTTCTGGATGGGTGTCCTCTGGTGTTCTGGATGGGTGTTCTCTGGTGTTCTGGATGGGTGTCCTCTGGTGTTCTGGATGGGTGTTCTCAAGTGTTCCGGATGTGTGTTCTCTGGCGTTCTGGAGGGGGTCCTCTGGCGTTCTGGAGGGGGTCCTCTGGTGTTCTGGAGGGGGTTCTCTGGTGTTCTGGATGGGCGTCCTCTGGTGTTCTGGAGGGGGTCCTCTGGTGTTCTGGATGGGTGTCCTCTGGTGTGTTCTGGAGGGGGTTCTCTGGTGTTCTGGATGGGTGTCCTCTGGTGTTCTGGATGGGTGTTCTCTGGTGTTCTGGATGGGTGTCCTCTGGTGTTCTGGATGGGTGTCCTCTGGTGTTCTGGATGGGTGTTCTCTGGCGTTCTGGAGGGGGTCCTCTGGTGTTCTGGATGGGTGTCCTCTGGTGTTCTGGATGGGTGTTCTCAAGTGTTCCGGATGTGTGTTCTCTGGTGTTCTGGATGGGTGTTCTCAAGTGTTCCGGATGTGTGTTCTCTGGCGTTCTGGATGGATGTTCTCAGGTGTTCTGGATGGGTGTTCTCAAGTGTTCCGGATGTGTGTTCTCTGGCGTTCTGGATGGGTGTTCTCTGGCATTCTGGATGGATGTTCTCAGGTGTTCTGGATGGGTGTCCTCTGGTGTTCTGGAGGGGGTCCTCTGGTGTTCTGGAGGGGGTCCTCTGGTGTTCTGGAGGGGGTCCTCTGGTGTTCTGGAGGGGGTCCTCTGGTGTTCTGGATGGGTGTCCTCTGGTGTTCTGGATGGGTGTTCTCTGGTGTTCTGGATGGGTGTTCTCTGGTGTTCTGGATGGGTGTTCTCAAGTGTTCCGGATGTGTGTTCTCTGGCGTTCTGGATGGGTATTCTCTGGCATTCTGGATGGGTGTTCTCTGGCGTTCTGGATGGGTGTCCTCTGGCATTCTGGATGGGTGCTCTTAAGTGTTCTGGATGGATGTTCTCTGGTGTTCTGGATGTGTGTCCTCTGGCGTTCTGGATGGGTGTCCTCTGGCATTCTGGATGGGTGTCCTCTGGCATTCTGGATGGGTGTCCTCTGGCATTCTGGATGGATGTTCTCAGGTGTTCTGGATGGGTGTCCTCTGGCATTCTGGATGGATGTTCTCAGGTGTTCTGGATGGGTGTTCTCTGGCGTTCTGGATGGGTGTCCTCTGGCATTCCTGATAGGTGTCCTCTGGCATTCTGGATGGATGTTCTCAGGTGTTCTGGATGGGTGTCCTCTGGCATTCTGGATGGATGTTCTCAGGTGTTCTGGATGGGTGTTCTCTGGCGTTCTGGATGGGTGTCCTCTGGCATTCTGGATGGGTGTTCTCTAGTGTTCTGGCAAGTAGCTCTACCCAGGGACCTTAATCCTGTAGTATAATTCCAGAATTCAAAACACTTAAACTCTGTGTACTCATAGCAGAAGAAGAGATGTTGGGTAGATAAAATCCATTTGAGGAGCAGATTCACTCCAAAGTACCCACACAACGGCAGTCACTCTGTAGATTGTTCAGCTGGACAGTAGAAAGAAACCAATCTGCAGGATTTCAGGAAGCTGGGATTTCAAACCACATGACAGAAGAGAGCAGAAGAAGTTTAGTCTCTGCTCAGGTATTGAGTATCAAGTTAAAGTATCTTGGACATTAAGCCGTGGTAGTCATAGTACGACTGTGTTATTTGAAAGCTATCAGGGAAGACCCCCAGACCCCACCCACCTGGAATATCTACTGCATACTTAGCTTAGTCCTCAAAGTTCACGATGGCAGATATGTGTAGAATTACCTCACGTGGATTTCCCTATCAAGTAAAGGCTAAGAAAGTTGATAACTGGCAACTACCTGAAAGCAACACCTCCATCAGGGGAGGGAAGAATAAAGGAACAAAGCGAATGAAACAGCAAACAATGAAGCAAAAAGAGCATTTCAGAAGGTCTTGTCCGAGATGGATCTCCCCATTCTACAGGTTTGATTAGTGCTCCTTTGGCCTCAAACAAGGTTGGGGTCGTTTATTGACACAGTTTAAGGTTAGAGGTTTACATTGACGTCAGAGTAGAACAGAAATGACGGTTGTTATAGACATGGTAAGGTTCAGAGGAGGGAGGATTATCGGGTACATTATGGCAGCTACAAGTTGATGCTGGAATTGGTATGCACTAAGCTGCTACGGGGCTTATTTATTATCACTAAAGACACCTTAAAGTCTATTTTTAACATAACATAATAAACTGCAGATCATTTATTTACATGCCATGAAGGAGTCAGTATTTTAAAGTCTGCCACTTAACTTAGTGCTTGCGACGTCACATGAATCACCAGGACCGAAGGGCACTCTGAGGCCATCATCACTCATGAGCTTTGGACAGTGTCGTTTAAGCCATTATGTCTCTGACTAAGTAAGTCATCACAAATCTTGCTTATTCTAGAACACTCCCCAAACACACGGAAATCTGAAGAAGGAAGAAAGGCGGAGGTGGAGAGGGGGGGACTAGAAAGAGAAGGTGAGGAAGAGAGAGAGGAGGGGGAAGAAGAGGAGGAAGAGTAGGGAGAGAGAGAGGGAGGGGATCTTGGTACTTAGCAGGGGGTGACTCTTGCTTCCTCAGACTTCGGGACAGAACAGGACTGGAGGAAAACCTCTACCTTTCCCCCTCCATCTCTCAAAAACATTCTAAGTCAGATTCTCCACTTGTTTTCTGTCTTGTGCAAGGGGAAAAAAAAGGACAAATTTATTGGCGGGTTCCCTAGCAGGTTCTGGTTATTGTTTGGACAATTTCTTTAAGGCAGTGAGTTATTCCTGGTAACAATAAAATGGGTGTTATCGTCTCAATTTTTCTTTATGGAAGAAATGACATTTAATAGAGTCACTTTCCAGTTGGTGAAAGAGAGGTGTGGGAGAAAGTCCACGGAGCAGAGATATTGCCTGTGAGTTGGATTAGGGCCAGGAAACAAGACAACACAAGAATTTCCCCCCAGAAAACAGGCAGTGTCTACAGCCCTGCTTAGTTTTATGATCAGATGGGACACTTGAACTGGGAAGACTCAGCTGCACTTTAACACAGTTCGGCGTTGTTTCTGACCGATGGGATTGGAGGTTTTTATAGAAATTTTTTTTTTTGAGATCATGACAGTATTTAAAGGCTCCATTCTTAACAAAAAGTCAAAAACAAACTTGTACCTCAAACAATTTCCCAGGGTTCTCGCACCCCTAATGTCCACATGGAGACATACAACAAGAGATTTTTACCAGAGGATTCATCCTCCCATCAATGTTTTGATTTCTCTTATTTAGAGACTAGAAAGTTAATTCTATAACTTCATTCCCACCATGTGGGGTACTATATGAATCTGAAGTGCTTCCCACCCACCCACCCACCCCCCGTCTCCCTTTGTGGAGGGCAGCCCCTGGCTCCAGCCCAAACACCATGTGAAGAAACTCAAAGTACACCACCCACATACGAACAGCTACACCAGCACACCCTACCCCCTGTTCCTCTGATGTGGTGAGCCGAATAATGCCTCCCACCTCTAACCTGCCCATGCCGATTATTTGGTCACAGAAATAAGAAACACAGAAGAACGTGGTGTAAATAAATGCTCGTTTGTATGTAGAATATGGGCCCCTAAATGTGAGGTGAAGTGTGACAATTTGTCTCCAAACCTACAAGTCAAATGTTATTCAGGCTTATTAAAAACAAACAAACAAAAAAAAAAACTTTGAGACAAAAGAGAGTAGAGAATGATCATAAATATTTTTGACTGTCTTATTTTATTTTAAAGACAGTGTCATGTTGCTCAGGCCTCTCATAAACTCCCTGTAGAGCAGAGGATGAGTGTGAAGCTCTGATCCTCTTGCCTCACACTCCTAGGTGCTGGGATTACAGACTTGTGCCAGTACACACAACTGTTCATGTCCTAGAGACAAAACCCAAGGTCAGTGCATACTAGGCAGGCACCCAGTGGGGCTACAGATCCAGGTTTAAAACACTTCATGGTATTAAAAATAGAAAGCCAGAACTCAGGAGAATGAAAAATAATTAATACCCAAGAATCAGTACCCAAACATCTCATAATAGATGCTGGGTTATATGAGTAAGAAATGCAATGACCACAGGGGATTTCATCACAAATCAAATATAATTTGTAGGTGATGTTTGCTAAGTTATGATGGATTACATAACTTACTGTAATAATCCTCTCTGGAATAATTATTTGGGGGAAATGGTTGATAACAGTGCTATTTTAAAATGTTTACATTTCTTTGTATTCACATCATCTAAAAATTCAAACTCCTCTAACATCGGAACAGTATTCAGAGATCTGACATATGTAACAGTCAGTCACATGACCGTTCTTTGGACCACGTGGCTGTCCTTGTGGACACACGATTCTCTTTACTCTGGCATTAATACCTTACACCTGCCCTCACCTGGGCAGATTAAGGAAAGTTTAAATGGTTCATGGCTATTTCAAGAAAGAAGCTGCTGCTATCCAAGAAGTCATAGAGGGAGGAAGTGGCCTCTTCGGTGTGGAGGGAGGAAGTTGGCGCCTGTGTGTGGAGCGAGGACCTAGCCACCTCTTCTTTGTTGGTGTTTTTTAATTTTAGAATCCTTTTCCTGTTTCTTTTACCTTATTTTTCATTTGTGTTTGCTTTCTTTTTCCTTTTCAGTTAGTTCTTGTAAGAGCGGTTTTAATGCTTAGACATGCAGTTCATGACGACACCTGCAAGAGACGGTACTGCATAGACAGTAAGAAGACCCTCTATAATGATTTATCTTATGACAGTATTTGAATCTCAGATCTTTGAAGGCATGCGTTTTCTTATTTTCTTGACATTAAATGGTTGGAAAATAGCTAGAACACCGACTTGTGATGAGACATATTTGATTTGTTCCTTTCCCCTTAACAGCCATTCCAGGCACTGTTCCTCTTGTGGTCACTGAGAATTTGATTCTGCATTCACAACTCTTTGGACAGGCCGTCTGGATGCCGCCAAGGCCTCAAGCTCACTGTGTTTTGCACTGAGCACTTCCCCAACTGTTCTTCTTCAGTAACATCGCCAAAATCTTGTCACCCAAGCCAGAAACTGTCACCTTCTAGAATCTTCCTCCTCCCACCTCTTCCTAAGACATCATTAGTGACCCCAAAGACCCTACTTCCAAATGTCAGTTTCTCTGCTTCATCCTTCACTCCCTATCAGTTAGCCTTGCTCCGCCTCAGAGTGAACAAAACCATCTGGAGGTCATGTCTCTCCACTGAATCTTGCTCTCCGAACCCTTCTCTGTGCTGCTAGCAGCAACACATCTGAAAATTAAAATAGAGCCAGATGTGGTTAGTACCTCATCTCCGCTGGCAGTGCAAGCCCCACTCAGAGCCTACCTTCACACAAGCGTGCTGATAATTGGACAGCTGCCTTCATTACCCTTATGGCCTCATCCTTTTACCAGTCTCTAGTGCTCATGTGTCCCAAGCTCCACCAAAGCCAACCAGGCAGCATTCCGAGCTCAGCCATGCATGCTCTTGTTTTTATGCTTTTATCCCTGCTCTTCTGCCTATGGGAACACACTCTCCCTGCATGACCCTTCAAGATTACTGCCCTGGAATTTTCCTCCAGTCTCTTGTTTGAGCTAAATTCTATCTTACTCCTAAAACTCATATCCTGGAAGAAAACACTAGACTGAGCTGTAGAAAGGGTGGGTTGAACTAATGTAACTGTGATCAGACAGGCCTGGGGACCTGAAGAGGCTCCCATGGGGACATATGACAGGATCTCACCTAGATGTCTCAGGGAAGGAGAAGGTTTTGAAGATTCATGTTCAGGGTGTAGCTGAGTATAGTGTCCCACCAGCCGTGGGGTGCATGGGTGGAAAATCAACCCGAGTGTCTCTGGATGTGATACATTTGGAGATGGGTCCTTCAAGGAAGTAACAAGCAAGCCAGATGAGGTTGGGGGGTAGTACAAATGTCTGGCTGCTGTCCTCATAAAAAGGAAATTTGGATACAGTGATACGCAGGAGATGGACAGGCTCAGGGTGTGGAGAGAAGGCAACCCTCCAAGAAAACAAGGATTCACAGAGGGGACCAAACAGGTTGCCATTTGATCTGAGACTTCAGCCTCCTCAGCAGTAGAAAGTCCCCAGCCTGTGTTATTCTGTGGTGTAGCTATGCCATCCCTCACTCCCCCAACACGCACACACACACACACACACACACACACACACACACACACACACACACTGGAGGCCGGATCTCTCCTCTGCAGCTCAGTGCCCCAACATTTCTCTATTATCATTTGTTGCGGATGATCGTGTCTGACTCCCTGACTAGCAGATATCTGGCAAGACACTCAGTGTTGAGCCCCCCCCCCCCACTGTATACCTCATCTGCACGTCTGTCCTGGGTGCCAGACAGTGCTGATTTGACAATCGGTGGGTGTGTTAGCGTATGTGACCTCCTCATTAAAATGTTTCCTCCTAAACCTCTGCAGACTTCCTGAGTTAAGGAGACCAGGGTCAGCTTCCTAGCAACAAGTTCTTTCTAGTAGAGGTGTTGGTTGTTGTGGTTGGTGGCTTCCTGGTGTTTTGCCCAATATTTTGTTATCTGTGTAGAAAGCCTAAGGTGAGCGTACCCTAAGTGAGAACTTCCACACCCACAGATTACTTTACTTCAAGCTGTATGGCCCGCTCGGGTGGTTTGACTAATAAAATTCTTATTTCACAATTGCCCCAGGATTATGAGGCAGTTCTGAGTATTTGACTGAAGGGAGGCATGCATGTCCCACTGCAGAGAAAGTGCAGAAATAACACCCATAAGGGAAGGAGAAGAAGGGGAGGCACTTTTGTTCTTAGGCATCACACTTCCTGCTCTCGGATTCCACCAGATTCTTCGAACAAATCTCCCTGTGTTTAAAGCCATTAGGATGGATTTCCATTACTGACTTAAGCCCACTGTTTGGTGTAGCTGACACCTGAGACTTCGAACACCTGACGAGTTCTCCCAGGAGTCTGATGGCCGAATTAAAGAATATTCTTTTTAAATCACCTACTCTGGACCGCAAGGTTCACCAAGACCAAAGCTGGGGTGAGCGGTCAGCTTGCTCACGAAGAATGTATGGCCCATGCTGAACCAGTGATTTCATCAGTAACATTTACAGGAAGTTACTGAGGAACCGTAACACGCAGAACTCCTTCTGAAACTGCTTCAGTGGCCATGGGGACAGGCTGGGGCAGGGACTTGGTATCATTCGTCTTTATCCAGCATTCATATTCCAACACCTGAATCTTACTCTGTGTTTAACTCACAGACTTGAGCTGGAAAACAAGGCAATCATAGCACCCTCTGACTTGGAGGGACTGGTCGCAGTCAAGACTGACACCTGTTCCTGGAAATGCACAGCCACTTACTTCTCACACATTGCCCCCAGGCCACTGCGGCTTTGTGGAAAGCCGCACATGATGCATTCTTAGGCTGTGATCTTTACTACAGGTTCGCACATAGTAGCTTCATGTGACTTGACTTGGCTTAGGTTTTTGTTTTGTTGTTGTTGTTTTGTTTTTTTAATAACAATGCTTAGCATTCCCAAATCCTGGTGATAGCAAGCAGGTTTTGTTGGGTATTGTTATGACGTCTGCTCCATATCAAATTGAAAAAGAAAAATTCATAAGCAAAAAAAAAAACTCCTAACTGAAAGAGCCATCTTTATCATTTGAATTGTCATTTGTGGAAGGAAGCATTTATGGAAGAAAAGGCTTAGGATTCTTTGAAAATCCCAGTCCTTGGTACATGTGTAATTCATTCCTCTTCATGCAGAAGGAATTCATGGTATAGACTACATATTTTAGCTGAAAATATTGTATACCTACCATTGTTGATTTTTTGGAAGCTACGGAGCACTAAGCCTTAAATTAGGATGGGGGTGGAGGAGAGTGAAAGAGGTTCATCATATATATATATATATATATATATATATATATCGATCCCAGTTCCCTCTCCTCCCCTTCCTTCCTCCCTCTCTCTCTCCCTCTCTCCCCTCTCACATGTATCCCGACCACCCTCCCCTCCCATCCCTTCCCCCACTCCACATGTAGGGTGATGCCATCCAGGAGGGGTCATCTAAATCTGTCAAGTCATTTGGAGTAGGGACTAGGCCTTCTCTCCTGCCTCTAGGTTAAGGGAGTATCCCTCCATGGGGGATGTGTCTGCAAGGTCCTTTTGTGCACCAGAGAAACATCCTGGTTCCACTGTCAGAGGTCCCTTAGACTGCTCAGTCCTTCTAAATGAGACCCATGTTCAGGGGGCCTAAGTCAGTCCCATGCTGGATTCCCAGCTCTCAGTCTGGGGTCCATTAGCTCCTCCTTGTTCAGGTCAGCTGTCTCTAAGTGTTTCTGCAACATGGTCTTGTCTTCCCTCTCTGCATCTGGTTTCTAGTTTAGCTAAGTGTTTAGTTGTGGGTGTTTGCTTGTTTCTAACAGGTACTAGATGAGGGATCCATGACGGTGGATAAGTCAGTCATCAATCTCATTAACAGAGAAGGGCATTTATGGTAGCCTTTCCACTGTTGCTCAAATTGTTAGTTGGAGTCAGTCTTGTAGGTATCTGGACATTCCTTTAACCTAGATGTCCCTCAACTGAAGAATGGATAAAGAAAATGTGGCACATCTACACAATGGAAGACTACTCTGGAGAAAAACAATGGCAAGTGGATGGCACTTGAAGAAACCATCCTGAATGAGGTAACCCAGTCACAAAAAGAGGAACATGGTATGTACTCACTCATATATGGATTTTAGACTTAGAGCAAAGGATCTCCAGCCTATAATTCACACTGCCAGAGGAACTAGGATACAAGGTGTATTCTAAGAGAGTCATATAAAGTCCCTCACAGAAGGGGGAAGGGACAAGTCCCCCAAAGCACAGGGGAAGTGGGGGGGCAGCAAATGGAGAGAGAAGTAGGAGAAAGAGAAGGTGAGGAGAGGAAAACATGTCCAACTAGGAAGATTGAGTCAGAGGAGGAATAGAAGACAGAAAAGAGAGAGACAGAGAGAGAGAGAACATAAAAGAGTGAGCCATTATAGGATTGAAGAGAAAACTGCACCTAAAGATGGTTCATCTTTTAAGAGTGCTTCCTGCTCTTCCAAAACCCAAATTCAGTTACCAGCACCAGTGTCCCAATTCCCTGTCTGGTGGCTAACTGCAGTGCTAGTTCCAGTGAATCAGATGTTCTTTTCTGTCCTTTGAGGACACACATACACACACACAGACACACACACACACACACAGAGACACACATACCACACACATAGACACACACTCACATACACACACACACCACAAACACACACATGCCACACACACACACACACACACGCACACATAGATGCACACACACACCACACAAACACACACACAGAGAGACACACATACCACACATATAGACACACACACAAGCAAGTAAACAAACAAATAAATCCTAGGGCTAGTAAGATGGGTCAGAGTTTAGGAGCACTGGCTGCCACACACACTGTGGCTCACAACCATCTGTAACTCCAGTTCCTTGGGGCTGACATTCTCTTCTGACCTCCATTGGGTAAAACCTTCGTGCACATTAAATAAAAATAAATGCTACAAACACAAATCTTATTTTAAAAGGTGGAACGGGTTCATGGAAGGGATATAATGAAAAGACCTTCACTTAGCCCCCGGGACAATGGTAAAACAGAGGTAAAAAAAAAAATAAGGAATCTTGGGATGATGTTGACATGTGGCTCCTCTTGCCCCTCCCCAGGGAAGATTCTTGTGATTGCTCATGAGCAGCAGATGCCTCTATTTGATTCTTACCCTTCAAAACCATGCTTTATACCTCCTGAGAGATGAGCATGATCTCTGGGTTTGTGCTATGAGGATCTAAGCCCCTACTTTTATCACACACTGCATCCACACCAGACAGTAGCTCAGATTCCCCCTTTGTTTGCCAAACACATATCTAGGAAATTCATAAGCCAGGCAAACCTGAAAATAAGCACACACACACACACACACACACACACACACACACACACACACACACGGAGGGGGGATTATACAATCATATTTCCTCCTGTCTGTGGGTCATTTACTTCAGACAGTTCAGGTAAAGCATCTTACATGGGGACAGCAGAAGAGTCCATCCTGGGCCCTGAGACTGCCTATCAGGTAGGACCTCGGTGCTCATGGGTGGACCTGCCATGCCAGCCTGACCTTCTGAGGCTGTTTACACACCTGGATGTCTGCTATCACTTCCCACCTGACTTTCCTGATTTCAGCGGTGTCCCAGAACTACCCCCAGCTCATTTGGCTGGGGTCCTGCCTGTCTTTGGTGCTCAGGTGTGAATGCTCACGTGCCTTGTTTTTCCAGACTTACTGTTCTTTACTGATTTTCAGACTGATTTTCTCTGTGCCCTTGAGCAGTCCTTCATCGAAATGTAGCAGACTGATGTTATTTTAGTTGCCTTCTAAGGGCTGTTAAGGGCACCCCAACTCTTTCATATCCTTTTCTAGAATTCAACTGGGACTCTGCTAATGCTTACACCCCAGGATCCAGCTATGGTCATAACAGAAGCCACAGGACTGCACAGCCCCGGCACAACTCTGAATAGAGCTCCATGCTTGAATTAAAATATTTTCTCAGAGTAACTTCAAACACGTCTCTGGTTTGTCCATGGAGCTGTTCTGTGGTTTTTGTGTGGGGTAAAATGTAGAGAGAAAAATTTTCCATGTGGGAGAGTTACATATGAATGTACACACACACACACACACACATGCATACAAACATATACACACAGGCACACATACACACAAGATATACAGATACAGACACACACAGAGATACACATACAGACACGCACAAACACACACACACACATCTACAGATAGAAATATAGAAGACTGAATTCTTGCAAAATCCTGGGAACAGCCTCATTCCCTAGGGTTCAGCTGTCTTTCCTCATGAAGAGTTTCATAACGTCCTGTGTACAAAGTACACCCAGCACTTCCCTTCAGCTCCAAATTGTTTTCTGATGTTAAATTATATAAACAGCCAACCAATATCAAACAAGCCTCACACCTCTATGCTTTCCCAAGGGATTAAGGGCCTCTGCTTGAAATGTGCCATAAAATCAGAATTCAGAGAACACAAAGTAGTATGAGACTTCGACAAGAAGTGTGTGTGTGTGTGGAGGGGTGTTTGAGGAGTGAAGTGAGTTCAGGGAAACCATGTAGTTGGACAGATGCTGAAGGCTGTAAGGAGTAAGGTTTTTCCTCTCGCTGCTGGTCTGGTCCCGCCGCCGCGCCAGCCCCAAATAATACACCGAGACTCTGTATTTGATATAATGCTGTTGGCCAGGTACTAGTTTCTTATCGGCTAGCTCTGTCTTAATTATTAACCCATTTCTGTTAATCTAAGTATTTCCACGTGGTCTTAACCTCCCAGGGAAATGGGGCCTGTGTCTCGTCTCCCCGGCCTCTCCATGCTGACTCCATGCTGACCCCTCCTCCCTCCTTCCTCTCTCCTCCTTGTCTCCTAGTCCCGCCTGTCTTGCTTTCCTGTTGGCCAACAGTGCTTTATTCATTAACCAGTATGAGAAACATGTATACAGAATGGCATCTCCTATCAGAAGGCTGGGGTGGATTTTAGAGCTGAAAAACTTCCAGGGACAATGGTACCAAGAGTTGCTGAAGAGTTTTACTGACGCTGCTGTACTCCAGTCAGGGATGATCGGATTTGTGTCAGTTTGTCAATACTTTCTCTTTTTACTTAAGATGACCGGGAAGTTAATATGAACACTGATAAAAATCCAGAAACCAAAAATGCAATTATAATTCTGGCAAAGATATTAAACTTGCAGCGAAGGATTAACATTTATTCATTCTAGACACACCAGAATCAACCGATAGGTAGTATCTTGGTAGCATAAACTGTTGGGATTTATTATCAGGTGTCACGGAATTTACACTTTTCTGTTCTGCCAGCTAGCTCCCAAATAGCCACACAGAGACTTATCATTCATTATAAGTGTACAGCCCATGGCTTACACTTGTTATTGACTAGCTCTTACATTTTAAATTGGCCCATTTCTATTCTTGTTGCCATGTGGCTCACGGCTTATTACCTCATTTTGTTCATGTCTTGCTTCCTCTGCATGTGGCTGGCAACGCCTAAGACTCTGTCCTCTGCACAGTGTCCTCCTACCCAATCTCTTTTTGCCCAACTGGAGACCAGTCAGCTCTATTAACCAATGAGAGTGATACATATTTACAGTGTACAAAGGGTGTTCCACAGTATTTCTCCCTTTTTATCTATTTCAAAAGGAAGAGTTTAACTTTATCATAGTAAAACTATATACAACAAAAACAGTTGTCACGCAAGAATTATAGCTGCAATAGCTAGTCCATTCGTATTTGGCAAATTTAGAGAAAATGTTTTACTATCTCCCTCATCTCTAAATTTTCATACCTAATTAACATTTTATCGTAACTAAAAGACATTTAGTTATTTAGTCTTTAACTTCATCAAAGATCCCAGAAAGTTGTAATATTACCTAATGACAGGAACATCTCGCCATCTGGACAGTCACCCAAATTCTTCTGTATGGTTTGGGGTATCCAGCTTTAGCCCACAGGCCTAGTATGTCTGAAAGACATTTTCGAACAGCAGAGAATTTTGAAGGACTGTCCTACCTTGTATTGGCAAAGTTTGGCATTTGCTTTCTTTTGGGTCCAGCTGGTCCAGTTTGGATAGTAACTGTCAGCAATTGAGTCAAGGGCATTTTTTTTTTCTTATCCCAAATGGCTAGCTTTTGCCATAAAGGAAGCAAACTCCATATGGATGTTCTTCATTGCTCATCACCCTTTTTTCAAGTAAATTGGTGTTGTCAGGAACAGATGTATATTGCTGCTACAAAAAGCTTAAGTTATTAAACACTTCAAATGCCATATTCTATGGACATTTGAAGTGTTTGAAGACCATCTATCTAAATGTCTCTATCTATCCATGAAAGCATACCTAATATGACTACAAGTTTGATTATTATAGATGACTCACTAGTAACCTGAATTTTTAAATTATACATTTTAAGTGAACTGCATAAGCACAATACCCCCAACAAGAGTAGAAACATACATGCAGTAAAGCAAAAAATAACTTCAGATTTTACC
The DNA here is from genome assembly GCF_943737965.1 of Phodopus roborovskii. Taxonomy (NCBI): domain Eukaryota; kingdom Metazoa; phylum Chordata; class Mammalia; order Rodentia; family Cricetidae; genus Phodopus; species Phodopus roborovskii. The sequence goes on along the minus strand of NW_026125278.1, from coordinate 16,318,462 downwards.
AAAAGCCAAAATCTATGCCAGTGTTAAATATTTTGAGATTAATAGTTGTTTGGGGGTTAAAGTAGATCCAATAACCTACTCTTCTCCTTATCATTCCTGTATCACAACCCACTTTTCCCTTTAGAAGCAGACCTTTGAGTTTAACTCTTCATTTAGCTTTTAACTGTTCATTTGAAAAGAAGCCTTTGTAGTTCTGGGCAAGCTTCCAAATGGCATCACTGTTGGGACAACGGTTCCTATGACAACACTCTCCCTATCTTCCCTAACTAAAAGTCAATATAAGTTTTACAGAGTTTTGGAAATACACATATTTTGCAACTTCAAGATTTGGATTTGAAATGTGCTATAATCTCCCCCCCCCAAAAAATTTAGATACTTCATTTAAAAACCCACGGCCTTTGTTTCTTGGAATGGTCAGCAAATTGCTCAACCACTGCAGGCACACAAAATAAATCAAAGTACTCCCGAATTCCTTCCAGTCGGTGCTGTAGTATCGCTGTGTGGCCGAACATTTTCCTGCTGCCTATGCAAACGTCTTGTCACCTCTGAACCCACACTGCCACCACCCTAGGCCTGAACCGGGTTGTAAGTGACCAACTTGTTCTTGCAGCTTTGCTAAAAATATGCTCAGATCTGTTCCTGTGTAAAGCAGCTCTGGTTGCTGATACATCCTTTGCCAAGTCCCTGAACCCTGAGGTAATCAGGCTGGAAGTCACTGCTGCTCATCTTTAGTCTGTGTTTCTGGCGAGATTAGGGTGTAGGTTCACACGGTTTGGGACATTAAATTTCTCCTTCTCCTAAGCCCACCAGGCTTTTGTCTTTCTCATGGGGCACACACTTCCTCTCAAGTAGGCAGGGTATAGTGAGTATCGTGCTGACACACTCTGGAGTCTCCCCTTGCCATGTGAGGGTGACTAGCAAAATCTGAAGGCCCCTCTTGAGTGGCTTCAGCCTGTCCACCCGATCCCAGCACATGCTCACACTGGACCTGAGAGAACTTGCATCACTTGAAAACAGGAACAGCTGAGCTGTGCCGTGTGTGTTATAGACTCTGTCACTTGTAACCTGGTCTTGACAGCACAGTCCCCTCCACATTCAGGATATGAAGGAGACAGATTTTTAAATGAAGGAGATGCAACGTCAGTAGAGTGAGGGTTCTGGCTAGGATCGAATGGCCCTGGTTTGACACGTCCCTGTACCTCCCTTGCCCTCCCCTCTCTGCTGAATCTTCTCATCTGTAAAACTGTCAGGCCACTCGACTATGCAGGTCTTCCTGAGGCAAAGATTTGAGAGAATTATTGCATTTGTTACAAGTGCCATGAGATGTTGACGGGGACCTTGGGGGCAGGAGGGGAGGGGATGCTATTGCCATGTGGCTGTGGGGGTCCTGAGAGGTGGCAGGAGCCTCAGCTCATCTTCGTACTGATCCTCACAGCTGCCTGCAGAGGCTATGCCAGCTCTGCTGCAGGGAAATGGATGTCAGGTCAAGGCTTTTAAATCACCCCAGAGTAAGTGGGGGAAGTTCAGACCCAGAACTGGTACCTCTAAGTGTCAACCTTATTATCTGCTTTCTACCCTTACTATTGAATTATCCTCTTGTCTAGACAAGAAAATTCGATATTGTCTGGGAAGAACTTCACTCTCAGAGAGCAAAGACAGTTCTTGTTAGTCATGTAGTAGGAACCTGTAGTTCTGTTTTCTATATTTATCCAATGACTTAAGAAAACCAGTGAACAAAAGGGGAAAAATAAACCATATATAATCTCTTAAGATGTCCAGTGTCCAGCAGGGATCTGTATTATGGCCACAAATAACAAACTGCCATGGAATGGCCACCTCTGCCTACGAGGAGGGAGATATAGAAATGGAGAAGGCTGTTCAAAATCAAACCATTCTTTAAGAAATCATCAATGTGTTCTTATGACAGATGCATTTCCTAACAGCCTTGAGACAGGAAGTAAAATAGCATCAAACACAATCAAAGCTCGTAAGTTTTAAATATTAGAGACACCTTGGGAATTACATTGGAAACAGGACTTGGGCTACAGCATGTGATCTCAGTACCCAGGGGCTGGGACTTGAGTTCATGGTCAGTCTGAGCTACATAGTGAGACCCTGCCTCAAGACAGACGGACACACGGACAGGCAGGCAGGCAGGCAGATGGACGACAGACGAGTTTGTAGCCAGGCACGTGGGCTTGAATTCTAACTTGGTCGCGTAAAGCTGCTGTCCTTGGGAGAGAGTGAACGGATCAAACCCTGAATTAGAGCCTGATCCTGAAGTGGAAAATTCTAGTAACAATCTCCTGGAAAGGTGACAACTAGTGACAGAGTGGCCATGGAGCATCTATTCAGTGGGATTAAAATGCTGGGTCATGTGGCCTTGTAGAATACCTGTTCCCAAGTAATGTAGAACAGACTGGGTTTCATTAGTCTAACAATCAAAGAAAGGGAGATAGAGCAGAAAGAGAGAGGAGGCATGAGGGGAGAAGGGAGGGGACCTTTTCTGGCACCCCATCTGGGAAGGGTATTGCTAGATGTTTGCCATCTAAAGGAGGGATTTCCACGACACTGAGTGCACAGCCCCCCACCCCACTTTTGGGAAGGTTGTTTTAAAGGATTTATTTGCTCATCGTTTGTTTTTTAGTGTGTGTGGTGCTGGAAATTGAACCTAGGGGCTTCCAAGTGCTCTTCCTCCGAATGGCAGCTACAGCCCCAACTATTTACTCAGACTGGTATCATGTTATCGCCGGCTGGTATTGGGCAAACACACAGGTGACTGGGGACACAGCAGGACATGTAGATACAGAAAGAACTTTACAAATGTGCTCAGAGTGCCATTATTTTTCCAAAAACACTCGATCCATTCTTAGAACACAGTACACGTCTTTCCTTTTAAAAGTGGGGTGTGGAGTCCGTAAACGTTGTGCTGAAATGAAGAACGTAGAAAGTTTTACAGCCACAAACTATGAGTCATGTGAGGTTAGGAGTATGTGCATTAGGTAATGAAAGCAGTTTCTGTGTGGCTGTCAGTGGCTCTCATCGATCACCAAGGCCCCAAGAGGAATTGTTGTTGGAGTCCGGAGTGGCTGGGAGAGGCGGCTGACCTGTGAATGGAGTTCAGGTGTGAAGAAGGGGAGAATTGTAAATCATAATCCTAACAAGCTAGAGAAAGGAAGGCAAAAACGGATCTCTACAGCCTCTGTGCCCAGCAACGGACGCATGCCCAGAGCCCTGTGTAAAACGTTATACAGATCTTTAGTTGCACTCTTTGAAGTATGTGACATTGGTTTCCCTTCAAAGTTTAGCCCCTGAGTGAATATATGGGTCTGACTTGGAACCTATCAGGTAGACGTCTGACATTTAAAGTTGTGAGGTCAACTCTAGTTGAAAATTCTGCTTCCTGTCTTCCCCTGCATGGAGCATTCAGTTTAATTCAGTCATTTAAAATCTGACATAAACAACAGAAGCATCTTTCTAACACATATTTATTAAATGTATACTACTTATTTTTTTGCAGATTAATATTCCAAGTATTTTGGAGTCAGACATCTGATTACTTTTTAATTGTCTACCTAAATTGCAACCAGGGCTGATGTAGGTTGCTGGGATTTTAATTCCCATCCTACACTCTTTGTGTTCTACATCCAATCTTCATGGCAAGTGCTGTGAATCACAACCGCCCCTTCGGTGACAAGCTTCATTCTCTCTCCTTGAGTCCTGATGAAGTCATCAGTGCACATACAATGACAAAGTAGAAAAGGCCCCAATCCATTCTTGCTGAGCCTACGTATGGAGGGGACCTTTGATCAGGGACACTGTGACATTGACAGGTAAAGAGTAGGATGTACCTATAAGCTAAGCACGTCACAGCGTGCTACCCAGGCAGGCACCGGCCACAGGACACATTCTTTCTCAAGGCCCATGGCAGGGATCAACCGAGCCAGAACTTTGGTCTTGGGCTTTTGGTCTCCCTTACTGTCTCTGTTTAAACCACTCAGCGGTCCTTTGTCCCAGCAGCCACAGCAAACTAAACACCTTTCCCTCTGAGTCTGGCAGACACTCCTGCCACATTGCAGATCCCTTGCTGTCTCTGCTAACTCTTAACCAGAATGTTTGCTATGAGTGGCCTCAAGAATCATTCCGAAAACTGAGGGCCATTCTACAAAGGGACATTGTTCCTCCTGGCCTTGGCCTTCCACAGGTCAAGAAAGGAGGGCAAGATAGATTCTCCTCCCCGTAAGACCCTCAAAAAGATATTGTACCCACTCTATACATACAGGAGGAACTACAGCCAGCCTACCCAAGCTGTATTCGCCCTGCCCCTGGTGTCCAGGCCAGCCTGTATGAGCCTGTGCATGCGCAGCAGCAGAGCAGGCACACTTCCTCCCTGAGCCAAGCCACCAAGCGTGCCACCAATGCCCAATGGAGAGACACCTGACCCAGAGACACCTTGAGGAAAGGACAATGTAGCAGAGTCAGCCGCCTGAGCCAACAGGACCTTGGGAGTCGGTATAAAGGCAAGTCTGACTTCCTTAATAAACGAGTCTTCAGCACGCTCTGCTACTCACTGACTCCTGGTGCCTGAGTCAGTCGTGCTGCGTCTTCTCACCCCCTCCCCCAAGGGGTGCAAGCAGGGTCACTGGCAACACCTCTATGTGTGCATTCCAATATTGGGAGCCATGTGACGGAGGTGAGAGCCTCCAGCTACCAGAGCCAGTGGGTGGCAACACAGGGTATCAGCTGGAGAAACTTGGGTGGGGGAATCAGAAGTCTCCTTGCTACTAAAAGAGCCGTGCAGGCATCGAGCCACGGGAGGCATGGATGGCTGAAGGGCAGCGTGCAGTACCCTGACTTGAAGCCGTTCCCAGGGAAATCTGTAGCTACTGCTAACTCCCTGCTCTCAGGGTCATATTTGACAACGGAATGGATTTGAGGAGGTTCTCATGCTCAGGATGCTGATGGCTACGCCAGTGTCGTGACGGTCACCCAGAGGCTCTTTCTCAGTAGGTCTAAAGTAGGACCTTTCTGCTAGTGCTGAGCTGCTGGGCTAAGGGTGGCGATTAGGAAACTACTGTAGGCCAGGTGGTGGTGGCACATGCCTTTAATCCCAGCACTCCAGAGGCAGAGGATTCTGGGAGAGGCAGTAGAGAAGAGTAGTTATGTAGGACATGAGAGAAGAGGTCTAGACCCTCTCTCTTGTAAGTTAAGACCATGTGGAAACACTTAGATTGATAGAATTGGGTTCATATTTAAGACAGAGCTAGCCAGTAAGTGCTAGTTTCATAATTAATACACTTATTTGGGGCTGACGCGGCTCTGGGACCAGGCTGGTGGGAAAGCGCTCATAACAGGGTCTACCCTTGCTAGACAACAAGATGGAGATGGAAGGCATGAAGACATAAGATGGCGGAAACCGCCACGGACAGCATCCCTGCTTTGAATTTTATCCTGAATCTCATGGCAGAACAATGCAAGTCTTAAGAAAGGAAATAACAAGCAGGTTTTCAATTGGTGAACAGATGTGACTCAGGTAGCTGATACAGAAGATGATCTTGAGAATCCAAGATCAAAAGCCAGCTCCTGCAATTCAGGTGGGGAATGAACACTTGGGTTGGATCCTGTAGTGAAGACAGAACTGAGAGAAATGTGTAGACGTGAGTATTCAGCGATCTCAAGGAAACACACGCGTTTGATCTTTTCTTCATTTTCCTAAGGCCTTTTCCTTCCCTCCGCATTTCCTTAGTGTGACATTTATTTAAATTTAAAATCTGTTTCATATCCTTTACCCCCAAAGCCCCAGCGCCCTCTCTACCCTCCTTAGGACATTCAGTGAGTTATATTTCTTGAGACAGATTGTCAGGCCACACATACAAGCCTCCCACTTTTTAGCATCATCCTGGATTTAATCTTCGCTGTTATTGGGAGCCTTTGCTTGGGTTGATGCTGAGATTTCAGTGAGATGGGCTTTTAGGGCACATTTCATTTCCTCTTCCCTCCCTGGGTTGCAGCATTTCAACGCTTATTTCCCAGCTCTTGTTTTTACTGTTATGGTAGAATATCATTTCTTCTCCCCAAGTATTGCTCCATACATATTGCATGTGTAATTCTAGGCACTGAAATGGATTTGGCATTTCAGCCAAAAATTAAATTCATATGCAGTGTAAGACCATCACTGTCGGTCACCAGAGATAAACTAATGGGTGACATCCACTGGTGTGCTTATTTATAAAAATGGATCACCACATGTCAGCCTGCTCCCTTTTAAAATGTGCGTTTTCTCTCGTTACCTTAGATGCAAATTATGCTCCATTTATCCTCTATGCCTTGTGTCCTCTGCCTTCTGTGGCTAAAATTCACCCATGCCGAGGGAAGGCATAAATCCCAGTAAACCGTTCTTCTACGTGCAAGCTTACATTTATTTCACTTGCTATTAGAACAGCCATACCGTATTAAGATGTATTTATAATTGCTTTCTAGAAGAAGTCTAGTTACAATGTCATGAGTTTGTCCTAACCTAAATAAAGTCTGCCCCAAATGGCCCAAGGTCAAAGAAGGCATATGTAATGCACTCCATGTTGGTAAGCTGTCATGTGTTACGCGTTCACTCCAAAGCAGGCTACCCAAGCTGGTTGTTCTCTCCACCACAGACCCAAGCTTGCTTATGTCAAGAGTCCTCCAATACACCCTGTCCTGTGTCACCCTGGGCCCTGGCTCTATGATGGGCAGAGGGAAACAGACAATGGTTTAAGTATTAAAAGCGCTGTGCCCTTAAAAACTTCATTTCTAACTGAGATTAGTACTGTCTGTCCCGTAATGTAAAACAGTCTACAGTTGGGATGGGAAGCTGATCCAGGGAGAGACAGCTCGCTGAGGAACCCCAGTTGACTGCCCCTGCTGTGCCAGTCGGTCCCTGATAGCTGCTGTAACGATTCCGTTTAGTCACAGTGTCTTTCTGCTGCTAATGGCTGTTTCACTTGGAAGTCTCACCCGAGGGGACACTCTGCTCTGCCTGCATCTTGGGAACTCCATCTGGCTGCCTCAGCGTGGCTTCTTCTGTCTCCTTATGCTGGGTGTTTGTGAGCCCCAACTTGATGACGCTGCCTTTTCTTGCTGTCTTGATTGTGCTTCACCAGTCACCTCTGCTGGATGCTGTGAGACTGAATCTGATGTTCTGCTGTCTATCTGCTGCGTCTCTCTATTTGCCACCCACTGTCTACTCCGTTACCTTTTTATTGCTATCTGTATGCCGAACAAACTCATTCATTTATATCTCAAAGTTCTTGTAGATCTCTATTTGCCACCCACTGTCTACTCCTTTACCTTTTTATTGCTATCTGTATGCCGAACAAACTCATTCATTTACATCTCAAAACGCAGTTCTTGTAGATCATTCGCAGCGCTGGGTAGATGGTGAGCAAACATCTTAGGGCCAGGGCAATGCCGCACAGTGACAGCCTAGGAGCTCCAGCACCACTCCTGTGCATTGTGATCATCTGTGATCTGTGTTCGTCGGAGACTTCTGTGTTCTTAGCCCCAGCAGTGCTGGGTGGGGGGGGGGGTGTTCCACAGGACCACAAGGATCACCAAGTGCAGGTCCTGGAAACTCACAGTGTGGTCAGTATTCAAACGTAGCCACGAAGGATACTAGAATGAGTTTCACACAAATTACTTTTATATAAAAACATTTCATACAGTGAAAACCGAGCTTTAGGACATGAACGACACAAGGACCGCTTTCATTTACCGTATCCGCCGAGACGTTGAAAATCAACAAAACGTCTAGCGAACCCAAGATTCTTGAAACACATGAGCACAGATCAAGACAACAAGGAGATAGGCATGCCATTACAGCGAGTAAAGTGAATGGAACCTTAAGAAGCCCACGCTGCTATGACAGCTATGTTAACATGCTTCACATACACTCCTATTGAAGGTATGGGGACGCTGTGCTATTTAAAAAAAACATTCTATAGCTTTTTATGACTTTCATTTCATGTGCTTTTTAAAATTTTCGGCTTTTCCTATAAATAATAAGAGAGCAGACCAATTAAAGTCTGAATATTTCACGTCTTGTAGACTACTCTATACGACTACAAGACACATATCTACAGGTACCTGTACAAGGTAATGGATCTACTTTTCTCTTCCCTCCTGGGGAGATTGGAACAAATACAGCTTCTAATGAAAGCGTGGTCTCCGAACAGCAGCCCAGCTGCTTTCTCCCGGCCTGGCTCTTAAAGCTGCAGGCTTGGTGGCCTTTCCTGTTATCCTGGCCAATAATCTGTTTTCACTCACACTGGTTTGTGCTGGTGGACAGTACTGGAGATTGGACTTTACAGGAAGTCATTTCCTCCAGTGCACAGGTCTAAAATGGCACAGAACACATTACATGCAATGTACTGCACAGGACATGTTAGATATATGTAGCATGTGATGTGTGACACACACAGTAGCTTACATATTTGTTATACATTGTAAAGAACCACGCACACAACACGTGTAGTACCTTACACAAATTCCTTACATATAGCTAATACATACTGTATTGCAAAGACTCCGTTACACACTTGTGAAAAAGAGAAAGCGCACACGCCTACACGTCTACTTTGCATATCTACATTACCCAGTTTTATGTGTCTAAGCCATAAGCTTTATGGTTAGGTCTTATGATTAGTTTAAAACTACTGATCAACTGTACTTCTTCATTTGCTGTGTGTTGGGGCAGCAACTCAATGGCATTGGCTTTACTTGGAGGATTAGCCCTGTGTCAACCTCATCACTTAATGATGAGGGTGTGTTAAGAGTAGTAAGCTACTGGTAACAAGGGTGTTTACTGACAACATTGATGATGAGGACCTTAAAAGTTAATTCACACACACGCAGAAGGCCTGGGTTGTCCAGTGGAGAATCCCTAACTATTGGTTTAGAGTCCTTGAGATCAGGACCTGTCCCTGGTGCTTAGCTGGCTTTGGCCTGCTCTCCATGCTGGATTACCTGGCCCAGACTTGAAGCAAGGGGAGGAGCTGATTCTGCCACGCCCCCTTCTGAATGGAGATGGATGGGGAGTGGGTGGAGGGGGGTAGAAGGGAAGCAGGGGTGGGGTTGAGGGAACTATATTCAGGGCATAAAATAAATGGAAAATGTTGTTAAATAAAATTTAGAAACAGGTACAAAAAAAAAGTTAATTCACGTGTTGCTGAATCACAACACATTACAGCTGAAGTCAGTGTTTTGGGTGAATCTAGTCTGCAGTAGATTATTTCTCTGGGTTAAAAGGCAAAGCATCCTTTGAATCCACTCACTTTTGTTGAGAACCTAAAACCACTAAAAAGTCAACCCTGTTTTTAAAAACAGCGCTAGGCGTATTTTATACAGACACACACTTGATCAGAGTTCAGGTGAATCACAAGAGGGCCAGTCTGTTGTCTGGAAATCACCGCTGTCAAAGTTTTCCAGCCACTGCTTTAGTATTACTTTAACCAAAGCAGCTTTACACTCTTGTGTAGAACTGAGTGTGATTAGATTGCTTGGATACAGACGCAGAAATCAGAACGTTAACACAAGATTTCCTTGGCTGAATGGCAATATGGGAGCAGCTTCCCACCAAATTCCTTCCTATTATAGCCTGCTAGGCTATATAGATGTCACTCTGCTGATAATTTACTGAGTCAATAGCAACTTTCTAGGTCCCAAACATGACAGCATGGAGCTAAGGGATAGATAAACATATGTATAAGAAAAGAGGCTTTAGCCATTGCTTTTCAAGGGGGGAAAAGCACACAGAGAGGACGTATTTAAGTATCGTGTGGCACGATACCGTGGGCTCCGTGCAATGTCAGAATGAAGACACACGGAGATATGAATCACCCAAGGCCTAAGACAAGGAGAGAACACGTGGGAAGCCCTGCAATGTTAAAACTGTTGGCAAGGCGTTCTGCCCGTGACATCCAACCCCAGGTGGTGAGGAGGTCAGTTTGGAGTTGAAGCTGAGAGCTCGAATCAAGTACTTGGAAATAATTCCGAGCAAGAAAGCAATCTCTGTCAGTGTTTACTGGTCTAGTACATTCCATAAACTTCACAGGGATCGTCACAACAACCCTACCAGAGGTACTGTTTTCAGCTGATGGGCAGGTTAACCGAGACCCGGTGGTATGTAAGAAGCTTACTCAAAGGCACAGGGTCTGCCGTGTCAAGTGTGGACTCCAACTTTGCTTCAAATCACGTGGTTGGGCTACATCACCCGGTCCGGTCACTGCAGCACAGTGATGGCACTTACTGAGAACACTGCACAAAGCTCTGTTTCCGGAAGATGCAATAGTAGATGACAGCTCGATGCCCGTGGAGGTGAGCGGTGGGCATTTCTCTGATGGTGGTCTTTACCCTGTGCTCAGTGATGGCCACGGGACTTCAATCTGAGAAGTGGGTTGTGTGTGTGAATCAGCTAAGGTAAGACTACTGTCAAAACGGGTCCGAAATAAAGCATTGGGAGCTGACAGCTGATCCACAGACCGCATCATTTCGTTATGGGTGGATAGAGTGGCAATGGAATCCTGGAACAGGCATGTCCCAGATTCTCATCCCTTCTCGGGACACCTACAGAGGTGACAGCATGGGACCCAGTGAGCGCCCAGGCTGAACGTCTGCCGAACGAAGTGACTGGGGATGGAGAAAGGAAAGACAGGCTGTTGGATTTACAAGCAGGTCAATGTGTACGAGATGGAAGCTACTAAAGAACTCCGGTACTTTTTAAAGCTCACTGTTTCAACACAGACAAAGTCATTTCACTTCAGGACAAGTCACAGACTCAAATGTAGAATAATCGCCACTTACTCGCTTTGCCCTTTCCCGTGTGTGCTGCCCGAGTACGAATGGAGAGGAATCTTAAGCCGATAGTGATTCAAAACTAAGATTGAACTGGAACTGTAATTAGCTGGCTGTTTCTGGCTTTCCTTTTTTATGGCTTTAACTGAACATTTAGTCATCTAGCCTTGGAACTGTTCGTGACACTTGGAAGGCACCCTTAGCTGAACTGCTCCCTTTAAGAGCAGGGAAACAGCCGCCATGCAGTTCCCAAATTACTGAGGGGCCTGCAACCAGAATTAAGTTAGAAACTTTATTTCCCAGCCTCACTGAGAAGGGACACAGCTCACAGCTCTGTGGTGCCCCATGCCTGATTGCCACGAACACCGGTTGCTTAACACCCCCTGCCTTCCTATGCGTATGAGGGGTTTTTTTTTTTTTTTTTTGTCTTGTTAAGCTCATAACTTATTAGATGGAGTCTAGCTCTCGGCACATTGATGTTTCACTGCTAAAAAGTTAGGCTGCTTTTTCAAATCTATGTAGGAGAAACAAACTCCTAGAACACGTGACGATGTCCCGGAGAGGCTGGAGTTGGAGATGCTGTTCTCCTGAGTCCGTGCTGCTCACCAGCCGTGTGTATACGTTTCTGCCCCACTTCTCAAGTTCAGAGGCCCGGTCTTCACAGGAGCCAGTCAACATTCGGAAGCTCAGGTTATCATAAGAAAGCTTGTCTCAGTGTGTTAAATGGCAAGGAAAAAAAAATTAAAACATGGGTCCAAAAGAAGACACAATCCAAGATATTCAGTTATCTTTCTCAGAGCGAAGAAATTCACAGGCCCAGGGAAGCAGGGGCTGCAAATGAACGTCCACCTCAGGGTGTCTGTTATCTGTTAAAACACAGAGAGACCTGTAAGTACAGTAGGGGATGATTTTTAACATGTTTGTGTGTAGAGTAAAAGTAACATATGAATAAGAAATGCGTATGCCATGTATGGACAAAACACGTGTGTGTAGAAACTAGGTGTGCTTTATAAACAAGGTCGGTTACAGGTACATCAAGTACACAGCTTGTCTTGCATACAAGTCCCAGTAGGTATATAATCGTGACCTTAAAATAAGGAAGAGTGCCGTGGTGCACCCTGTGCAATGCGGCCTCCTTTCTCTCTTCAAACCAAGGGAGTCTTCGCCACGTTCTGAGGTACTATGCTGTGGTGGTTAGAGTGAAGCCACTCGGTTTCTCACTGAGAGAATCTCAAATCTCTAATTCTTTTAGAAAGCATTTTGACTGCTCGGAGTTTTCCAGAGCATTATATATCACATATCACAAGCTCCCTTAAAGTCTTCTTAAGCTAGATTGAAATACGAGTATAAGAAAAAGCAAGCTCATAGCTGGGTGAGATGACTCATGCCTGCAACTCCAGCACTCAGGAGTCTGAGAAAAGAGAACCTGGAGGTAGAGGCTTGTCAGGACTGCAAAAAACCCGTCAAACAACAACGAGGACAAAGCCCAAACCAACTGAACAGCAATAACAACAATAACAACGACGAATCCCTCCACATTTGGTTTGCCTATTACAGTGCTGATAGTTGCCATGGTAACCTGGATTGCTACAGATCCCGGCTGAGGGATCTGCAGTGTGCTCCTTGGTTAACTCTTGGGTGCACAACATATTGACTCTCTAAAGTTTGCAAAGACACAAGAACAAACAAGATTAAAAAAAAAAAAAAAAGGCACATGTAACAAATGCCTAAAAAGTCATGCAATAAATGTTCCAGGCCAAAAAAAAAAAAAAAAAAAAAAAAAAAAAATTAAGTACACAGAGTGACTAGAGAGATGGCTCAGATGTTAAGAGCACTCTTTGCTATTGTAGGGGACCTGAATTCAGTTCCCAGTGCTGATAGTGGATGGCTCACCATCACCTACCCCTCCAGCTCCAAGGGATCTTATGCCCTCTACTGGCCTCTGAAGGTATCTGCACTCACATTCCAGTACACACCACACACACACACACACACACACACACACACACACACACCTGCACATAAACTCATACAGACAACGCACAAAGTAAATGACTTTTTTAAAGCCTTAGGGTGAAACTAACAACAACAAAAGTGGAAATAGGTTACCCTCTGTCTTCCCTTCATGCTCTGTAGTGAGGAAGAGCAGAGCCACAGTGTGCCTAGCTGTACACATTTGATCTCACATGTGGTAAATGCAGGACACACATGCATAAGTATGGTGTCCTTGGAGTCCATAAGAACAGTGTCAGGGCCCTGCAGGTGAGTTACAGGCAGTTGTGAGTTACCTACCATGGGTCTAAGTGCCAGTGCTCTCAACCACTGAGCCTTCTCCCCGTCTCTAGTCTTGTGATTTTTAAGCTTTTCCAGAGTCCACCAGCATATTCTTGCTGGTCTAGTTTCCAACTTCATGGAAAAAGAAAAGATATTCAGTTTCATTCTTTAAAAAAACTGAATTGATTCTCTCTCAGTTACCACAACCAGGAGATGATGAATGGCAGAGATATTAAACTCTTGAACATCCACATCTGTGGTACAGAAAGGAGGTACTTTGCACACCGGGAAAGCCAGAGGGTAAAATAAAGCGAGCACACGGGCTTTCCACTTACTTGATAAGCCGAGCATACTGTCTTTAAAAACAGTGAAACCCTGCTCTTCTCCTCTCTTTTGGGTATAGGTTACAGAACACAACCAAGCCCGTAGACTCCATCCAGTCCACTCATGGCACTGGAGCCCCTAACAGACACATTGAAGACAGTGTTGAGGGGGAAGAGTTCTCAATTTAACAGGGTCAACCGTGCATCTCGCTCTTTATTGTGCTCTGTTTTCCAGAGTGTTTGTTCACTGAAGGACACATTTCATACAAATCAAATCAAATGCAAAGGGGAACTGAGAATGAGCTGGCCATGTGGCAAAGACATTGGGTTCTGGTGTCTAATTAAAACACTGACTCAGTCATAAAACACTTATTATGCATCTTATTACGAACACTCAGGGACATGATTTGTCACAAGACCAAGCTGGAACCAGTCTCAGTGGGAGGAAATGTCTGAAGGGTTTTATGAAAGAGAGCTACTCTGTTTGGATCTCCTGGATGGATTAAAACAGTGTGAGGACTTCCAGAGGTGTGTGTGTGTGTGCGTGTGTGTGTGTGTGTGTGTGTGTGTGTGTGTGTAGGTCAGTAGACAGTATTGAGTCCTGGTCTTCAAGTGGCTTCCCCTTTTTGATTGAGACGGTGTCTCTCATTGGCCTGGAATGTCAGCCAGCTGGCCAGTGGGCTCCAGAAGTTCCCCTGCCTTCCCCTGCCTTCTCTCTCTCCATCACTGAGATTACAGGTGCACGTCACACCTGGCTTTGGATTGGGTTCTTGGTGTTTCGTGAAGACACTCACAACCGAGCCAAGCACTTACAGACTGAGCCGTCTCCTTCCTTATATTTTCAGAGGCATGTTTGCCTTGGAGTCAGTAGACAGACCTGAGCCAAGGACAAAGGTTTTTCCATCAAACAGGCGGTCTGTCCATCTCACCTTTCCAGCTGGTCACTCCACACCAGAGCCGAGGAGCCTGGGCAGGGCAGGGAGGTGGAGCTGGACGCATAGTTGGGGTGGTGCCGGATCTGTGAACAGACAGAGGTATCAGAGGACCGAGCTACGGACTTGGGTTCTTTCCATTAGAAGACATTACTGAACTCACACCGGTCAAGGTAAAAGAAAGAAATGTGCTTTAGATTAACCTTCCCAAGACCATCACATCTGTAAATATGTTTCTCATACTGGTTAATAAATAAAGCACTGTTGACCAATAGGAAAGCAAGATAGGCAGGACTAGGAGACAAGGAGGAAAGAGGAAATAGGAAGGAGGAGACAAGATGTAGAGACTGGGGAGATCAGACACAGGTCCCATTCCCTGGTAAGACGAAAGCTCGTGGAAATACTTAGATTAACAGAAATGGGTTAATTCTTAAGACAGAGCTAGCCGATAAGAAACAAGTACCTGGCCAACAGCATTATATCAAATACAGAGTCTCTGCGTTATTTGGGGCTGATGCAGCGGCAGGACAAGACCAGCGGCGGGCAGAAAAACCTACTCCTTACACCTACCACCATGCTGAAACCTCTAGACTCACACCCTGCTTCATCCACGTCCACATTTGAAATGCCTTATGTTTCTAGAGTGGGTTACCTCAGCAGCATTTGTCCAACCCTGAGTAAAAAAAAAAAAAAATGCAATACAATATTCTAAGGCCTGCTCTTTCCACTGTATAAATTTTCACTAATTCTCATCACTCCTAGGAAGAGGCCAGAATTCTTACCTGCTTGGTTTGGCCCCTAGCTGGAAGACTATGCTTGTTTTAAACCTCAGCCTGTTCCTTCATTCTGCGTCCCCACCGGCCATCCTTGAGTGGCACAAACTGGGTCATCCTCTCTCCTCCCTCAGGTCCTTGCACTTGGTTTATCCATGCTCCCATTACCTGGCTAACTTCTGCTCATCCTACAGATCTCAACTTGAAGGCTTGCTTCCTCGTGGCACCCTTCAGGACTTTCCCCATCATTTAATACTTGCTGTTTGTCTCTTTAGGAATTTGTTGCTGAACGCCAACGGACTTTATGAGTATGTGTCTGGTACCGTCTAAGGGGGGAAGTTCACACAAGAGGAACCTGTCTGCTTTTATTTGCTCCCGTGTGTCTGAGCTGCAGGCCATGACAGTTGTGGCTCAAATGATGCCGCCAAATTGGCCCCATGTGCCTTCCCTCAATAGCAGTGACCGACCAAGTGCAGCCCAACTCATTGGTTGTTGCTGCGTAACTAAGAAAAGAATTCTCACCCTGGAAACATACTCCTCTTTAGTATATTTAGCAGTAATTTTCTTATAAGAAAAAGCAGAATGAAATGGAATTGTTGCCCGAAAAAGAATCCAGAAAGAAAGGAAGCTGTTTTGCGGCTCACAGTGTTGATTTAGTCTCAAAAAATTACCTGTGCAAAACATGTGGCATCAGTTAGCTTTCCACACTGGCTATGTTAGGGAAATTGATGAATAACCAGGAAAGTGAGTGTGGATACCTACAGCGTGACATCTTCCTTACAATTCCAGAGGAAATCAGCGACACTTTTCATTCAGTCCGGGGTCAGACTAGGGAACAAGCAGCTTACTTTCTTTCCCATTTCTTCTCAAGACCCTCACATCCACCTTTTATTCTTGTGGCCAAAGAAAGCCCTGGCCTTCATGTTCTCCCTGTTGCCAGTAGAATAATGAGTCCTTGGTTGGAGCCCACTTCTCAATTCTGATGTAAACTCACACGAAAATAAGTCTGGTCTTGAAATGGTTCTGTATTTGAATGACAGATGTCTTGACCTAATGAATGGTTTATCTGGAGACGGTTTATCCCCCATATTTTTCTTCCCTCAAACACACACCCTCTATGCCGTTTCTAAGACAAATGTCAGCAAGTCCTAAAATTCTGTCCATTTTCGTGGTGACCAGATAGAGCTCTGAGATACCCAAGGTGCCACCAAGTGGCTCTGGCCATCCCTTCTCTACTTCCCCAACCTGTTGTAGAATGTGATTAGGAGCTGAAGTTGAAGGATGGATCTTTGGAGAAACCTTTGGAGAAGTGGGCAGCATAACAAAGACACCAACAGGGTTTGAGGGTTGGCTGAGCCTCACTTCTGCCTGACCTCTAGGACAGCCTGGACTGCAGATGGTCCTCAAAGCTCGTCCCACATCGAGATAAAGGCGCTGCACCTTTCTGCCCCCACACCCACCGGCATCTATGATCCCTCTGGCTGTGCCTCTGAAAGTCACCCTGTGACACATGGTGAGGCTCCGTGCAGCAACAGGAAGGACTCCAGAAAGGAAGCGAGGCATCAGCCAGCACCGGATGCGCCCCGTGGGAAGTTACGCTTGGCTGTGAGTGGGAAATCTGCCTACTTTATGGATGGCGCACTCTGGGAAGTGTGTCCTGTGAGAAAACAGCCCTCTGTGACCACTGTGATCCACTCCCCTTAGCTAGAGGTTAAGCTCTTAGACTATGTTGAGGAGCAGTATTTAAAAGTTCGTTAGCCTTTTGGCAGCTGTAGGTTGCAGCCCATTGATTAGAGAGAAACCTTGCTGTTGTTCCTTCCTTGCTACTGTGACAATTTATCTGGGTTTTTATGACTCCGTTTCTTATCATTAACTTATTAAATGGGGCGTGACCTTCAGAGGCAAAGCCTGAAAGATTTTGAAGGTATTTAAGCTGTAATTACAAAGGGACAGCGGCAGAAATGTGGGGGTCACCGTGAGAGAAGGAAAATGTGTATCAGAGCAGAGGATAGAGGTTGGAAGTATAAGGCCAGCCTGGGATTTATCTGGAGGGGGGATTATAGGTGGAAACATTTGCTTAGAGCCTACTCTGCCTCGGGGGCACCAGACTCTTGCTTTCAGTATAATTTCATGTTTAACTCCTGAAACGCACTCCCTCGCACAGCACCTCCAAAATGGGAGAGTCAACTGCAGAAAGACCTTTTGTTCACCTCAGCTCGCCTTTGTACCACCAGGGGACTGCCCAGAACTAAGCCCCTCACTCTGGCTTCCTGCAAACTCATAGGATGGCAAAGTGTTTCCCACACCGTAAGCATCATCTACCCGTTCTTCTCTGAGTATGAGAGCCCACAAGTTTCAGTAAAGTGTACCTCACTAAGATATATCAAGGACAGTTTTTAAGAATCCAGGTGAGACACTGAATACTATCCACTCACGTGCATGCAAGCAAGTGGGAGGTCAGCTTCTGGTGGCAGCTGGGGCAGGTGCATTGACATACCCGTCCCTCGGGGACACCTCAATGCTGGATCTCTGCCATGGGTAGCCGGTGGAGCCTGTGGCTGCTGTAGGTTTGACTGAGGGTGATTGACACCTCTACACTGTCTCCATGGGCTGAACCCTGTGCGAGTCTGTCTATGCAGCGCTGTATTCAGAGGGCCCTAACTGCACAGACTCATCAGATAACTAACTCATTCCATCCACCTGCCTGGTCCTGGCAGCACAGGGAAGACTCAGTCTACACCGAGGCCTCGGGACTCAGACAGTAAAACCATTACACTAGCTTCATGTTTCAAAAAGCACCACCGAGAAGAAATGTGTAGAGTTCTCTCCCATCGTCTCTAGTCACCTGTGTTACTATTATAACCATACCTCTCCCATAGCAGCCCATTCTGAATATGAATTAATGCTCTTTGATTCCTTCCCTAAAAAAAACCAACCATAATTATAATGTGCTTTTCCTCTGGCAAGCATTGCCCTAAACATTCTACCAATCTTATTTAATTATCACCATCTTCCTGTGAGATTGGAGGAAGAAACTGAAACACAGATATAAGTAGCCCAGGGTCACCCACAGGATGTGACAGAGTTTGATTCAAACGACACACGTCTAATTGATACATTGCTAATGCATAGCCAATATATCACAGATACATTGCTTCCTCTAACACCTGTCGGTGAATTTCACTCAATGTTAATAAAAATCAATGATAGTAACTTTCAGTATTTTATTTATTGCCATTTCTGGTACTGCAGTTGTCAGGCTAAGCATTCCTGTTTTGTGGTTTAAGCTCTAAGATTCATCAACTTGGCCCTTCCTTTCTATATAGAAATAACAAAACTTTATTATCTGGAGTGGACACATTGTTCTGATGAAGGAATAGAGCAAATTTTATTTACATGACATTGAAAAGATAAACTAGCCATTTGGGCAATTAATAATTAATAAACATACATAATAGGGATGAAATTAAAGGGAAATGTAGATATTTTAAGATATTGAAATGGGAATCCAAACCCCTCATGGCCAGTGGATTTTCAGAATCCAGGCAATAATATGAAGACTATACTGCCTGATTTCTGCCTTGAAGGATGTGTAGCATGGTAGAGAATTGACTGTGATAACATAAAACAGCAGAAAGGGGGTCTAATTGCAGGAGAAGACAGCTCAATGGAGTCTGTCTTCATCCAGTGTTGATACTCATAACTCACTCATCCTCAACTTCTTGCAACAAGGTGGTGATCCTGTGGGTAAACAAAACTGCACTTTTAACAGCTAGAAGGAGCCTTGGAGACCATGGAATCCAATTCATTAACACATGGGGATATGAAGCCAAGTTGTTTTTATGTCAACAGAGCTGGATTTTGGTAAAGTTTTGTCTGGAGTCCAGTTTCCTCATTTTTGTTCCACACTAAGCCCAAGAATAGATCAGCAGATTCCATCTACTTATAAACAGCCCAGAGCATAAATTGTCCAGTAGAAGAGGGAGAGGGATAGAGGGAGAGAGAGGGGGGGGATAGAGAGAGAGAGAGCAGAAGGAGAAAGAGAAGGGAAGGAGGAGAAGGGGGAGGAAACCAGGTCTTTGGGTCCTCATGTGCTGTGTTGATCTCTGAAGAGTGTAAGAGAAAGGACTATTCTATACTCTATACTGAGAATAAGGACATAAGTCGCCCCGGCAAAGGAACAGGCTCTTGGCAGGAATGTTGACTCAGTCCTGGTCTTTCTGGATTGAGGTGTCATTCTGGCCAACCCTTCATCGAGACCATGCCCACCCCTCAGAGCTGCCCTGCTCCTTCCTACTCTTCTCAGAATCCTGAGAGGGAGGAAGACCCCTCTCACGCAAGGACTGCGGTCCTGGCTGCTGAAGCTTGAGCCCTGACAGGACAACATTTCTCTCCATCATATAGGATCTGGGAGCTCACAGCCTCTTCCCACTGTCCAAATGTTTCCCCTGTTTCTGCATTAGAAACAGAATAAATCAATTTACATTGCTCTTCCTGATGCCTTGAGAACTTCTCAAAGGGGCATACAAAGCATATGAAAGTGACTTAGGAGATTTGGGGTCTCCTGCGATGTGGAAGGAAGGATTAGGAGGAGGGACTGCAGGAGAAGGGCTAAGTTATTAAAGGCACAGTAACAGGCCTGAGCCAGCACTGCCTGCCAGTGTGATAAGACTGAGTAAGATGGATGGTGTCTGGGGAAGCACAGGGAGGAAAGCCCAAGGTGAAACCAATTCCCTTTAGGAGGAGCAACCCCCTCCCAAACCTGGGAGACAGGAAAAGGCTGAGAAGGAGTCCTCACCTGCCCACCTCTGTGACCACACCTGGACTGTTTGCTTTCACACCAGGCTCCACATAACCAGAGTGCTGAGCATGGCCATCACCCCAGAGTGGTCTGCATTCTACTTTATGAGGTAAAAACCACAGCGTCATTAGGGGAAGCCGATGTGGGTCTGCCCAGAGGCAGGGGAATCTCTGTGAAGGAGTTAACAGTTCTGCCCACAGAGTTTGATAAAAATCTACCCGACTTCCACATTGCCAGTCATCTCTGTACTGTGATGAGTTTTCATTTCCTCTTTAAGTGGTTATTTTCCAGGAGGGCACGCACACTTTATTTGAACATTAAGTCGTTAAAAGCCATATTCCAAAATAGTGTAAGGAAAAAAAAGGAAGGACAATAAACGTTCTTATTCCAAGTGGTTAGCCCTGAAACTTTATGCATACAACAGGCTGAGAAGGTTGTATTCATATATTCAGGTGCATATATCTACACATATATGTATTTAATGACAACAATTACAGAAAAGGGAGTCGTCATTTCAAGAGACAGCAAGGAGGCGGAAATAGGAAGTGTTATAGGGAGAAAAGGGAAAGTTGTACTTTAATTTTAAAAACCAATGACAAAAATTTAAGACGGCATCTAAAGCAAACTTGCTGTAATGTAATAATCTAAATTTAGCAAAAATTGAAGGAATCAGTGGTCAAACATTACCTTGATTTTCAAAATGTCAACAGACAAAATATAAAACATAAGAAAATAAATCCATATTCCAACTGACAAGTTGAAACGATTCTTATTTTTTTTAAATATTTGTGTGTGTGTGTGTGTGTGTGAGAGAGAGAGAGAGAGAGAGAGAGAGAGAGAGAGAGAGCATGTCTCTGTATCACATATGTGCCTGGTGCCCATGGAGGCCAGAAGTGAAGAAGAGGGTTTGGGTGCCCTGGGTCTGGAGTCACAGTTGTGAACCTCTATATGGGTCCTGAGAACAGAACCCGGGTCCTTTGCAAGACCAGCCAGTGCTCCCAGCTGCTGAGCTACCCCTGCAGCATCAATGTTTTTAAAAAGCCCTCCCTGGGGAACCTCGTCCTCCACAAACCATGGTAGTTTTTCAGTTCCTCCCCTCTCATCCCTGCACCATCATGTGGACAGTGGCTTGCTGTTCTCTGGTCTTTTTTGTAACTGCCCACATCTGGCCCCTGTATAAGAGAGCCAGCGAGCTGTGTCTCCTCCATGGATCCCGCCTTGACCCCTCTCCCTGCTGGAATGTGACCTGAAAGTGTGAGCCAAACAAACCTTCTCCTCACCAAAATGCTGTTTACAGGAAGGCTTTCTCACGTTAGCAGAGGAGAAACTGGACCCCTCTGTGTGTTTGTGAGTCAGGCTGAAAGGGATTTTGTGTCTGAATTGGCTTGGAATAAAACTGACAGCATGGCCCGATGTAAGAGCTCAGGATTGTTAGCAGGTCCCCTTTTCTGCTGTGTAGGATATGGTATTTATTACCCTGTTCACAAATCTAGGATCCTATAAGGGAGAGAGTCCATATCCATCACCTTGTGAAAGGATAACCATGGGTCTCTCTCTATATATTTTTGTATGAGGATTTCGTCCATTGCTGTCCAACCTGACTGTACAGGTACGCACATCCAAGTTATGGGTTAGCCAGTGACCTATGACCTTATCAATCAAGCAGCAAATTGTTGATGGTTCACACTGATCGTCAAACTTGAACAAGGACATAAAGCTCTGGCAGGTGTATGGGGGAGTTTCTAGACCAGGTAAATTAAGGTGTGGATACACATCTTGGCTGTGAGTGGTGCCATCTGTGGGTTGTCGTACAGGAATAAATAGCAAGAACAAAGCAAGCTGACCATGGATGTAACATGACCTCACATTTCTGCCATTGTGACTCCTCTGCTATAGTGGGTTATACCCTTGAACTGAGAGCCAAAATAGACCCTGTGCTACTAACACTGTTTATCTCGGGGACTTTGAGCAATTCAGGAGGTAAGAATTAACAAAGCTGACAAGACCACAATTTCCTCTCTTGAGGATCTGAACCTGGAAAGGTACTGTCTTAGTTTGGATGTAAATGTCTGCCTGGGGTGCGGGTCTTAGAATCTTTGGTCCCAGCCTTGCTTTTAGGATCCTGATGAAGCTTCAGGAGGTGGGGCATGGCTGGCAGCTGTAGGTCATGAAGGTGTCTTAAGGTTTTGAGTCCTCTCAAACCAGGAACCCAAACCAATCCTTCTTACTCTGTCCAGCTGCTTTCTATCAGGTTTTGGCCATGGGAACAAGAGCTGTAACTAATGAGGGTATTCAGGGACTCACAGCCTAGCTTTCAACTTTATTAGTTACTTTCCTTGTCAAACCAGGAAGAGGAGGGCTCAGGTCAGAACCGGGACCATGCCCCGTCAGCTCAACAGCCCCAGTCTGCAAGTAGACCCCGGGCCCAAAAGCTTATTCAATCTTTCATAACAGTACCACCAATCAGGGACCGCTTCTTCAAATATATGAACTGTAGGGCTACTTCACATTCAATAGCATCCACTTAAATGGAAACAATACTTTTAAAAGATAGCTAAAAAAGGAACTTGTACAGATTACAAAAATTGGAAAGGTTTCAGTGACAACAAAAATACCCACCCATATCTTTAAATAAATATATAAATACATGAAACATGTTAGAAAAAAATATTTTCTGGGATTGGTAAAGATAGTGTTCCCTAACACCAAATTCTTTTTATTTATTTATTTATTTATTTATTTATTTATTTATTTGTCTATTTATTTTTGTGCTACCAGACCGACCGTAGAGTAAGGTGACTCCTAAGGACATTGTGCTATACTCATAGATCGGCGTCTTAGACATCATCAGAGAAGCTTCCCCCTATAGTAGTTGGGACTTACTACAACTGGAAAGAGTGCAGAGAATGAGAGACTTTGGAGCACTGGGCCATAAATGGGTTGTCTTCAGCAGACATCCCCCTTGCGGACCACGGATCTACACAGAAGAGGGAGGGAAAAGACTGTAGGAGTGAGGGATGATGAGTGACACCAAGGATGCCTTCCAGACACAACCTGGCTGATGCACACACGTGAACTAACAGAGAGACTGTGGCAGCACACAGACGGTCCAAGACAGATGGGTGCCAGCACAGAGGAGGAAATGGACATGATCTCTCATGCCTAACCAAGAGCCTATCTGCAGCTGCCAATGCTTGCAAATGGAAAAAAAAAAAAAAGTAGCTTTCTCCAATGGAGTCTCACTGGGAATATAAACCATGCTTAAGAGTAGGCCTCATGCCAGCAGAAAACAAACTCAATGTTCTGGGTTTTTGTTTGTTTGTTTGTTTTGTTTTGTTTTTTACTTTTTGTCTTACGGTGCTTTGTTTGAATGAACTTCCTTCCTTCCTTTATTCCTTTCTTTCTTTCTTTCCTCTCACTGGTCTTTTGCTTCTGTTTTCCAATTTTGTATTCCTATGGGTTCTGTTTTTGTTTTGTGTGTGTGTGTGTGTGTGTGTTTCTTCTTTTTTTCTTTGTTAAATTATGTTCCCTTTGTCTGCTTATTTGTTTTCTAAAGATGGCGAAAGAAAAGGCATGGAGTTGGGTGGGTGGGTGGGTAGGATCTGGGAGGAGTTGGTTGAGGGGAAATCATGATCAGAATCTACTGTATGAGAAAAATAATTCAATTAAGAAAGGAAGAGGAAAAATTACTGTTCCGTGGTAACCCACAGGTAAACACGTTTGGACCGTATCCAGAACACGAGCACAACTGTTGTGGGAATGGGGAGAGGACTGCAGGAGACTCATGCTCATGCTTAGAGGGGGACACAGTGCTGACTGAGAATCAGGGAAATCCAGTATCGCAACATGAAACTATATGTATGTGTCGGGCGGGGGGGGGGGGGGGGGGAACAGGAAGCCCAAAGAGGAGGAAGGAAGAGTCTAAGCCATTGAGGACATGCAGCAAGGTCCTGGTGCATGTGTGAGTGAAAGAGGAAGTTGGCGAGGACACTCTCATCTGCTCTGGCTTCCTTGGCCTCCTTTGGGATTAACGGAAGGGACAGAAAGCTGGTTGATGCAAGGCCAGCGTAGGGATGCTGTGCTCAGGGTCAAGGAGTTTTCCAAGCAGAGGCAGTCACTCCTGCCGGGGAAGAACCCAAAGTAGAATCTAGATTCCAGAAGGAACTGGCTGTGCCTGCAGTGTTTTCTCTGCCGGAAGGACGATGGTGGTTGGGGCTGAGGCCGCAGGACCAGGGACTACTAATGTGTGAGGAAGTGCCCTCAGTTTACCAGAAGCTCCCTTGTTTTTACAAACAGGAATCATCTGTGGGTAGGCTGTGCTGGTCTGATTGGCTGGATCAGGTCTACCTGTGAGCAGCTTTCTCTCCTCGAACAGGAAGTATGGAGTACGTAATAGCCTGCTTCCTTACGCTGGTGCTGCCTAGTTGGGAGCCCAGAGAAGGAGGGTTAGGGGTGATAATGAGTTTCCACACAGCAGTTAAACATTTTAAAATTTCTAAAATGGCACTAATTTTATAATTAGTACCATTTCGGTCATAGTAAATCCTAAATTGTGGAGGATGCAAGCAACCGTCCACCCCCCTCCCCATCCCAATTAACAAAAAGGGAGAAGCAGGTGCCATTGACTCTGAGTAAATACAGCAACTGCCCTTATAAATATGTGAACACTGGCCTTCCCCCACCCGCACCTAATGCATTATAAAAACGATCAGAAAGAAATCCAATACAAAATGAAAATTTGCTGCCCAAAATGAAAAATAAAAAGGTCAGTCTGATTCCAAACTAGCTAGGAATGCAGATATAAAGACAAATTAAGTCTGGCAGAAGGTATACATTCTGCTCTTTTGAATAAATTGTCATCCAAGAATTGACTGAGGGCCTCGTTGCAATTTCCTTTGGCAAACAGATAACAGGAAATTCAGCTCCGACAAAAAGCAAGCAACCCAAGTCTCTCGCTTATCATCAAGTCAGTAGCTGAGGGGCTCAAGGGATATTCAAGGCTTTTGTGAAGGTGGTAATGTGTGAGAGCCATGGATTTCATGATAAATCAGCCCCTATCTTTAGGTGGGAGCAGGTTTGATTAATACCTCTGCACTCTGGCTGCTGGAAGGTTTCTTAGTCTCTTTCTGATGCAGGCACTGCTGCCTGTAAAACATTGATACCCAAGAAGTGGCTCCCTGTGGCTCCCACTATGCATCATAATCACCCACAGCCATTCAACAACCAGATTAAGCTGACCCACTGGGGATAATGTGTGGGTTCTAGCAGATGCTCTCTTTCATGCACAAGACAAATACTTCAGCCTCATGATGAAGGTCAACTCAATCAGCTCTTGCTGATAACATAGTATTTTATGCGAAAGATGTTGTCCAGGCAGTAAAGACATCTTGACTCAATAACAAGAAAATTGCTATAAATTGCGCACAATTTAAGTGGTCATTATGTAGTGTACATCCTACGGGTGGAATGGTTACGATGGGTCTAAACAATGTGCCCCCACATTTCCCCAAGTGATAGAGTCAGCCAAAGAACAGCCAACACAGCATCAACTCCAGCATGGGTGTCTGGGATCTGGTCCAGAAGAGGAACCTCTCAGTTTTAAATACAAAACAGTGCAGTCATCATTATTGCCTGGCATTTCTTGCTCTGAATGTCATAGTTAACTATAACTTTTAGGCAGTGTCTGAGCAGATTCCTTGACATTAATGAGAACAGATACCACACACACACACACACACACACACACACACACACACACACACACACACACACACAGAGCCACACATGCATATATACTGACAGACAAGGGCATACACATACAGAGACACATAGATACACATACAGGCATACATACACACACAAAGGCTCACACAGATATACACACACACACACTTGCCCCTCTCCAATATGACTTAGGAAAACTCAACTCTAAAGAACACAAGCTTGTAACAAACTATAGAAATGATCCCTGAAAGTATCCGTGGTGCACGAAAAGACTTTGGGAGCACGTTCACCATGGAAGGATACTCCCTTAACTTAGAGACAGGAGGAAGGGCCTAGAGCCTACTCCAAATGACTTGACAGATTTAGATGACCCCTCCTGGAGGGCATCACCCTACAAGTGGAGTGGGGGAAGGGATGGGAGGGGAGGGTGGTTGCGGGCATGAGATGGTGGGAGAGAGAGGAAGAGGGAGGGAGGGAACGAGGGAGAGGGAACTGGGATCGATATGTAAAATAAAAAAATATAAAACAGAAAAAAGAACACAGGCTTGCCACAGTTGTGTAGATCCCTTGAGCACAGCGACTTTGACATGGGGATCCCTACTGCCTCTTGTAGCCACAGAAGTCTGTGTCTAAGCCTGAGGACACACCTCACAGCAGGATCCCAAAGTCTGCCCCGTCCCCCATCTCTGCACTGCACTGAAATGGAAAAGATCTGGAGCCCTCTGCAAAGAGGCAGCCCTTCAGGGAGCAAGCAGAGGCTTCATTCTTCCCCAGTTTTCCTTTGGAGCTCAGATAAAGGAAGGCCAATTTAAAAGTGCACCCTGCACAATGAAGCAGCCTTGACTAAGGCCCCATGCTAGAGGCCCCCAAATTAAATACCTTCCCCTTGTAACATTGCAGGTGGGTCTTAGCTCTGCACATACTTTTTCTTCTCCAGACCAAATATTCTTTAAGACCCATACTCTTCCTTTCTTCCTAGTGGGCCGCACATCTTGAACTTATCGTCTTCTGGTATCATTACTGTACTTTTGCCTTTGCTGTGTCAACCTCTCCTGGGCGCTGCTGGCAGCCCTTCTTTAAGGGGGGGGGGGCTCCAAAGGTGATAAGGGAAGTCTGCTGTGTAAAGTGATACATGGACAGGAGACCCAAGCTCCAAGCTACACCCGGTGTCTGAAGCATCCACTATGTGCTAAAGAGTGAACTGACACTGAACAGAAATCCACATCTTGTGCCGCCAGGCTGTGCATTGGCCACATCAGACTCTTCGTGCCTACAACCCCTATAACCAGGCCAAGGCTGAGCAGTACCAGAAAGTCTCTGGCTGAGGGCTAGGGTGGCTCTTCAGCCAGTTGCATGCTGCCTGTGTGCTTTGTACAGCAGTAAGTGGGAGGCAATATGAGGCTCAGTGTGAACTGGATCAGGAAACGAAGGAGATCCAGGAACCCACTTAGTCTTGCTACGTGGGTATTTTCATTAGAGGGCACTTGGTTCCTGGAAGGGAAATGATTTCTTAACCCTTATCAGCCCCATCTTCACACCTGGGCCGCTGAGCGGGTGAGAAGCAAGGATATTGAATTCAGAGCAGAGTGGGCAGAGACAGCATAGCCAAGACTCTGGCTCACCACAACAGTGCTTGTCTTCCTGCTTGGGTACTCCCTTGCCTGTTAATCTGATTCTCAACCGGGATGTGATCTGAGGGTGTGAGCATGGATGTGCTTCGTGAGGTGAACTCATTCAATGTCAACTTCTGTCGATGATAGTGCTGTGAGCAGGACTGGACAATGCCCCGGGGGACAGCCACACCACTGTGGGGGGTCTCTTGTCAGGACTCATATCTGTTCCTCTTAGCATTCTGTGAGCACTACGTTTTTCTGCTAAGCACCCCAAATGTTCTTGTACTTATTGATGGGTAAGACTGTTGTGATCCTTCAATTCAGTGGACCTCTCTACATCTGCTAAGTATTTCTACTTCAAAGCCATCACTGTCGTGGAGGCTGGGGGTGTGGGCAGGAGAGGAAACAGGACAGGCCAGAACACCAAACTTAAAAGATGCGGTTTGTTATTTGAGGGGCTGGAGAGAGGTGGGTAAGAGGCAGGTGCAGTTGTGGTGTGCATGTGGCTGGGGGATTGAGAGAGGGGAGCCATTGGCCCTGAATGAATCAGAAGGAGAGCTCTCTTAGCCTAAGCGTTGATGACCAGGTCTTGGTGGCTAAGGAAAACTCTCCAGTTAAGGGGAGCATGTAAACAAAGGAGCACCCAGTTTGCTGGGATTCTAGAGAGGTTGGTACCCCTACTTCTGGACACTCCAGCAATGGGAAGTTGAGCCCTAGTCCTTGTAGCTTTGGATAAAATGCAACATTCTGGTTTGGGGCACCGTGGGGACACCAAACACTTTTGAGGGAACTACTGTCTCTGCTCTCCAGGCTTAGAGGGGACAGACACTCGTTCTAGCAAATGAGCAGAGTCTGATTCAAACTTTACACCCTCTGTTGGTGGGATTTTCCTTTATAACCAATTTAATTTAAGTTTACATATTTATGGTATATTCAGTGGATTGACATATTAGTCTCCCTCTTAATTTATCTCTAGATTTCAGTGATTTTTTTTCTACTGACCCAAAACATCTGATGAAATATAATTATAGATGTCTAAATGCCTCAGAAACTATGAGTTCTGTGACCATAAATGACTAGTGCCTTGTTATTTCACTATTATCATAATTCATAATTTGCTAACATTACTCCTGAAATTACCACGAAGGCATTTCCGAAAGGGTATTGGTGTTATTTACTGTGAACACTGGCCATAAGGGATCAGAGTCCTACTGTGCTTCCCACATACATTAGCTCATTCCTTTGACTACCTTGGGAAATAGATTATTATCTATAACATATAGACACAAGTAGAGGCTGACACCTGCCCAGCCACACTGCATATATACGTTGAGAACTATGCTTCATAGCTTTCATAACCAATGGCACTATGAAGGCTTCTGGGGGAAAGTCATCAGTAGTCTTTCCTGGATGAAGGCCCTGTAACTAAGACCATAACTGGCGTGCCAGGATGTGCCCATAGGCACACAAATATCATGGGGTAAACAAATATATCCTGGTTGCATTTAAGGCAGGTTCTGCAAATCCAGCCAAGAACCCATGGCTTGAGAGCTCACAAGATCCAGGGTTATTGAATCTACTATGATTATTCTGCTAAAGAGACATAACATCAAACTGCTATCTAAATTCCCACTCTGCCCACAGATGAGTGCAGACATCATCAGACATCATCAGTGGCATCTCTTTTTGCACAGAGAATGGTGGTTACCACAGAAACTCACACATCAAAGTGCAGAGAATCAGTATCTATGGGATGCTTAACCACAAACGGAACATCTACACACACACACACACACACACACACACACACACACACTTCTCTAATGCTCAAGGGACCATCTGGGAAAATAGGGAAGAAAGATTATGAGTCAGAAACATTGTTGTTATGAACTCCGAGCAGCACAAGATCAACAAGAATGCATATTATAGCATGAGCTAGGAAGAGGTTCATGAGCCCACACTTCTTTGGGACGTGTGTGTGCGTGTGTGTGCTTGTGTGCGTGTGTGTGTGTGTGTGTGTGTGTGTGTGTGTGTGTGTGTAAGTCTGGAAGGAGTGAGGGTGTGAGTGGTTGATCTTGGAGGAGAAAGAGAGAATGGGGTGATTACAGTCAAAATACATTGTGTGCATGAATGAAATCCTGAAAGAATTAGTAACAAACAGTACATTGATTTTAAGACGAACCACCGTTCAGATGCATGTGTGACCCTTTGTTTCCTTCGCTGATGTTAGGCCCTCACTGAGTGCATGGAGATGCTGTCTTCGGGGAATGGTTAGCCACACCCTGAGACAGACACCAGATTCTCTGGTGTCTAGATTCTCTGGCTTGTCCTGAGGCTTGACTAATCTGAAAACTAGGGCTCATTCCCGCTCTCTAAGTGTGAGGACCTTGGTTCAATCTCAGGGCTCACATAAAAGAGCTGGCAGCATGCACCTTTAATCCCAGCACTTGGGAAGGTAGAGACAGGCAGATCCTAGCCAAATTAGCAAGATCCTTGCAGGGGGGGGGGGGGAGGGGAGGAGGAGGGAAGAGAGAGGGAGAGGGAGAGAAAGACCCTTTATCAAAACCAAAGTGGGCAGCCTCTAAACACAGCAGCTGAGGTTGCAGGAGCAGATGTGTACGAATGCACGTTCCACACAGATGCAACAGGAGACACGCAACAAACCCCTTGCTGGTTTTAAAGACAAAGACAAACGTCCACTCTGATTATGTAAAGGTACCAGTTCCCTATATAATTTCAAACTTTCAGTGCTTCCTCAGAGGTCTAAGTCTAATGATTCATGCTGTTCTACATTTAAAACTTATTTCTCTATTTTCTTTCTTTTTTTTTTTTTTTATTTTCCACACTTAAAAACAGTTCACAGACTTGGTAATACTATACAAAAATTTGGTGAGAAATGTTCTCAATGGGTTTATCCTAATAACTGACGAATAACATATAGAATAAAAATGATCAGAAAAGATAATTAGCTGAATAGGAATAAGTCCATATTCTTAGGTTTTCTTTCTTTCTTTCTTTCTTTCTTTTTTTTTTTTTCATTCTTTTGTAAGGAAGAGAATTTGTCCCTAATGTTGGTGATCATGAGATGTTGTCATTTAACTGCTGGAAAATAATCGCTTGCAGCTCTTTAAATATTTTTTTTCTCTCCTGTTTGTATGAATAAAGTTTTCAAACGAAACTGCACACTGGAGAAAGGAGCTAGACTGGCTTTGAGATTTGGCCCCAAAGCAGTGAGTTCAGCATCACATAGAGCAGAAGATGAAAGAGGTTTGGTGAAGAATGCTCTTAATTCAACTGCTAAACTCTAATAAATCTTCGTTCACACCAATTCAGATTTGGTGGCCGCTCTATAACTGGTTTGTTTCATAGGATACCAGAGACCTGAGTTGGAAGAAGCCTGAAAGACATGCTTACATCCCCTCCTAGCTCCCCTCTGGTTGCCCAGTGTTTGCCGGACACAGACGGTAGCTCGATAGCTCACTAGGAGCAATGTGGTTGTTTCTGTCCTAATCAAACTCATTTAATGACTTCTTAGTATGTTTTTCTCAAATGCAATATGGTTCAAAATTCTTTGATAGTTCCATTTACTGGTTGCTCCATACCTAGACACACACAAAAGGAATGATTTTATGTGCATACAAAATATTTTTTTTTGCTTTGCCTTCCAAATTGGTGTCTCCCTCACTCTTGAAAGATTTATATTGTTTTCTTCAACCATCACAGCTGCTCTGTAAAGTAAATGCAAGTATCTCACTTCTTCATACAAAAATCTTATGAGCATTTACACAGTTTCTTTCAAATCCCACTGTTATAACTCAAATTTGTGTCCTAGATGACCCTTAAATACATGCTTCCATAGCCACGAAGGTTCTCTGATCAAGACACTTCCCTTCCAAACACAGTCCCCACCAAGCAAGTTGGCATCCTGCTTGCCTCTTGGCTCTAGGATGTTCTTCTCTTCCCAGTGGTTGTGCCGGGAAAATGTGAACAATGTGGGCCTTTCTTTACTCAGAGAGATGAAAGACTTTCTGCAAAGACATTATAAGATTTGGTCTTTCCTTGCTACTTCAATTCTTTAACCATTGCTCCCATAAGATGAGGTCCATTAAATATTATGGAATTTAAAAATTACACAATTACTGGCAACTATTGTGAAGACTTCTAGACGCCATATCCAATGCAAACTGCATAGAAGCTGCATAGAAGCAGAGGGAAATCACCGCTCATTTCCCCCTAAGCAACACATTTAACTTGGTTTAATTAGCTCTAGGCTAGTAAAACTTTTATATAAATGTAAGAAATGTGTAGAAGCCATTCTGAATAAACTTCACTAGATTCCCAAGATGCCTGAGAGCTACATTTATGTTGACGTGGTCAAAAGGTATTATAAAAATGAGATCAAATATAGATTCCAATATGAACCAGTTTCCAACTCACCAGCACTCTGGATGGATTGCCTTCAGAACTCACTTAGCAACAACAGTAGAATTTGAGTTTGGAGGTCTTGGACTTTTATTGCCTTAAGAAAAAAAAATGTTTTTCACCGTCTAGTCAGTCTGACCAGGGGAGGGAGGGCAGCGCACTGAGGAGAAAACTGGAGAATAAAAGGCTAAACACACCACGTAGATTTTCCATGTTAAGCAACAGGGAAAGGAAAATCCGAAGAGAGTCAGGAGTTATTTCTTTTTCTCAAAGACAAAGATACAGTCTGCATGCAAAACTGCATCTTGCAGGAAGAAGCTAGAGCAAGCTTCCAAACTAAGCAAGGGGAAAGATTTCATTGCTGACAGGGCTCTGCTCTCCCTTCGTCAGTCCTGAATGCTACAGGATTTCCCTGGAGTTGCCCTGCAAATGGGAGGCAAAGCCTCTTTACTCCTCAGCAAGGCTGTTCCCGTGCTAAAGACTGGAGAAGTGAAGAACAGAGGGTTGGGGGATGTGAACTTGAATAAACCAATTGTGACAAACTTGTAGCTTCTGCAAAACCCCACAGGCCTGGGCAGGAAGTGCCTGTCACCCTTGCCAACCACCAGGCACCTCCAAGCAAGTCTCCCTTCACTGCTCACTTATCTAGCAAGGAAGAGTCCAGCAGTTTGCAGCACTGTGAAAACGCACAGACTAGGCATATGGGCACACCAATTTTCGGTGAGAATCTTGTTTGCTGGTCTAATCAATCCTGTTGGTGGAAAAGCTGTCTCCTTGTGGCTGCAGAAGATACGTTTGGCTTTTCAAAAGTCTCAGCCGAAGCCTCCTTTTAGCAGAGCTGAAACACCATCAGAGGTGAACTCGGAGCTTCATAAAATACCTACAGCTACAATTCTTTGCTGAGGGATTGCATGGTATTTAAGCTGAGAATAGGTGTGAACCTCAGCATTACTCACATTCTGTCTGTGGACATGGCTGGAGATTTACCTCTAGAGAGCTCCAGACTCCTCCTCAGCAAATCCCGAATAATAGACCTTGTAGTATAGGGGCAGGGCATGTAAGTTCATGGAAAGCAGGATCATGACATGAAGTCTACACTGCCATTATCACTGGTGTTGGATTTGCTGGAATTCACTTAAAGATCCCCAGGAATCCCAAATTGTGTTCACTTATATTTTGTTTTGTGACTGGGTCTCATAGTCCAGGCTGGCTTCAACTTTAAATCCATGTACTTTAGCCTCCCAATGGCTGGGATGACATCCATATGCTACCACACCCAGCTGGGAGTTTGGCTCTTGACACATTTTCCTAATGAGAATCCCATTTTGAAAGCAATTGTGATCAAAGTAGTGAATTTAATTTAAAAATTGAGGCACAGGGTCTAGAGAACAAGGAATTCAATAGAGATGAAAGGATGGATTGAAATGGTTTTCTTAAAAAAGAGAGACACAAAGATGGATTAAGACTGCACTACAAAGAGAATGGGTTTGGAGAGAGCCAAGGTCAGCATGTGGCCACAACACATACACTTGGAAATACGGCAGCAATGAAAGCAACAGCTGCAGCCCCTGAGCAGTGTGGAGGTGCAGGGCCAGAATGAGGGCCTCGAGTCTGTGGCGAGCCCTTGGCATCATCTGACTTTTGTAACCAATGTTTTATTGGCACATTTGTTGCACACACTAAAGGGCTTTAGCCATATTTATCTCACAACCTCCTCCCTTTTCTCTGAGTTTTTTTTTTTTTAAGAATTTATACATTTGCTAAAAATTTATTTAAGAAAAATCTTATTTAAAAAGCTACACAGTTGAGTTGTAACCGACAGATCACACACACATACATAGACACACACACACACACACACACACACACCACACACACACACACACTACACACACAGCACACACACACACCACACACACACTCACACAAACAGCGCACATACACACATCACACACCACACACACCATACACACACACACACCACACACACATATACTCACACATGTACACTCACACACACCACACACCCCCATACACACCACACAGCACACACACACACACACACACACACACACACGAATACACGAATGCACACACATACAAATGCATGCACACACATACACACAAACATAAAGCCGCAGCACACACAGGACTGGGCAGCGTGGACACAGTGTCAAAGTGCCGTCTTAACTAACAGAAAAGCTCTGGTTAGAATTCCAGAACCAGAGTTGGGCTGTGAAGGAGATCAGCATCGAGGGTGGGAACTGCGCTGAAGGGAAAGCAACCTAACCATTGGCTGTTCCTCGCTCTGTCTCCCACGAGTTCCTACAGTGTGGAACGCTCATGACACTTCCAGAGACTAAGAGATTCCCAAGTTTTCAGTGTGAAGATGGTTCATACATGTATGAAGCCCAGGTTTTACAGACAAATCCAAAAGAAATGAGGCATCTGTCCTACGTCATGGGATCCGTCTGTGTCGGGGACCAGCCTCCTAAGAGTGTTCTAGTGACAATGTGAGTGCCTAACCCTGATAGCTAGTTCTCCGATGCTGCCCTAGTAGTGAGATGAGGATGGCACAATAGTAGCAACCACCAGAACAGCACTCTCAATGGTATCTGAGACCTTAGCATTTCACTTACCCTAATAATTCGTTGACTTGTCAAGAACAATTATCAGCAACTAACCAGTCTGACAGTTACTCTTGACTCTACCTCCTTGCCCCATGTGGGAGACTTCCTCTTTTTCTACTGTTCACAAAAACTTGGAAAGCATTTTTGTGAGATGGCTTTGTTTGAAGAATAATTTAGAATACTTTGAATTATTAATCTTCTGAACAGATTGTATCAGGGATACCAAACTGTCCGTGGCACGGGGAAACTACTGACACTCAGGAATTCCCATGCATTGTGTGTACACGTGTTTCTACAGCTGTGTGAGTCTGCACACACACCCTGAATGCAGCCCGCTTCCGTATTAGAGAGCAATTTCTAATTGATGGATTTTTCAAGGTTCTAAGATTTCATTTCCATCTTCATTTATGAAGTGAGAGGAGTGCAGAGATAAATTTCACAAAGCACTCCATGCTTTTCCCCAGAGAGGCTCAGACCATAAACCGTGGTGCAACACTCTGCACTCTACCGAAGGCAACAGCTCAGTGTGAAAGGTCGGCTCAGAGCATGATCAGTTTCACATTTGCAAGGAAATCTGTGGGTGGGCGCCTATGCAGCAGTTCGACCATCGAGGTCATCCCGGGTGCCTGCATTCAAATAGAAATGCACAGCGGCGTTCACAGCTTTGTGTGTACTTACACATCTTAGTAGCATGGAGTTACATTCCATGAGTGGAGCTTCTTCTGAATATCTGAATATCATTTTAAGCCTTGCTTGCTGGAGCAACACAAGGTGAAACAAAACAATCCTGTCTGTGTTAAGGCAAGTGAGCCATTGGGTAATTTTTATTTTTAAAGACATTGTTTCAAGGGATTGTCTATTTAGCACAATGCTTTCCAGACAAGCACAAGGCCCTGCATTTGTTTCCCAGCACCAGAAGCAGGAAAGAGAAAGAACTTGGTCCTGTTCAGAGTGCAAAATGTACATGATCTCTTCCTAGATGGCTCACACTAGGTCTTGTCCTCATTCAGTGGCAATCTTTAAAGTGACAGAAGTGTGGTGAAGTCACTATACCCTGTGTGTTCCTGTCTGCTCCCATGGGTATGGACGGATGGAGATGTTGAGCGGTGTCAGTGTTCCCTGGGAAGTAAACATGTTAACTTGGTTACAGCCTTAGCTCTCAGTTTTTTGTTTGCTTTGGTTTTTGTTTGTTTGTTTATGAAACAAGAAAACTCACTCACTCAGTCCTTGACTCATGGAAGAAATTCTGTGAGCTTCCTTAATCTGTGCTCACCAACTCCCAAAGACATCCATAGAGAGACTGTGGTACTTTATATGACACATCTCGGAAGTCCTCTGCACTGTCCATAAGAAAGGGATCAAAGCATTTGGTAATAATTCTGTGTCTGAGGGACCCAGCCCAGCTAACTCACGTATGGACATTGTCAATATCCACTGCCTGTGATAGAAATCTTCTTCTGAGGAAATGCATACTCTGTAGTTCTGTCATGCGCACCAGACAGATGAAAGGCCCCTTAAAGAACAGCTCTACAGGGACCTGTCAGGAAATGTGTCCTTAATTAGAAACTCATATTAGCAGTCCCTTTTAAGGCATCAGAACAGATGTTGGGGCATCAACAGAAAGACAATACTCCTGAGAAATGCACCCCCTTCTTCCATGAGCAGGCTTGTGAGCTTAGGGAAGCCAGTCAGACCGCTGTGAAGCCGGTCAGACCGCTATGCCCCAGGCATTGTTGACATGGTGCTGTATTTTTGTGCACACATATTCCCAAGCCTGGCTTCAGAGAATGCCACCACAAGGGATGTAGCCCTCCCCTGCATCCTTGACTCCTTCCTCAAAGCACAGGTTTCCACTGGAGACCAACACATCCTACGGTCTAACTGGCAAAGTCTGAGAATAATTTTTCTTGTCCTTGTCAGGGACATGTTTCTGGCTTGGAGTGAGTGTAGGCTGGCCATTCTATGTAATAAGCCAAAACAAAGAAAGAAAAGATCTTCCCTACTGTCTTCAGCACCCAGGCTAGATGGCCTGGTCATTTTTTTTTTTTTTTTTTTTTTTTTTTCTGTCTGAGAGTTAGAAAGAGGTGGGTAGGTAGAAAAGTGAGGTGAAAAGTTCTCTAAATCCTGTCTCCAGGTTAACAGTCTCTCCCTCCTTCTCCAAAACACAATGAAATGTTGCCCATTGGTTCACAGTGCTCACCTGTCACTGTGATTTTTGTCACTTTGGTCAAAGGCACTCCCGTCCACCCACTAGATTGCAATTGAAAAGCCTGAACTGCGCCTTAATTGTCTACTCTCTCTCTCTCTCTCTCTCTCTCTCTGTCTGTCTCTCTCTTTCTCTGTGTGTGTGTCTGTCTGTCTCTCTCTGTCTCTCTCTTTCTCTCTCTGTGTGTGTCTGTATGTGTGTCTGTCTGTCTCTCTGTCTCTCTTTCTCTCTGTGTGTGTCTGTATGTGTGTCTGTCTGTCTCTCTGTCTCTCTCTTTCTCTCTGTGTGTCTGTATGTGTGTCTGTCTGTCTCTCTGTCTCTCTCTTTCTCTCTGTGTGTCTGTCTGTCTCTCTGTCTCTCTCTTTCTCTCTGTGTGTCTGTATGTGTGTCTGTCTCTCTGTCTCTCTCTTTCTCTCTGTGTGTGTCTGTATGTGTGTCTGTCTCTCTGTGTGTGTGTGTGTGTGTGTGTTAGTCTCTGTGTGTGAGCATCTATGTGTGTTCTCTGTGTGTGTCTCCCTGTCTGTCTTTCTGCCTGTGTGTGTGTCTGTCTGTCTCTCTCTCTTTCTCTGTGTGTGTGTCTGTATATGTTTCTGTCTGTCTCTCTGTCTCTGTGTGTGTGTCTGTCTGTCTCTCTCTCTGTGTGTGTTAGTCTCTGTGTGTGAGCATCTGTGTGTGTTCTCTGTGTGTGTCTCCCTGCCTGTCTTTCTGCCTGTGTGTGTGTGTCTGTCTCTCTCTGTCTGTCTCTCTGTCTTTCTCTTTCTCTCTGTGTGTGTCTGTGTGTCTGTCTGTCTCTCTTTCTCTCTGTGTGTGTCTGTATGTGTGTCTGTCTGTCTCTGTGTGTGTGTGTGTGTGTTAGTCTCTGTGTGTGAGCATCTGTGTGTGTTCTCTGTGTGTGTCTCCCTGCCTGTCTTTCTGCCTGTGTGTGTGTGTGTGTGTATGTGTCTGTCTCTGTGTGTGTGTGTGTGTTAGTTTCTGTGTGTAAGCATCTGTGTGTGTTCTCCATGTGTGTCTTCCTGCCTGTCTTTCTGCCTGTGTGCGTGTGTGTGTGTGTGTGTGTGTGTGTCTGTCTGTCTCTCTCTCTTTCTCTCTGTGTGTGTCTGTGTGTCTGTCTGTCTCTCTCTCTGTGTGTGTGTGTGTGTTAGTCTCTGTGTGTGAGCATCTGTGTGTGTTCTCCATGTGTGTCTTCCTGCCTGTGTGTGTGTGTCTGTCTGTCTCTCTCTCTATCTCTCTCTCTTTCTCTCTGTGTGTGTCTGTATGTCTGTCTCTCTCTTTCTCTCTGTGTGTGTCTGTGTGTCTGTCTCTCTCTGTGCGTGTGTTAGTCTCTGTGTGTGAGCATCTGTGTGTGTTCTCTGTGTGTGTCTCCCTGCCTGTCTTTCTGCCTGTGTGTGTTTGTGTCTGTCTGTCTGTCTCTCTCTGTGCGTGTGTTAGTCTCTGTGTGTGAGCATCTGTGGGTGTCTCCCTGCCTGTCTTTCTGCCTGTGTGTGTGTATATGTGTGTGTGTGTGGTGTACATATGTCCCATGGCTGCATGTGGAAATCTGAGAACCTCCTGAGTTGTTCTGCCCTCTATCAGGTGGAGCTCCTGGACCCGATTCAGATTATGGAGCTTAGCAGCAGGTGCCTCTACCTGCTCAGACATCCCACTCGCT
This sequence comes from Phodopus roborovskii, assembly GCF_943737965.1. Classification (NCBI taxonomy): domain Eukaryota; kingdom Metazoa; phylum Chordata; class Mammalia; order Rodentia; family Cricetidae; genus Phodopus; species Phodopus roborovskii. The sequence continues at coordinate 16,280,292 of NW_026125278.1, read as the reverse complement.
GCCCCCCTCCCCCAACTTGAGTTTAAAAAAAAAATCAATCCTGGTGTTTTATCGCCTACAGAGCTTAATATGAGACAGGTATACAAAGTTAAAGAAGGAAGAATGGACCCGAGGAACTGGCTCAGGCCCTTCACAGCCTGTGCAAGCCACATTCACAAAAAACACGGGGAGGCTGACAGTTATTAGTGAGCATGAGAGCCCCAAGGGCATGTGATCCCTGCCTGCCCAGGACACAAACACAGCGACCTCACATTCCATGGCCAGCAGGTTCCCCATCACTGTGCCAGCGATTTCCAGCCAGCCACATCCATTGTGGCTATAATGATACTCCCTCAGTTGTGCATTGTGAAGAGTGAGGGTCCGGGAGGACCAGGGGACAGACAGTCTTAGAAGGAAGGCCAGAGAGCTCAATGCACTGGGCAGAGGAGGGGCAGGCCAGGTCATTGTCCGCATGAGGAATCCAGTTCTCACCAACACTGGAGACTGCTGGTCAAAGTACATGTACAAGGACTGCTGTCGTCCCAGGGGCCAGTGTTTACTCTGGAGCCCATGAGAGCAAGGAAGGAGTTTAATTTATGAATGAGGTTTCGTGTTAGGTTTCGTGTTAGGAGCAGCAATCTGGAGATCATAGCACGGAGAGGTAGCATGCAGAAAATGCGGACAGAGCATTTCTCCAACGTGGAAAGACTTGGTGGCATTCTCCGTGGGGTTACGGAATTGGAACCAAAAGCGGTCTGGTTGTTCCAACAGGACATGGATGTTTAAGGACACTGGGCTTTTATTTGACCAAGCAGAGCAAGAAGGAAATCAGCAAGATGCCACAGTCAAGAAGATATCCCCTACCAGAAAGCATTCCTGAGATCGGGAAATAAAGACAGAGACATTTCAGATCTTTCGCTTTATTTTCCATTGGCAGACTACATAAATAACAGACATTTATTAAATACACAGACAAGCTGTCCTTGGATGCAGTCAGAATTCTGATGTACATCTCATACATTCATACAGTCATTGTCTGTCTACACAGTACTGAGTATCAGCTATAAAACACATGGTAGGTATATTTAAATAACTGCAGAGAAATACCAAAAAGCTTTTACACAAGGTAGTAAAACACATTTTCCTGCATTGCCAAGCATTGCCAAGCATGTGGGGAGCAGGCAGTGAGCAGAAGCGGGGAACTCACTGTCTGAGCTCTTGAGTGGGGCTTAAAGCGCAGATGTAGCCAGCACCCCATCCCAGAGAGTGGGGGCTGTGTCTCTTGGCTGTGAGCAGATCACAGTAATTGGTGTGGCAAAAGGTTAAGTCCTCTCCCTCTCTCCTTTCTCTCTCTCTCTCACTCTTGTTTAGTGATTATCTGAGTGGATGAGTTTATCATTTTCTTTTACAAAACAAGCCCAGACCACTCCTTTTTGTCCTCAGTGTGAACAGTATGTAAAGTTAAAGGAAATCCCTTTCCATCTCTGCCTCTAAGTCTGCCTTAAGAGATCAAGGATTTTAATGAGTTGCAGTGGACAAGTCTCCCTGATGTTTCCACCATCTCCACGGTCTCCACATTCTCCACACCCCCACAAGGCCACCCTTCTAAAGCATCAAGAATCTTGAAGAGTATGTAAATTGTGTGCCCTTCCCCTCAGGGCTCAATGAATCTTGATTTTTCCAGAATCTGAAAACTATACAAGGACAATATTTTTAATTGACTGTTCAGTTTTAGTGACTGGCTACACAGAATCCTGAGAGAGACCTGCTTACTTTTAAAAAAGTAATATACTTAAAATATAAAGCATTTCATACCAGAACCTAAAGCTTCACGTTTAAAAAGGGCTTTAGCATGAAGAGGCAAATTTTGTTTTGGGAGATGTCTTTCTTTCCCCCTCTCTCCTTACTTCCATAATAAAATTGCTCCATTGGCGCTGAGTAGAAACAACAAATACCTCAACAACAACAAATGTTTCTGTTCCTTGCTCTCTCTGAGTGGATGGGCAGGCAGGGCAGTGAAGGCGATGTCAGTTCCAAAGGTGTGGGGGGGGGGAACCCAGTGCATTTGCTGTTTAGTATTTAGAATGCACATCTGGCTGGTTGGAAACTCCTGACAATAATGGTCTTTAACTCAGAGGAGCTCAGATGTGGAGGTGATTACGATGTGTGTGGTGGGACTGTCTTTGCAGAGAATGTTTTCAGCTTATCATGGTGTAATGGTGCAGGCTAAACATTCATGGGCTGTCACATGATTTTCACCTTGGGGATCATCAAACACATCACATAAAGCAAAGAGTTTCCTTAATTCCTTGGCTCATGCTTCATTTGCCGTTGACAACTGTCTCTTTGGGTTGGCTTTTAAATTTTGTAATACTTCCATACACAATACTGTGAAAATGTTGGCTGAAGCTTAACTCTTTATCACAACACAGAAAACACACCTCTGGGCTTAACCAAAGATGCACAAGTTTTTACATTTATTTAGATTTCAGGTTTGGCATATTGGAACCAAACACACACACACACACACACACACACACACACACACACACAAATATTAAATAAGAGTCTGTGATAATCTGTCACAGCCTTTGACTTGGTGGATAAAACAGTAACATTTTAATCATTCTAGTCGAGATTTTCCCTGTATTTAGATAACAAATGCTTTGGACGGACAGAGGCTTGACACTCTTCCCTACGTTGTGTGTGGTTTGAAAGTGCGTTTGGAGTAACTGGCAGCTTTCACGCCAACAAATGAAGAGCCAAGTTTTTCCTCTTTCCGTCTGATTCAATCTCAAACCAAAAGAACTACTGAATAATTGAATAATTTTTATGCTAGGAAGCCTGAAAGCCAGTCACTAATTTGGGGCCCCTGACGAATAACACTGTGAAAATCATCAATAAAATAAAGGATCAATCCATCTAAAGTTCAAGCATCAGGATCCTGTCTGTGAGTTTTTAATCTCACCCTTATCATATGGGGCATTTCATAATATTTTTCTGTAACTCTGTCAAGAGATTCTTTATGGAATAAAGAATTAAGCAGAAATATATGTATACCTTTCATTTCAGTATAGTTTAAAACTATTGTGATTAAGTGTATTTATTTAAAATATCTTGGTGTTCAGCATTAGGCAAATTTGATAAATCTCACTGTTTTGCTGTTGGTTGTTGTTTGAGATGAAGACTCTGTGTTGCCTGGCTGTGAGGAAATCACTATATAAGCCATAGTAGCTTCAATTTGAGGGGATGGCCTGGCCTTTACCTCTGTAGTCTGGGATTAGAGGCATGAACCACCATGCCTGGCTCTGAAATAATAGTAATGTGTTTTCAGTTGCCCCAACTGAAAAACATTTCTAAGATATTCACTAAGTCGGTTTTATTTGAGACATTAACTCTTCGTATTTGACAGCATATCATCTCTTCCATCTATGATATAACATGAAGCCTAAATTCATTTGAAAACCATAGACACTTACTAATTTTACTTGTGTTTCTACATTTTATTCACTTGTTCTTTCTGTGTGGTTTTCTGGGACTCTAAGTAATACTTTCAAGTTCAGGAAAGGGCTGTAATCTATGCATGCATTCTTCCTGGACATGCATGGATAAAGCAGCTCTCTGGGAGTGAACTTCAAGGCCAGCAAATCAAACTCAGAAATGGAGATGTCCCCTTGTGTCTACCGAAGTCCACTTTCTCTACAGCACATCACCGAACTCCCAACATCTCAAGCTGAGACAGTGGATTTTGCTTGACCAACCAATGGTTTCTCAGGTAACAGAACTCACAATTTCTTCCCTTTCTGTCTCAGTTTTCAAGCTTGTTCAAAAACAGCCATTCATTCACTCCTTCTCTGGAACCCCTGGGCAGGAATACACCATCTAGACTATTAATACAGATGATACGATACTGTACAACAACACGGCAAACTTCTCTAAAGGCAGAGCTCTGTTTACTCAACTAAATAAGAAGTCATTTACATTACAGCTGGACTGGCTGTAACTGATCTGTCAGCTGTCCCAAGGATGAGCAGTAGCTGTGGCAGAATCTCATTTACTCACCCACTGTACACTGTTTATTGGAAAGTCCTATGTTCCAGATGCTACAGTAAGTGTGGGAAGAAGTAACGAACTTACACTTTACCAGTCAAATCCAGCAGTATGTGTCTACCTGATCACAGAGAGGTTCAGGGAACACCCCAAAAAGCAAAGTCTCTTTCTGATAAAGTTGTTTAAGTGTGGGGGAGGACAATGCTGTCTTATACTCTATGAAACTATTACAGGGAGATTTTTATAACAGGACTGCCACAGTACAGCTCTATGTTCTCGTCTTTAACATCTGGCTTTGGGAGCCATCCTGGATGGTGTCAACACCTCCACCCCACTTTACATTCTGACTCACTTTGATGTGATCATTTAGTCTGCTCATCCTAACTCACTGAGGCTGGTCGGCATGATTAACCTAACAGATACAGTGTAACTCACCTTGGCAGGTGAGCATAATTAACCTAACAGATACAATGTAACACACCTAGGCAGTTGAGCATGATTAACCTAACAGATACAAAGTAATTCACCTAGGTGGTGAGCATGATTAACCTAACAGATACAATGTAACTCACCTAGGTAGGTGAGCATAATTAACCTAACAGACACAGTGTAACAGTTGCAAGCAACTCTAATGCAAACCGGAACTAACCACAAAGAGAGTGTCATTGTGTAAGAAGCACAAAGAAATTTCAAGCTTTGAAGAAACTAGGGAGCAATAAAGCACAAATCAAACTCTTCACAGTAAGTATCAAAGAACTGGCAAAACAGGCATGCCAGAGAATAAGCAGTGTCTGGGATGGTCCTGAAGGAGCACGATTTTTGTGGGGTAACTTCCAACCCCAAAGCTTCTGGTTGTAATTTGCCTGTGCCACAAGAAGACATGAAACGGAAGCTCCAAGCCTCGTGCCATTGTAAGCTGTGTGAAAGCCAGTAGGACTGTGTAAGACCTCTCACCCAAGGGCAGGGCAAAAGCTGAGAAGTCATCATTAATGTCCCTGTCTTTTAAGAAAGCTTAACATGGAAAAAACCTTCATGCAGTTTGTAAATATCTATCTGTTATAGAATCAGAACACCAGTGGGGACAGGACTAACATACAGTTCCTAATCCAGTCTTCAGGCAGCTTTCTGAAATACTGTTTCATGACCCTCATAGATCAGTTATGACTCTCCCCCAGGTCTCTACAAGCGCATAAAGGATTCAAAGGAAAGTACTTTAACAGCAGTGTATAGACATAAACTGTTATGTTTGGGGGGGGGGGGAAGCCAACAAACAAAAATGTACAGCATGAACTTATTCAGTTAAAGAGTAAACTTCCTTACCAACCCAACCAGAAGTTAAATTTTGTAAGGTTATGAGTTAACAATCTATCAAACAACAATTAATATTTAAATAGCATCAAGACAATAAATATATGGATACCTTATACATTAAAAAAAATCCAGATTCTTTAAAATTATCAGTGGGGAAAAAATAGGAGGAAAGAAAAGTAACAGAGACAATGATGAAAGAGAACACAACCAATATCCATGGACAAAATAAATCTCTATGTCCTGGTCCCCTGCCCAAGGGTTTACACTCCAAATTCCCCACACACAGTGTGCCTGGTCAGCAACTACCCATACCCCAAGAAGCTTGAGATCATTTGTCATAAGTGTTCCATCACATAAATAACCCCATATTCAGCTACAGATGGCAGAGACTCAAACTGCTAGACTGTTACTAACAGATTTTCCTTTGTTTGTATTTCAGGATTTTGGCACAGAAGGGATTATCTATGCTTCTTGGGCCATCTAGCTTTAGATCAAAAATTCCATTCCAATGCATAAACAGCAGCATACCAGAGATGCCTCAGTCCATAAGGGTTAGGGATATCGGCTGCAAAAGCTGTATGCACTTTGGTTATGTTCACTTTTACGGCCCTGGCTGTACTATTTCGTTAGATAATGAGATGGGCTGCCCTTTCTGTCCATCACTAGAGCAGCTGGAGACAGCGTTTGCTACCTGACAGAACTTCCGAAGAAGGATCTTTCTCAGCAGCAGATAAACCCAGGGATCCAAGATCTGGTTCAGTGAAGCCAGGCGAACTGCAATCAGGAAGGAATTACACTCCTTCTCCTTTCCCAGCTGTGTCTTGCATTGCTCAACAGACGTCTGATTGAAGATCATTTTCAACATCATTATCTAAGAAAGAAGGACAAACACTTGTTGCAAAGCTTGACAAGGTCAAAGGCATCTCTGCAGAAAACCCAGCAGACTGTCTTCATAAGCTCACTGCTAAACTGAATGTCAGTCCAGTCACAGTAACAGAACACCACTGTTATATGGATTTTCCCACACGTTTTTTGGCAATTTGACACAATGTGGTTTTGTAAAATATGTGTATTCAGCTGGGCGGTGGTGGTGCACCCCTTTAATCCCAGCACTCAGGAGACAGAAGCAGGTGGATTTCCGTGAGTTTGAGGCCAGCCTGGTCTACAGAGCTAGTTCCAGGACAGTTAGGGCTACACAGAGAAACCCGTCTCAAAACAAAATAAAACAGATGTGGGTTTTCAGGTTCTTGGCTTTTGAAATTTAAAAAAACCTAGATATAACACATCTCAAAAGCCAGTCAGATTCACTGTAGGGTGGCAGCCAAACGAGACCTAATACTTCAGTAATAATGAAGATATATTAAATATAAATTCCAGCAAATCTAACTAAAATCTATCATTGAAGAAAATAAGTAGAAGGAATAGGAAAAGTATAACCATATTATTGTGATTCCCAGCTTTTTGTTTCCCTAATATGGGTACTGTGGGAGGTAATTCATATGCATTTAATAAACCTGTAAAGTTGTGATTACTATCATGTTTTACAATTACAAACAAAACAAAAACAAACAAACAAAAAGCCTGAGTTAAAGATATGAAGTGGCTAAACCAAACTCAAATTTAAGTTCATTAAAACTACATGCTATGGGGTGGGAGAGATGACCCAGAGGCGAGAACACTGGCTGCTCTTCCAGAAGACTTGAGTTCGATTCCCAGTACCTATGTGGCAGCTCACAACCATCTGTAACTCCAGTTCTGGAGTATTTAAAGTCGTCTTTTCATCTCTCTGAAGGTACCACTCATATGTGGTATACGTACATACATGAAGACAAAACACTCATTCACATAAAGTAGATATAAAACACTTCATGATACATGCTATCTTCTTTTTATCTTTTGGGGGGGGGTCCATCTAGATGTTAAAACAAACTCCAGGATGGTGGGCATTTGGGGTTATTCCTTGACTACTACAGTCCCAGTGACTAGAGTCCAGGCCAATATTTAGTAGATAGCAGACAGACATCTAGTAAATGTTCATATTTGAAGGGCTGTATTATATGCTACATATATAAAAACACTATGTGGCATATGCAAGTATGTTTATATTTGAATTAATAGGTATACACGGGTGAATTTGTTACTTTCATATGAAGAAAAAATAAGGGTTCTTAGGCATATGAAAAGATGTTTAAAATTGCTGATCATCAGAAAAACACAGAGGAGGAAGAAACATCTCACACTCACTCACAAGACGTAAATAAGGAACTGTGGCCACTGAAAGTGTTTCTGAGAGCTGGGGCAAAGGGGACCCACACACAAGGGGGGGATGAACCCTGGAACAAGCATGAAAAGTGAAGTTTGCCTTTATTTCTTCACTCTGGCAATGCCAAACACACCATTGGGTCTTACTGAGCAGAAGTGGTGTGTGTCACCATCCTTGACAGTGCTGTTTATATACAAATGATAATGAGAGGCAGGAATGGCCCAGACTCCGGTTTATTAACATAAGCAAAGACAAAGGCTGCCTTCACCTAGCTAGGCCATCATAACTACTAATCATGTCCTCACAAGGGTTTCTATTGATTGGATGAAACGCCATGACCAAAAGCTGGGAAGGAAAGGGTTTATTTGGCCTACACTTCCACCTCATAGTACATCACTGAAGGCAGTCAGGACAGGAACTGAAACAGATCAGGAACCTGCAGGCTGAAGCTGATACAGAAGCACACAAAAGCCAACTTATATACCACACACACACACACACACACACACACACACACACACACAGAGAGAGAGAGAGAGAGAGAGAGAGAGAGAGAGAGAGAGAGTCATGCATCTCATTGGCTTTCCCCCTATGGCTTGCTCAGCCTGCTTTCTTATAGAACTCAGGACCACAAGCTCAGGGATGGCACCACTCACAATGGGCTGGGCCCTCCCATATCAATCACTAATGAAGAAAATGCTCTACAGGCTTGCTTGAGCAAAGCCCAACTTTATAAAGACATTTTCTCAGTTGGGATTCCCTCCTCCCAAATGACTGTAGCCTGTGTCAAGTTGACATAAAACTAGCCCGCACACCAGGCAAGCCCATGGAGGGGTTAGACTGAGCTATCCTGACTCTTTGATAGAGGGCAGAACAATGGATAAAGTGTGCAGAGGGGAGGTCGAGGGAGGTAACAGGAGGAGAAGAAAGGGGAAGCTGTGGTCAGGATGTAAAGTAAATTAAAACATTAATAAAATAAAGGAAAAACTGAACTTGATTTTTTTCCTTACATTCTTTTAAAGATTTTTTGTTGATTTTATGGGTGAGGGATATGTTACTGCATAGGTGTGGAGGTCATAGGACCACACGGGTCCCAGGAATCAAGATCAGGCCTTTGGGTTTTGTGGCAAGCACCTTTACCCATGGAACCATCTTGCTGGTCCTTTTTTGGATTATAAAATGTGGCTGTGGACTATGGCAGTATGGGTAGGGGAGAGAACCCCACACACATCAATGCTTGAGGCAGGGAGAGCCGGCCCTGAGGTCAGAGGGGCTCAAGAGCTGCCTCTGCCCAGGAGAGCAGGCCCTGCACCTCCCTGGAGCAGCACAATAGAGCCAACCCCATGGGATGAGCCAGCCCTGAAGTTGTAAGCATGGGAGAGCTGATCCTATTACTCATCTATCATGTGTCAGCATGAGCGGGAGTGGGGAGAGGTGCCTGTGTCTGCTACCTGCTACAACACTTGGGGAGTAGGTTCAGCACATTACCTGGGCAGCACAATAGAGCCAATCCTATCAGCAGAGGTGTGGGTGAGCCAGCCCCATAGCTGTTATCATGGGAGAGCTGATCCCATTACTCATTTGTCATGTAGCAGTATAGACAGAGGAGAGATGCCTTATCCCCACCCCTATCAACACCCAAGGCTGGTGGGAGAGCTGCCCCTCATCTACGGCAGCACCCAGGAGAGGTGGCCCCTAGACCACGCCTGGGCAACACAGTAGAGCTGACCCTGAAGGTGTAGGTGAGAGGGATCTGACCCTGAGGACAGGAAAGCAGAACTAGCCCCACCCTTTGCTAGTTGCTGCAAGGGGTGAACTTGCCAGGACAATGAAGGAAAGCTCACCCTGGTGGTGGAGGCAAGGGAGAGATGTCACGCTGCCCAATCCTGCAACTACCCAGGCACAGAACCACGGTTATGTGTTGGCTCACCCCAACATTGCCCTCTCATCCGTGTTCTGCTGGAACACATGAAGGGGTGGGTCCTACAGACCCAAAGCTGCAGGATCTCCACCACACAGGGCATCAGCAGGATAACCAAGAGGAGTCCCAGTGTGGGCCCAGCATCAATAGTGAAGCAGAAACCACAGGCCCCGAACCAGACCAAAGACTCTTTGCAAGGAACACTTGCAAGTAAAGATGCAGAGATGAAGGGTCTAGCATGGGACTCACTGTGTCACACTACAGCTTCCGAGGTGTCGAGATTGATCTCTCTCTCTCTCTTAAATTTTGTTTTACTTTGCAGGGGAAGTTGCAAGGGCAGAGGGTGGATATGAAGGAATGGGGAAATCAATGGGATGGAGATGTGTGATGTGAAAGACAACAAAGAATAAATAAAATAAAACGTGGCTGTGGAAATCGTAAACATGTGGCTTGTGTTTTCTGCTAACAGGACACGTCTGTGGAAGCAATCTCTCTGGAGGCTCGTCTCCCTGTGGGTGTTCTGCTGGAACATCGCAGATTTAATTTAGCATTCCCTGAAATTCAAAGGGACTCCTGACCACACATTCTCTTTCACAACACTTCAGAGTCTCCACTAGACTCTTGCCTCACCCTGTGCAGGATCCTGCACTCCAGCCACACACGGTCTCACCCTAGTCCAGGCTCTCCCCGACACATTTGAGTTAGAGCAGTAGCAGTCCCCGAGGCTGGTCTCACCATGCAGCGAAAGTCTGTGTTTTGTGGAGCTCATGTCTGAAGCCCTAACACCTGCTGTGATGGTGCTGGGCCTGGGATTTTGGAGAGGTAACTCTGTTTAGATGGGATTAAGAGGGCGGAGCTCCTGGAATGGGATTAGGGCCTTTATAAGGAGTGTGGGAGATACCAGGTCTTTTCCTAGCTGTGAGGATGCAGCCTGAAAGCAGCCATCTGTCTTCAGTCATGAGGAGATAAACCAGGAAGGCCCTGGACATTGGTGTTCCCAGTCTCTAGAACTGTGGAAATACATGCATGTCATTTAAAACTATGGGGTTGTGAGGCCATGCCACTGAATGTGAAGGTTGTGTGGGAGGGAGGGATGAATAATAAAATAAAAATACAGCAATAGAAAAATATTGTTGCACCTGCAATGATCAAAAATAAGGGAGTCCCACATATTTCTAGGTGTGCTGGCCTGAGCTGTCTCCAGTACTGCACTGCAGCCCTGGTTTGGAACATGTAACACGTGTGTTCCATGCCATTTGAGGCCTACACACGGTGTCTCAAAAGACCTCAGCTCACACTTGAGACTACTGTGTTAGGAATTACAGGGTTTCCCTACACATGTAGGTTCTCTGTACTTACAGAAACAGGATGGCTTTCATGCAGAAATAGACTTTTACTGTTTTTTGACTGTCTCCCCTAGAAGGTATCTAATCAGTTATAATGTTTGGGATTAAAAATAAATCTCTGTTTGAAGCAATTGCAAAAGTTTCAACTACTTCTTAAAGAACCTTACAAAGGACAGCCGTCAAAAATCCAAACATATTTGGCCACTTTCAGGAATTGCTCTCATCACATTGCTTAAAATTGCTGGTAGTTATAGTTTCATTTTCTCCTATAAAATGAAGTATTGCATTTCTTTAACTCTTTGTGGTCACGAATATTCACAAAATGACTTATTAAAATGAAATCCTAGCCATTTTACAAAGTCCTTCTTGATTAAAGTTAATTTTATGAGACTAATAACTTTAAATTATTTTTATATAGCTAACATAGGTTCCATGTTTCTTAAACTAGTTAATGGTTGCTAATTTCCCGCTGGCAATGCGGTGATTATAAAATTATGAATAAGCTCACTAAGCAATAGCTGGCACCCAGGCAGCAACACCAGCTCTTCCCAGAAATCACGTGCTGGATCACACACAGATAATTGGAGTTGGAGGCAGCACCCACGGAGCTCCATTCCCAACTGATAGCAGACAAGGAAGCAGGACCTCAGATTGCCATCTCGTCCTGAGTAGGAATGCAAGTTGGCATCTGCCTGTGGATTTCCATATACTCAAGGAGCTAATCTGTGGCAGTGGTTTTTGTGTGAGTCTGCAAATATTTTTCTCAAGCTGCTCAGACTTTGGGAGCAGACTTTGAGCATGGATCTGCAACTTCTGGTAGAACTAATGGATGCAGTTCTGCTCTTTGTATAGGGGAAAAAGAACAGAAAAGGGTCTTTTTCTTTTTAACCAAATTTACATACATACATGCATGCACACATGTGTGCACGCGCACGCACGTGTGTGCACACACACACACACACACACACACACACACACACACACTGTTCCTCCTGAGCAGCTACCTATAACATGAGATCTGGTCAAGAGAGTCATGAGACAGCACCCTAAGTTTCTTGCGTCTCTCCCGAGTGTCATCTGGAAGGAGAAATCTCTACACGATAGATATGGAACAGAATGGAATGAAAGCTGTGCCTCATATGTCCCCCACCCCCTGCCACAACTAGCAAGAGTCTCACAGCATTCTCAAGGGAAAACAAATCCTCTCTTACCCTGTGGTCTTGCTCTCTCGTGTATGTGAGCACAAGCCAGAAAGAGTAGTTTTCATATTCTGCACTTGGATTTTACTCTGTGGCAGCAAATTTGGACTTCACACACGTCAGAACTAACCTTCGAGTTTCAATAATGCCTTGCCTTGAGTTGTTGGCCAATCATAACATTGATGATGACAGATGAGTACACTCAGACAAACTAATTTGTGCGGCGGAGATTAAAACTGACAAGCCACTCTTAGGCGCCATGATGGGATATTTACATATCCTTACTTCGTTCCTAATGTAATTCTTTAAGAGAAATTTCTTCATAAGCCAATTTTTATCTATGATGCTTTGCTGTGGATTCTGTTGGGCTGCAGCAGAGCAACCTGCTCCACTGGAAATCCCCTGTGCTTTGATGAATACACTGCCCTATAATACACTGAAACCAGTTTGGGCCCTTTGAAGCACGTAATTGCATGATATGAAGGATTGCTGTAGGAAAAGGGTGGCTGCTTCTCCAAGCTGCTGCTCTGTTCTCTAGTTAGCTGTCCAGTTATCTTGGGATCCCACTCTACTGTTTCTGAGGCTGCCCTTGCAGGGAGTCACACGGCGCACAAACATTGAAAACAAGGCTGGCAGTGTCCATCTCCTCTTCCTAGCTTTAGCCCCACTCATGGCTTTAGGGACATCCTCTGCTGTCTGGGTTTTGCCAACTACCAGCTGGACGAGAGGCCCCATGTGCAGACATATGATTGGACTTTCTCTGATTAATTCTGGAATAAAGCTGGAAGACAAAGGGGGATTTATTTGGAAAAGGAAGAAGCTACGAAGTGAAAGTCAATTCTCCACAAGGGAATTTTCACATCTTTGGGTAAATAAAGGAGATGTAGGAATTTGGACATCATGGGTGAGGATTCATGAAGCTCCGTGAAAGGTGGTCCGTTCTCAGGAAGAAAATGTAGGCTGTAGACTGCCCAAGAGTTAAAGTCCTTTTATAAATTGGATTCAGTTATGACTGCAGTTCAAGACAGGCAATTAGTTTGGATCTCACACTTCCCCTTCTCTGAGGCAGGGCTAACATCTTCTCCTGGTGGTGAACTTGCAAATGTGACCTTCAGCCTGCACAGGGCACTTGCTTCCAGCCCAGGTTCTGTCCCTGGGTAGCATGGGCTTCTACAGCACAATTCTTGACACTCAGAGACAGGACAATGCAGGACAGGGGACATGCAGGAGCAAACATGTCCTAGTTTCTTTTCTTATTGGTGTGACAAAACAGTGGTCAAAACCAGAGCAGGAGCTCAAGGCAGGAATCCAGTATGCAATGCCCCTCTGTGGCCACTACTTCGGGTCCTGCCTCCAGGTTCTTCTTCTTCTCCTTCCTTTTTTTTTTTTTTTTTCTTGAAATATAATTTAAATAAAACTGAAAATGCTCAATTCTACCACTGCCCACCCTCATCCAAAGAACCACAGTCATGCTTAAAAGAAAGAATTGGAAATGTGGGTGGGTTAACTTATACAAAGAGGGCTGACATCAACATTAAAATATATCATTTTAAAAACCTAACTTTGGAAAAATGGACAGTGTGTGTGTGTGTGTGTTTGTGTGTGTGTGTGTGTGTGTGTGTAGGTAGGTAGGTAGGTAGGTAGGTAGGTAGGTAGGTTCAAATGTGACATGGTGTGCATTTGGAGGTCGGAGGACAACCCTGGGTATAGGTCCTTAACTCCCATCTTTTTACAGACAGGTCTCTGTGTTGATCAACAACATTGTGTATCCCAGGTCTGATTTCTTGTGAGCTTCCAGAATCCTCGCTGTGGGAGTGCTGGGGTTGAACACTCATGCTACTGTGCTTGGATTTACATGGATTCTGGGGATTTGAACTCAAGTCCTCATGCTTACAAGGCCCATGAGCCATCCCTCCAGTCCTAAAAATGGCTTTCATCAAGTGCACAGTGCATATATATATTCCAACACTGTCATTTAAAATCATACTTTTGAAGACAAATAACATGAAGAAATATTCAGGGTGTGGAAACAGAAGATATTTATAATCAGTTAAGAACAAATGTCTGTGTATATACACAGGATATTAGAAAGAGTTACCAGTCAGCAAGAGTTGAGGTGATTTCTATTATCTTGTCAGTGTTTTTCTTCGTTTCCAAAATTTTTGACAACAAACCCATTATTTTTATATTTAGAATAGAAATGTTCAAATTAGAATAGTGTTAGATTACTTAGCTCTTCAAAACAGTCTAGTAACTTGGTGAAATATTAATGTCTGATCCAGCCTTCCACCATAATGTGATCATTTTGGTTTGAATTCTACATGGCCAATGTCTATAGAATTTAACAAATAATAGGAAAACAGCTTTTAGTTTATCCAAAAAAAAAAAAAAAACTTTTAGTTTAACCAACTTATTCACTAGGATTCACTAAAGGCAAAGGACTTTTCTGTGGTGAATGTTGGCTTCTGTTAAGGCCACAGCATGCTAACGTATCATTTCCTGTGTCGTAGTGTACACGGTATAGATTAATGCTCAGATTTATTTTACTTTGTCAGTTGTTTAGGCCAGGCTGGTTGGAATCCTCCTGTGCCTTCCTCCCCTGCACTGGAGCTATGCAACAGGCCCAGGCCACTGTGCTCTGCTTGTGTAAATGTGGGAGATCTCAGGTCTTCTTTCTTGAACAGCAAGCATTTTACCAACTTGAGCCAACTTCTCAGCCCTGGGTATTGCTCTTTAACTGAAGTTTTAAGTTAGCATACAAAGTCATAGGTTTCCTGATGGCATTGTCCAAACCTGTTTTCTCACTCCTGATTGGACAACATCATTACTTACGTTTTCAGTGTGTCAAAATGACAGCTCTGGGTCTACGCTGTGGTACGACGCCTTCACCATATTGGAGGATATAGACAGACACAGAGTCAGTCTACGTTCAGTCCCACCTGCACCCCGCAACCTCCTCAAGCTCCTCCATGCCCATTGTTCACAGCCTTAAATCCCCTCTCAGAGGACACAGCATCTGTGACCCTGTCTCTCTCCTGGAACCAGTTTCTTATCTGTGCCCCTGGAACACCCCCATCTGGAATTTCAGAACACTTCATCGAACTTTCTAAGTCCCTCAGTTACAGATAATAATTTCTCTCCACTTGGGGTTTTCAGCTCGCATGTCAACCTGTCTACATTTCTGCTGACTTTCTCTTGCCTTTGGGTCTTTACGAGCATGGGTCCCTAGTTCTGGGAAGTCCATCCTCCTGCTTCATTTGAGGGATCTTGCCTCATTTTTATAAGGACTTGAAACACCAATGTAGGTCAGAAGCCAGGCTTGCCGTAGCCCAAGTGTAGTCTGACATGGGGCCCTTTAACTCTGTTTCCCTCCCCACTTTGAACATTTTCTGAGCTTGCTTCCCCCCCACACACACTTGTCTATTTATTTTAATTTTAAAAACATTTGTTCATCAACAATGTTTTCAGATTCCTGGCATGTGAATCGTTGAGATCCAGGAACAATGATTCAGTATTTCCAAGAGTTCTCAGAGTTTTCAAAATTATGACATTTTACATATTCTCCTAACAATCTTCACTCACTATAGTCTGGAAAGCTAAACCCTGCTTAAGAAATAAAACACACTATTTAGAAGCCTTAGCCAAGTGGTAGTGGTTCATGCCTTTCATCCCAACACTCAGGAAGGCAGAGGATCTCTGTGAGCTTGAGGACAACCTGAACAAAGTAAGTTCTAAGTTCTCTGTGGCTTCCAATACAGCCAGGGCTACACAGAGAAAACTTGTCTCAAAACAAACAAACAAACAAAAAAAAAAAAAAATGAAAAAGGCGGTGGGCAGGGTTGGGGGAGGAGAAGAGGAAGCCTTTTACATGTATCATGGCACACAGCATGTTTTATAGATAATAAATAACTTTTTTTTTTTTTTTTGGTAAAGAGCCAGGAGTTTTTAATCTAAGAACCAATCTTAAATTTAGCTTCTTAACTCCATCCTTCCCTCTCTCCTTTTTCTCCTTCATCCTTCCTTTCTGAGTGGTATTCAGCCAATATTCAGAAGGACTATTAGCATCTCTTCCTAATTTTAAATGTAATTTTCTGGAATTCAAATCACAGCAACAGTGGTGGCTTGAAGCTGATAGGTTCAGATTGAAGAATAAGAAAAAAAATGTACAGGCTTAAAATACCTTTGAATCATTAGAACAATTTCTATATCCTGCTTATTTATTTGTTAGCATTTTCTCCAAGGAAAAAACAGAAGACAAAGGTGTATGATTCTGTCCTTACTATGGATACTTGCTGTCAAGTCCCGGCTCTCCATGTCAGTATCTTCCCACTACCAGGAGAGTGGTACGCTCAAGTCCAACACCCCTTGCTTACAAACAAAACCATGTATTACAACAAACAGTGGTGTGCGCAGAGTCTGAGAAGTGACTCACCGTCTCTGTTTTCTGTTGTTATGACAGGATTTCACAGCCTAGGTCTTTGTGGTGGTTGAATGTCAATGGGCCCCGTAGGCTAGTATGCTTGAATGTTTGGTGCCTAGTTGGTGGAACTATTCAGGAAGATTACCAGCTCTAGCTTGGAGGAGGCGTGCCATTGGCAGTGAGTTTTGAGGTTTCAAAACCCCCCCGAGACTGAGAGTCCCGCCCCCCTCCCCTGCTTTTGGAATAGATGTGAGCTCAGTTACTACACCATCCGCCGTCACACCTGCTTGTGTGCTGCCATGCTCCTCAGCATGACGACCATGGACCAGCACACTGAAATTGTGAACGGGTGCCCAATGAAATGCTTCCTTTTATAACTTGGTTTAGCCATGGCGTTTCACCACAGCAATGGGAAAGCAACTGAGACAGCCACCCACAAGCACTAGCCTGCTGGCCTGTGGTTTGGGGCTTGGAAGTTTGAGAGCCCTGTGCTGAGAGCTAGGGAAGGTGGTGGAAAGGCAAAAGAAGTCATTCTAGTCAGAGAGGAAACCAGCTAGCTACCCTGTTTCCTTTTCATCAGGAACCTGCCCATGACAGGACACAGCTTTAACCCATCAGGAGGGTGGTCCCCTCAGACCTCACCCCCTATAATCCCACCTGAATGCGGTTACAGTGGCAACACAGGTTTTTAGAAGGGCATTCATACCACAATATCCACCCTCACAATTCAAATGACTTGCAAATCTTCCCGCCAGAGTTAGGCTAACAACCATCAAGGATAGCAGAACTTCTAGACTCCATGTACACTCATTTTCTTTTTCCCAACACCAAACACACCCTCATGGAATACACCGCTCTGCTCATATTAACTCCAGTCCTGTTGACTGTAAACAGGGGGCTGGGTGATTCTTCAAGGTCAAACCCACAGCTTAAGGAGCTGCAAGTGTCTCAGTGGCTGGATTTTCCTTGATGCTAACAGGCTCTGCGGCCTTCTGACAATAGGGGACACTCAGTTTCCAGTGCTTCCTTCCCTCACTCTGTTAATTGGATGGAACGCTCACCCCTACAGTAGCTGCTGACAAATGTTTTCAGTGCCCTGTCTCCTTTTGGGGACAACAGGAATGAAGACAGCCCTTTGGGGGATACCAGCCTCAAAGACGCCGATTCTTCAACCTGCTTCACTCACAGGTTGGAAGCATTTGGCAAACCGAGTCTCAGTCATAGACTTTGGGTAAGGACAGTGTGCCGGTTGCTGTTTTATTGGGCTTGTGTATTATGAAAAAAATGTATAAACATCTCTCCATTGTCATCATTTGGGTGCATAAATTCACGTGAGGAAGAAAGTGCCTGAGACACACAACGGGTGGACACAGCTTGCTCTTGGGTGGTGGCCATTTTCTAGTCATCTCCTGAGCTGTTGTTTCCTTACAGTCTCTCTTCCCTTCAGTAAATGGGTGCCAGGTGGGGGCCAATTGTCATTTAAATCATCACTTAAATGATGGTCAGCACTTAAGGATTCTATGGCATTCTCTATGATTCTTCATCTATGTTTGCCATCTTGGGGAGTCTCTCTCTGGTTCATTGGTTTACTGGGATTAATATCATTTGGTTCAGCAGCAACACAGCCACAGAAGGAGAATGTATTTCCCCAACCTCTGACTCCCTAAGGACCTCAGGCTCCCATAGAAGCAAAGATCCATCACCTGAGTCCATTATCTCGGTCTCTCCTTAAAGATGAGCTCTACAATCCATTCTCGACAAAGGAATTAGCCTCCCAGGATAGAGCTTAAGTGGGGAATTACAAAATTATCCTTACTATTATCTCAAGGAAAACGCTTTTGGTGAGTTGGTTTTAAGTTGTAGTGTCGGTATTTTCAGGAATGGCTTTGTAGGAGGAGGGTCTAGAAGACTTGGACATATCTGAGCCCATCCAATCAGAATTTTATACTTCCCTAAAGAGATGCATTCAAGAAGTTTTCTTTGTTAAATAAAGTAAGTACCATCAGCCTAATGCCATACTGTGGGGGTAGGAATATGCATTTCAGCCTTCCAGTGAACTCATTTTCAAATGATAAAAAAGGATACTCATAGATTTGAACTTGAAAAATATTTAATTTTATTCAATGTGCCTGAATGTAAATTTCAGCACATTTTGGTTTTAAAATGTCCCGAGATATTTTACATTCTGCTTTTTCATATTCTGGTCATGGGGATGTGTTTACATCAGGAATGACACAATGATCAATGAATGGCAACAACAAAATCCTCTAAGTGATGGGCTGTGATGGTTGGTGCTTTGAATTCCAACACTTGGGAGGCAGAGTAAGAAGCTGCTCTTGTCTAAATATACATCAAGTTCCAGGATAGTCAGGACTACACTAAAAGATCCTGTCTTAAAGAGAGAGGGAGAAGAAAATGAAAACTTTTAAAAATAGTTTAATTCATTCTTTGATAGTTTATATACATACATAATACATTTTCATTGTATTTACCCCCATTGTCCTCTGTCACCCACCAGCTCATTCAGACCCTTCTTCCTGATGGTCTCTGTCCTGATTTCATGTCTTTGTTTTTTGTTGTTACTTTATTTTGTTTTGTTTTGTTTTTTCAAGACAGGGTTTCTCTGTAGCCCTGGGTGTCCTGGAACTTGCTCTGTAGACCAAGCTAGCCTTGAGCTCACAGTTTTGCCTGTCTCTGCCCACCAAGTTCTGGAATTAAAGGTGTGCACCATGCACCACCAGCTCCCATGTCTTTTTTTTTTTTTTTTTTTTTTTTTAATGGCCCACAGAATTTTATTAGGGCTGCTTGTTGCATGAGATTGGGTGTGGTTCCACCTTATCATTGAGATAATGTCCTTAGATGACCTAAAGCTTGCTAATTTCATCTGGGCTGGTTCCAGAGAGCTCAGCCATCCTCCTGTCTCCAAGTCCTGGGGTCACAGACACACAATCACACTGGCCTTTGACATGGTGCTGAAGAGCTGGCTGCAGATCCCCAAGTTTGCACAGTAATGCTCTTGTGCCATGAATGAAGTCTTTCCAGCACAGATTATTCAGTTTGGGGGGGGGGGGATTAACAGAGAAGTCCATGCTAGCTGCCATCTGCCCATAGAAGGCCGTGGACGAAGCAGATAGGGAAGAGAGCAACTCATAGTGAGTGACTCTCCTCTGTGCCCTCTCCAAGCACGGTTTTCATTGTTCCTGTTACTGGATCTCCCATTGTTTTATTATCCCCAGAGCACCTTTTCAGACCTCCTTTCCATTTTTCATTCTGTGGAGTCCAGGCATTGGAACAGCTGTTTTCTATTGTTCTCCCTGCTGCTTCTAATTAAGTCCTCTCTGTTACAAAAGCAACATTGTTTCTCCCTTTTCATCTAACCTAAAGGTATCTCTTGTCTTTCTAAGAGTTTTTATTACATGTAACAAATTGGAAACACTATTAACCACTACAAAAAAAAAGATATAATATTGTTAAAGTGCTCATGAACCTTACTGTGGCAACTGGACAGTTATTCATTAGTACATACTAGTCCAATTATTGCTTTGGAATAAAAGTTGTGGTTTGGTTCACTAAATGCCATTTCCTGGGCACTGACCTTAAAGTATGTTGGTATGTCGGGATATTTAAAAAAGATAAAAGCATTGCTGCAGTGTTTCCGTATAATATAACAATATTAAAAACCACCTACTACACCTAAAACTTTGAATGGGGCTTTGTCAATAATCTCTGATTCCAAACCTTGCCTCCTTTTAGTATGGTCCCATCCCCTCCTTCATTTTTTCCACAGCTGTTTATGGAGTGGCTGCCGTGGTCACACAGCTACATCATCAATTATGCATGATCTCCACTCTTAAGCAACTTATACTTTATAATAAGCCAGAAAAACTCAAGAATATTGACAAGAGGGAGACCATGTAGCTTGTTTGCTAATTGCAGAGGCAATAAAGCCAGACAGATTTGATATGAAGGCTGACTTTGACTTTTTTAACTTTTTGACATGGAAAAGTGATTTAGTATCTAAAAGCTACTTCTTCATCTATCTGCATACATGGTGTGGCTGGCAAGACAACGTGATACTGTACCCACCATGCCATACGTAGTTCTGGCCCTTTAAAGGAAGTGCCAAGCCAGCAAGAAGGCACTCTACTCACAGTCAAAGAATATATGCCTGTATCTAAGGAGTGGGGGGGGGGGCATGCCAACCATTCCCCAGGTTTAGGGAAGTGCCTGCTTCCTGAAGGGGGAAAAAATGGAGAATTCTGGAAGGGGAAGAGTCCACATGTCTGTGCATGGAGATGTGTGAGTTATTCTTGGAAAGTGCAAGAGAGACATGGAATATGGTGCTAGGTTATGAGCCTGCCCAAGGCTCTGGGATTAAAGAGTCTACAAGCTTCTTATCGTGGCTGTGAGGGTGCTGGAAACAGCAAGGCGGATCCCCAGCTGCAGTCCTGAGATCACACTGGGGTTCTTTGACAGTTCCTCTCCTCCACAACAGAAGAAAAAACGATGAGATGCCAGCTGTACGGCCTCAGACTGGAAGATCACCAGTATCAAAAGGCCTTCCTGATTTTGACTATAGCCAAACTTCCCCAGTAACCAAGGGTCCCCAGTAACCATCGTTATAATAGTTTAGTGAGAAGAGCATTTGGGACTCCACCAGCTGAGAAACACTGGCCTAGTGAGACCTTGTCACTATGTGTCTGTCCCAAGTCCTAAGGACAGAGACTGGATGAAGCACATGCCACACCCACATGGAGAAGTCTCTCTACATTTCAAGGCATCATGGGGGAAGTGGAACCTTTTAACAGACTACTGGTAGACACCTTCAAATTATGTTTCTGAGAAACCCATGTTGCTAAGAATGGCAACTGGTTAACAAATTGTATATTTACCAGGAAGTCTTTAATGATGGCAGTTTGCTGGGCTGCACAGGTTTTGTGGTTTTATTTCACTGTATTCTTCTTGATGAAGTTATTTGAAGGTGTTTAAGCAAGCTAGTCAAGAGGATGAGGCAGAGTATATACAAGTGTCTGGTCTACGGGCTACCAGAAGTTTGATCTGGAAAGGTCTGTAATCTGAAACTTCATGAAAGCAGATGAAAACTATGAGAATGGGAACTCTGAGCTGGCCTGACTTAACTTGTGAAGGTGAAATCAGATACCAGGAAGGGCAATTATCTTAAGACTGACAGAGAGTCGCTGGGAACATGGGAGTCCTTTTTTCCTGCCTGCCTCTCTTCACTGTCCTCTGCTACGTCATTCCCATAGCAACACACACAGCTCGAAGATATCCACACTGCACACTGATGTTTCTAAGCATGGATTCGATGGTAGGAATGAACTCTGTCTTTTATTTTAATAAACACCCTGTAAAGAATTCCTTTTCATTTATTCCAAAAACAGAGGCAGGATGCCTGGTGCTTCTGCTGACCCCTTGACACAGCCAAATCTACCCCAAATCTTCAGGAACTCATGTTCAAAAGCAGTGTGCAGAAAACATTTTCTTCCCAGGGACCCTACATGGCTAACAGCAGCCAAGCCTGTAGCTTCTCACTGAGTCCCGAGTCCCCATTTGTCCCAAGATTCTGTTGTTTGTTAGCTAGAGCCAAGTCTAGGGAGGAGACTAGGACTCTGAAGTCAGAAAAATGTTTCTGTTTCCTGACATTGATCCATAGCATAATTTAATTAGAAGTGGATTCCAGAGGAAAGAGCTTCAGAATTTCCCTCATGTCTTTTGTAGAAAAGCTAATGTTGAGAAATTTACTTTTGGATCCAGGCTAACTTGGAGGAGATCACTATCCCTAAATAACTTTTAAAATCTGCCATCCAGAACACTGGCCTCAACATATCCGCTAACTTATCAAGAGAATACAGACTGCAGGTTTCCTTTTGTGGATCACCTTCCTCCTGGTGGCACTTAAGATTTGAGCATTTAGAGTCTCAGTGCAGACCTCTCAATATACTCTCCACTCACTTCTGGGAGCGTCTCAAGTTGATCTCTTTCATCATAGCTTTGCAAAACTCACCTAAGTCTTAGAAGATGATGCAGGGGAATGAGACTTTTTTTTTTTTTTTTTTTTTTTTTTTTTTTGTCATCTCTAGCTGTTCCTGTGAAAGAGCAAAACAGGAGAGGGGTATCTATGGCGTTTAAATGGTGTTTAAAGATGACATCATCACTGAAATATTGTATTGCTGTGAAGAAGACTAAAGCCTCACTTGGCAGACTGTAAATATAAATAAACCTAGCGACTTGAAGCTGTAAGCAAAACTGAGGTTGGCTCCTGAGAAGGAGGGCCTGAACTGGGGATCTGGACACTTGGCAAGACACCAAAAAGTCAGAGATACACGAGGAAGGCTGTCTCCAGCCACTTCAGGAACCGACAACCCTTGCTGTTACTGGAGCCAAGCATGTACCCTGACCCCCCAGTTTGTCATCTTTGCCTAAAGTGGCTTTCAGTCTGACAACGCAGACTTCAAATGTACGGAATATGAACTTGTGAATCTCTCCCGGTTAGGAAGAAAGTGAATGATCCTGAGAGCTAGTTTCATCACAAATGCAATAAACACCTCCCGCTGAGGTCTGCCTGGCAGATGAGCTCTCGGACTGGACCTTACACGGAGAAACAAGAGCTAGGATAGCAGCGGGTGTTTTCTAAGTAAATTCTGCCAGCCCGTGTGTCTCTGAGGGACTGTTCTGAGTCAGGTCGCAGAAGGGGAACATCACCCCCTCCCTCCCCCCCCCAAAAAAAATATCCAAAGGCTTAGCATCCATGAGCTAGAACTGAAAGCAACCATTTCCCTCTCAGGGAGTGGGGGAAGCCATTTGTGCATAGCTGGCCTCCTCCCCTCTAGAGGCCCAGTGAGGTAGAATGGGTTCATCTCTAGTCTGGGTCAGCTGACTGGGACAGAGGAGCTGGAGATGTGGTAAATAACCGCGCACAAGCACTTGTGTACACGCGGTCTCCACTGCGTGCGTGCGTGCCTGCCTGGCCTGGCAGCCTCACCACTTGGATGCACTGGTCCTCTCATTGCTTTGAGTGTCCTGTTCCTGTTTCCTGTAGTCCAGTCTCCACAGCTGCCCTTAGGTCTTCAGACACCCAAATCCCTAAGCTCCGCCTCCTTGCTTCTCAGGTCTCATTCCAGTCACAGTGGCTTTCTACCTCTTGAATGCACTTGAAAAGAGAGTTCGCTCCCTCAGCCCCGGGCTCTGATTCTACATTGAGTGTCACTTACTCTTCTTGGTGCTGTAACAAAATATACCCAACAAAAGCATCTGAATGAAGACGACAGGGGCAGGTTTGTTCTGACTCATGGTTTAAGGAACTTTTCATCACAACAGGGAAGGCTTGGAGGCAGAATCACACTTGGCCTCAGTAAGTGAGGCCAACCATTCCCTCCTTCTCTCCTTATTCAGCTCAGAACTCCAGTCCCTGTGCTAGGGTGGGGTGGGTCTTGACTCTTCAGATACACCCTCTGGGAATACCCTTACAGACCCACTCAGTTCTAGGAGATTCTAAATCCAGTCCAGGTGACAATGAAGATGAGTCATCACACTTGAGTCTTCCTGGCCTTTTTGGCCTCAGCTTGGATGTGGGTTTCAGAGGCATTTTCCCTGAAAGCCCAGTCCAAGAAGCCTTGCCTGCTGCTCCCCACCTTGCTTGACTTTATTCACATTTATCACAGTAAGTGAGTTCTCAGCTTCATTTCGTGAAAAGTGACTATGGAAAACAGTATCCATTTTGTTACAGCCTCGAGTTTCTCCAGAGACCCACGGTGGAGGACACAATTCTACAAATACAAGATCCGTGAGATTGTTCTAACAGGTTGTAGGTCAGTGAATGTCTAAACTGGGATTGGGGCGGGGAGGGGTCCTCTAGCCAAGAGCTCAGGAAAGCCTACAGAAGCTGGGTTGGGGAGGGGCTCCCCAAGAGTCCTGGGATGGTCCGGTGCTAAAGTTTTGTGTGTAGCAGCTTTGTGAGGAGAACAAAGCCATGTGCTTTGAAAATGAAGACAGTGACACCCCCTCCCCTCAAGTCACATGTGCAGTGTCCAGAGGGGGCAGAGAATGAGGAGCCATGGCTTTGTCTGGGTCACCTTTCTATCTCAGAGCAAAATTCCACTCTGAAGCTCTCTTGCATTTTTCCCCATTGGAACCAATTGCGTCAGTTCTTTCTTGCCAGGAGTCTGGGAAAGTGATTTAAGAGTCAAGCATCAAGGTGGCTGGAATGTGCGTCCCCTTGCATACTTCTCAACGGGGCAGCTCTTCAAGTCCAGTAGCTGCTCTTTACACCCTAACTGTCAAACTCCCCAGCTGCTCAACCTACAGCCGACAGTGAAGCCATGACCTGAAGCGGGCCCAGGTCTCCTTGAACGACAGTGGTGAAGAGTCTCAGGATGGTGTGGGAGAAACCCTCTACCCACTTCTTCAGCCACCCTCAGTGTTCTCTTCAGTGTATGATCACTACTGACTTGGACTCTTCAGTGGAAACACCTCCTAACCCCACCTAAGTCATCCTGTCATCTCTAGACCCCGGGGGCTTGAGCATTTTTGTCTAGGGCCACAATGCAATTGGTGGCTGAATGGGAGGCGACCTGGGTGGTCTCCCCACGGTCATCAGCGAGGCTGATGAGGGTCTCCTTTCTTTGCCTGGTCAGCTTTTGATGGGATCCTTGTGATTCATTCAATGGCGGCCATATTGTCTTTAGCTTACTTGAGCTAAAAAAGTGAAGAATCTTATTGTAAACCTTAACTACACACATCATAATTTTTGTTTGTTTGGGGTGTGAAATACTGGTCTACCCTAGCAGGAAAGAGTCATGGTAATCTAGAGTTCTTTTCTGGCCTTTGGTGGCCACTGTAAAACATACTCAGTATCCTTTCTAAAATTCTCAGGGTATATGCACTTTCTGGTTCTTAAGTCCAACTGTTACAAAATCTTAAACCCAATATTCTGACCTGTCATGTTTTTATTGCCAACTTGACTGATGTTGGTTTTCCTGAGGTTGGCACACTGAGAATTTTTTTTTTCCGAAAGTTAGTCTTTCTGAATTAAAGTATTCAATTTCCTCAGTGTCTGTCATGAGCATTGGAGTACCTTGTAGGGATTCTCTAATTCTGCAGCTGTAGTTTCATGTCCAAGCTCAGGTGTTTTGTCACTAGGACACAAGTTGATTGACAGACAACTTGTCCAAATGTTGCAGAGACTCAGCTGTCAATTTTTAAGATGACAGATCTTAATAGGAAGGAAGGAAGGAAGGAAGGAAAGAAGGAAAGAAGGAAAGAAGGAAAAAGAGAAGCTGGCTTTGCTCTATAAACCCAAGGAATAGTATTGAAACCCAAGCGTGGAGTCAGGTTTTGACTCAACTGGTTTGGCACAAAGGAGAATTTTCTAACAGAAAGAACAACCCAGGAGGCACTGGGCTGTTAGAGGCACCTGCTAGGTGGGTGAGCCTGTCCTCCCAACTTGACCCTGACTCTCTCAAATTGCAACTATTGATGCACACCACTTGGGGGAACTTGTAAAATGTTTGGGAACTCTTCTATGCAAACCATCTGGCGCAAGGCTCAGTTCTGAGAAATTTCATGTTATTCTTGAAAAGTAGCAAATACTCTCTAAGGAAAGGTATTCAGACAAAGTTTGATTTTCACCAAGAATATCCCAGAAAGAGGTCAAGGAGATGCTTTGCTTTACTATGTGGTCTTCCTGGGTTCTGGGAGCAGAGCAGCAACACAATTTACCCAGGAAGCAATGGGAATTCTTATTCCTAATCCACAGACACCTGCCAAGGCAGCTGCCCCCTCAGCCCATCTTGACCACAGGGTGCCTTGACATTCCACGACTTGGTTTCTCCACTGCTGCCCTCCCTGCTATCCGTGCTGTGCCAAGTGACTTCCCACCCCCCATCTTTTACAGAAACTCTTAAGGGGAAAGGGATGACTCTAGTTTGTGTATCTACACTTGTCTGTCATCAGACTCAAGGGCTCCGATGTCAGCCCCCAAGCCACCAGGGTCTTCTCCATCCTCAGATCCCATTACTGCCTTACTCAAAGATCTACAAGGCTGGGTATGCTAGATTACAGGATTAAGTATAGCCGTCTACCAAAAGCTTCATGGAGGAAGATGATGCACCTACCTTAGCTTTACCATCATGGCTATGAAGGAGCCGGGCAGGTTAAACACCGCTGTGTCTTCTCGTGGAATACAACATAATAGTGCCCCCCCTCCCAGAGCTGCGTAGCTCCCTCACCCTTCTGTATATGAAGCATCCTCCTGGCTGTGTATCACCAGAACCATGAGTGTGGGGAGATGGTAGTGAATATTCACAGGAAGGCTGGATGAAAGAATGTGCAGTCTTGTCCATTACATGTAGGCTCCCGTCCTTCTTTCTCCCTCAGAAAAACATGCTAGGTGCCTGCTCCTTTGTGCCCAACACTGTGCCCACAGCAAAGAACACATTCATCTGTTCAGTGCTGTGGGAAGCCAGACCTGTAAAGGAGGTTAGAATAGGCAGCTATTTTGACTTACTGATGGCGGCGAGATAAACTGGCTTCTGACATGTAACGAAGGAAACAGATGAGTGCTTTTGTGGGTCCCTGCACTGTAGGCTGGCCTGGGGGCTTCAGGGGAGAGGAGTCCTCTGTGATGGGCCAGGAGCCCAGCTCAGACAAAGTAGCAGGCAAAAGACAGCTTCTACTTTGAGAATTCCCCACCTAGGCATCTTGCCTTTGGAATCTCTCATTCTCAACTTGAACAATGTCTGCCCCCCCCAGAAAAAATTTTTTTTTCTATTTATTTCTTATATATTTATTTTGAGAGTTGTCTTGTTTTTGTTTTGTGACAGAGCTTACATTTTTTTCTCTCTCTCTTTAGCTTAGGGTGCTTTGTAACTCACAGTAACACTCTTGCCTTCATTTCCCAAGTGTTTGGATCCCAGGTGTGAGCCAGGATATCTGGCTTCAAGGTCTCAGGCCTCACACCAGTAACAGCAATATATATTTAATTGTGAAATCTATCCAGTGTTCAGAAAGACATATAAGCACAGCAATCACATGAAATCTGCTTTTAAGAAACATTGCAAAATTAATAGAAGGTATATTTTTAAAACTGTACTTATTTTTTTCAGTTGATAATTACAGAACAAAATGGGCTTCTAACGCCAACATGGCCTGTGTTTTGTGACGTGGCTTTTGCCTAAATTAATAAACACTTTCCTTTTCTTGCATAATTATGTGGCGAATGGTCAAGTTTCACTTTCTGTGTCTTCAGTTATCTGCCATGAAGCCTGCATTGCTGAAGCCATGTGTGACCATCCAGGTCATGCCCATCTGAGTACACCGCAGAATGTGAATGTGGTATCTCTACTCTGCAAATAATTAATAAAATAATACCACATGTTAAAAGTTCCTGGTTAGCACAAGAGGATGGTAAAACTCAAGGTCCCCGCACTTGGTTACATCTAAGGTTCCTCCAAATTCAGTTCTGGGTTTGGAGTCAGTGTTGGAGGCTCAGTTTGTCTCTGCTGTCTGTTGGCTACCTGCAGAGATTAACTCTTTGTTAAGTCTGCAGAAGAACCAGCCTAGATCACAGCCAGCTGCACAAAGTGAAGTCAGCTCTGTGTGTAAAGAACCCTGACTAGAAGAGAATCCAGCAAGGTGTGGGAGCAGAGGATGCAGAATCTCACCTCCAACCCAGAGAAGGACAGCTGAATCGAGGAGAGCTGGCTGTGGGTGGTGAGTCCTCCTGTTCACACAAGCGTGAGGCAGGCTCCAGAGCACATGGTTGTGACTACCCCTGCCCCACAAGAGAGGGGAAGTGCAATCCATCAAGCTTTAAGAAAAGGGGGTTCCTGACTGCAGCGCCAGGATGAGAAAATGCAAATGGATAGCAGCCTGGGTCACAGTACATTCTTAAGCTATCCCACTACCCCGTGGGTGCCCGTCACTGGAGAAATTGTATGTTGTCCACCCACTACATCTTGAGAGAATGAGTGGTTTTATTTACCTGCATTGCTGCGGTACGCTTAGGTGCAGAACTCGGGCAAACCATTCTCCATCCTTATCTATGGAAACTGGCATCTCTGGGAGAAAGTGGGAGTCTAATCTGCCCTCTTACCGCCTCAATGAGGAATAGTGGGAGGGAGGGGGCAGCTGCGGGCCTCAGAGCCAAGATGGAGACCCTGCCTGATTAAAGAGCACTGCACCTGTGGGAAGTCTTCTTGCTGCCCTGGAGGACAGTGTTGGGACCTGGGACCAGGAAGGGAAGCTCTGATTCCACTACACCCTGCAGCACCTCACCTGGGGGGGGGCACCGTGGGCTGTTAGCGACATTAAACCCTGTGTGGCTGACCTTTGTTTGCATCTTTTCAATGAGAAAGGCTGGTGGGTCACAGTCCTGCTACTCTGTAGACAGTCTGACTCCCCTCAAACGCTCAAGAAGCACCGTAACCCCCAAATTAAATGTCTTTTAGTTACGATGTATCTCACTGAACTTTAGGTTATATTGGCCTTCAGCTGTGTCGTCCAGAGAATCCACTCCCGCCCACTTACTCAGCTCCTCAGTACACAGCATAGACCAAACTGCAAACTTGCATCCACCGAACCACACTGGTGGCTCTCCCCGATGAAAGTGTCCAACCCTGAGAATTCTCTCCCAGCAGAAGGGCCACCTCTGTGCATTGCCGGTCAGGAGGCATAGGGCTTCCCATGCTTTGGTTAAGGCTGGAATCCCCAGCCTCCAGGCAAAACAAGTAGCAGGCAACCCATAACCAAAACTGAAAGTAAAGTCAGAGGTGGATGTCCTGGGTCACAACTCTGGTTTTAATTCCTTGGAAGCTCGAGATTGAATGTTGGTGTTGTGGGAGCTGGTGACAGTCTCAGTTAAATGAGAGGCTTCTCATAAGAAAGCCCAGCAACAACACACAGGATTCCATCCAGGCGGCAGACGTCCCTTCCTTTCGCTAACCAGCTTTCCCACTCATTCTATCCTCAAACTAAAGTGGCAGCCAGCCTCATCCTTTTCCAGCCTGCATACACCCACACCCAGAGTCCTAGTAATATTTGTCTTCCCAATCTCCATACAGAAGGTTCTTCTGCCTGCCACCCAAGGGGGAGTCATTGTTCTGTCATTTGAGAACAAACCAGCAAGTTTGGATCTGTGGAGATTCCACATGCATCCCTTTAATCTACTGTGCACACTGTCCTCAGTGGCTGTGCGTCTGGACACACTGAAGTCAGCCACAAGGTTAAGCCATGCCAGCAGACCTCTTTCCGGAGGGGATTCTCTGAGAGCTAAAGGCATGAATTCCAGCCTATCTTGCATGATTTTGTTTTGTTTTGTTTCACTCATAAGTGTGGAAGTTCACTGCTCTGGAAAAAAAAGTATGTGTATGGGTATTCTATCTACACACACACACACACACACACACACACACACACACCTGTCTAGCCTGGTGCTCACGGATGCAGAAGTAGAGAGTATTGGATCCCCTGGAACTGGTCACAGACAGTTCAGCTGTCGTGTGGGTATCAGGAACTAAACCCAGTTCCTCTGCAAGAGCAGCCAGTGCTCTTGACTGCCGAACCATCTCTCCAGCTACCCTTTGACCAGGTTTGTGCAAGTCTATTTAGAGTTGAATTTATAGTGCATGGCCCTCAGGTCTATCACCAGTGCTCAGAATAAGAAAGAAAAAAGAAAGGAAGGAAGGAAGGAAGGAAGGGAAGGAATAAAGGAAGGAAGGAAAAAAGGAAGAAAGGAAGGAAGGGGAAGGGAGAGAAGGAGGGAGGGAGGGAAGGAGGAAGGAGGAAGGAAGGGAAGAAGACAGAAAGAGGAATTAGGGAAAGAAACAACCAAATGGTACATTATATTGAAGTAAACTCTAAAATGTAATGAATTCTCTTACTTCATAGCCTCTTCCTAAGGTGCATATTCAATTTTAATTTTTCCTTGAGCACCACCTAAACATGGCAGGAGCTACAGGTATGTGTTGTAGAGTCACATTGTCCCCTAAAATCATCTACCAAGTCTATCTAGTGTGTCTTATTAAAGCAAATGCCACTTACAATGCATCTCCACTGAAGTGCTCCTATGAGAATGGATGTATGGACACTGAGCAGGGATGTGGCTAACTCAGGGGTGGGGACAAACATTTCCAGGCTCCTATGTCCAGTCCCAAGGCTGAAGGTGAGCAGCTGCTTGCTCATTGGACCTGACCCTTCATAGCATCCGTAGCTTTGGATGTATTGATAGCTTGGATTTATTGTTTTTTGGTGGCTGCAGTATCAGTCACATCTCTTTGGGGACACCAGGCTACATTACAAAGTGTCTCTGTCCTGGCGCTGTCTAAACACCATTCTAGGGGTTCCTGTGCCCAGGAATCTCATGATTATGTCATATCACTAGAGTATTTGATGGCATGGCTCATGAAAGTTTAAAAGTTAAAAAAAAATAAGTCAGTAGCTTGCTGAGTCAACTGGCTGATACCAATGAAATGGCAATTTGATATCTACTAATACATACTAAACACAGCCCAGTTGCCCAGAAAGGCCACTTCTTACTGACCTCATCATCTTGACAGGTTCCCTTCTAAGAAAGAGAGGCTTTGCACTCCCACCGACTACATGTGTGGTGGTAAGGGACAGCTGTGCTTTATTCTGTGGGGAGGAACAAGGTGCTCATTCTTTTCTTTTCTTACAGATGTTGGATCTGCTACATTTTCTGACAGTAACAATTATTATCAGAGAAACTTCAAAACAAGATAAATTTACAGCCAAGCAGAATGTAGGTAGCTAGCTCAGTACCCTATGCCTAACTTCTCCAAAGACAGTAGGAAACCCACATTTTACTCATAGTTAGAAAATATGCAGACGACTTCTCACATTGACATTTACAGGGGAAAATACAGATCATGGGGTTCATCTAACTTCCTAACAAACAAACAAAACAAACAAACACAAAAGTCTTTCCAAGTTTGCACCACAGTTCTTTCTGACAATGTACTGATATGTATTTTGATGGTACACACAAAAAAACAAAAAGAACCATTTTTTAATGTGCCTTTTCTAGGGCTGGGAGGGAAGATGACTCTGTAGGTAAAGGACTTGTCCAAGTACAGCTTGGATCACCAAATAATATGATGGGCGGGTGTGGTGGCCATGGTAACGCAAGTGCTTGGGAGGATGGGAGGCATAAGGGGAGATCTCTGGATCCAGCAGCAAGCTTACCTAACCAAGCAAGAGAGCTGGGTTCGGTTGCCTCATGCCCAAGGTGAAACAGGACCAAAGAAGACAATGTCAGCCTCTAGCTCCACATGCAAAGGCACCCAACAGTGCATGTGCACACCCCCACATGTGTGCTCTCACTGACATACACACGGATGTATAGCACATGTGCACATGCAGGAATAAACACAATTGCTTATTTTGAAACTGGTATGATCTCCTCTGGTACAAATTCATTTTAATCATTTTGTGAGAAATGAACGTATAAAGTGTCCAAAATTCAACCAGTTGGGGTCATCCAATAGCTAGTCACCCCATTCTTGTGTCTTAAGGGCCTCTCTCTGAGCTCTGGACCACAGGGCGGGATTTCTGGTTCCTGACGGTTGTGATAGGTTTGCAAACTGTTTCAGTGAAGTGTTTATTCTGGGAGCCTCATTTCCCTCTGCTTGGCCACCTACACCTCATTCCTCAACCAAGGCAGTAAATGTCTAAAATTGGTGCTGGCTCTGGTAAATGTGGTGATGACATCAGCCTGTGTCCTAGGTCCTGGAGAAAAACCGTGACCACTCACTCGGTCACTTGTGGCCAGTTAGGTCCCAGCGGCACTGTCTTGTCTGCACAACCCCAGGACAGCCACGGGGCGGGGGGGGGGGGGGGGTCTCAAAGGCTTGCTCTGTCAGGATCAGAAATCAGGGGACGGTGGAGGGAAAGAAAAAAACCACACAGCCGATTCGAAGGAGGACCGACCTCAGGTCGCAAGGCAATTCGCCTTCTCTGACTTCACCGAACTGTACACCGAACTGTTGCCATGCTAAATTTTGTTAAATGCTGTGTGCGTGCGTGTGCGTGCGCGTGTGTGTAATGGGCGGCAACTGCCCAAACCGTGGGGCTGGGGCTGGGGCTGCTGCTCTGAATGTCGATTAAGCTAGACTGCTGCATACTTAGTAAGAATGCACTCTTCGCGAATTAGCAAACCGCACTTAACCACAGAAGTTTCTAGCTACAAGTGCCACAGAAGAAAACCTCAAAAACACCATGTGAGAGCGGGGGATAGGGATCATGCGGAAGTGCTGCTTCCTCTGGGTAGTTCTTTGATGGATGGTGGGGGAGCCAGGGACTGAGGCACCCTTACCTCCTGTCTCTGGGATCGCAAAGACTTGCCTTTAAGGAGGGCAACAAGACCCCAGTGACTGCTCGCCAAAGGGTGGTGCTGCTACTGGGGAGTGTGCTACTGAGCTGAGAGTCATCCACTGCGGTGTACACACAATCTACTTAATGGCTGTCCAGGGGCTGAAGCAACTGCGCCTTCCTGCTCTTCCCTACAGACAGTAGCCAGCTGAGGACTTTTATGTCCATCCTTACAGGGTATCAAGGTGTCAGGGTTAGCTGTGGAGTGGAGGGGCCTGGGTGTTGCTGACGCTTTGAGAGCTGGAACCTGTCAGGCTCCTGGGTACCAAACTTTCCCAGCAGAAAATCAAGAGCGGTATTAGAATTAAAACTCAGAGTTGTCAATACATCTCTGCTTGTAACACAGGGGCAAGCGTCAATCTGCGCTAGCTCTGAGCCGCCCTGTCGATCTCTGCGCCCAGATTATCTGCAATTTCACCTGTGCCTGGCACGCCTGGGCGGGCTGACACTTGCAAGCTCCACAAGCGGCTGAGACACTTGGCTGGAGGCTGCAACCCAAAGCTGCAGAGCACTGGCCTGCCCAGCACTCTGGGTGCCAGACTTTCCAGAAAGTTTCCGTTTACCGCTCGCTACAAATGCCCCACCCTCATCACTACTTACCAATAGCGGAGACCAGCAGACAGACAACACACACATGATCCCCATGAGCTGGATGGCGGTCTCGGTGGTGATCCGGCCCCACTGGGCGCTGGACTGCGAGGCGGCGGCCTTGGCCCGGCAGCGGGACACCAGGGCTTTGATGGTGGCCAGGTTGCAGGCAAAAGTGACCACCAGAGCCAGCAGCCCCAGGCAGGCGAAGGTGGTGGCAAAGGCCACGCTGCCAGGCTCGTGCGCAGGGTCGGTCTCGTTGCCCACTGGCCCGGTGCTGATGAAGCACCACGTGCCGGGCCACTGCACGCTGTATCGGCCCACCCCCAGCACAGGCAGCAGAGCGAAAGCAAGCACCGCCAGCCACACACCTAGCAGCACCGCGCGCGTGGCGCGAGTCTTCATGTGGCTGGCGTACCAGTGCGGCGCGCGGATAGCCAGCGCGCGCTCCACGGCCATGGCACTGGCCACCAGGAGCGAGGACAGCCCGAACACCGTCATGGTCAGCCCGAAGAAGGTGCACAGGCGACCCGATGGGTCGAGCTGCTCCCAGCGCCGCTGTGACAGGTACACGAGGATGACCACGGGGCTGGTCAAGAGCTGCCCCACCAAGTCGGTGAGGGCCAGCCAGCCAATGCACAGCAGGAAAGACTTCTTTCGCTTGCTCTCGCGGCGCCGGTAGCTGCGCGACACAAGCAGCATGGCCAGCGCGTTGCCCACGAAGCCGGTAACCATCATGGTGATGGGGAAGGCCACCGACACCGAGCCGCAGTCCTCCGCAGCAGCGCTTGACAGGTTGCTGCGCGCTTCGCCGGAGCGCTCCGGCGCCCACATGCCGGCCGGCCGGAGTAGCGGGGCCGCGGAAAAGCGCGCGGGGCGAGGGGCTTCCCCGCTCAGGTGCGGGGTAGCCGCGCGCGCGGGAGGACGGCGCGGGCAGGAACTCTGCTCTCCATCACCCGCCGCCGCCCGCGCCAGGCTGCGGGGTCCGGGCAGGCGCCGCCTGACGCCGCGCGAGGCTCCACCCGCGGCTGGGAGCCTGAGGGGCGGTGCCGCGCGTGGGCAGGCTGAGGGCGGGGTCCGCCGGGATCACCTGGCGCAGCGCCCCCTTGGCCAGCACTTGCTAGCCCTGGGGCTCTTCCTGCATCCGACTTTGTTAATTGATACCTTAAAAAAAAAAAAAAAAAAAAAAAAAAAAGTAAGGGCCAAGTTAGACGTGTTGGTGTCCGCGCGGATCGCAATGCTGATTTCTGATCGTGTTTGGCTGTCATTGAATTTTCGGGGGTTCTTTGTTTTATTTAGGGAAAATATATAATATTTACAATGAGAAAGAATAGTGATGAGCTGTGCTTTAAGTCTTCAAATTATTGCTTTATTTACTTCGAACTAATCCCAAATTCATATTGCGAAAGTATTTTTTTTCCCTAGGATAATGTCAGTTTAAACGTTTAAGAGCAGTTGATGTCATTCGTGGACGTAAAAGCAAGCAAACACATGGATGGGAGTACACCCTAAATTCACGTTTTCACCAATGAGTGAAATTCTAGTCTAAAAATATTGAAAGCATTTCAGAATTCATTCATCAAAGAAAATAATGCCACCCCATAGTTACATCAAAAAAATCCTATTTGTTAATAATTAATAGAATTACAAATTAAATTCTATTAATTTATAGTATTAATTAAATATCAATAATATATCATCTCCCTTTCTATCCCCCACTCTTGTGTGTGCGTGAGCATGTGTGAGTGTGTGTGTGTGTAGGTAGGTATGTGTGAATGTGTGTGTGTGCATGAGCATGTGTGTGTGAGTGTGTGTGTGTAGGTAGGTATGTGTGAATGTGTGTGTGTGCATGAGCATGTGTGTGTGTGAGTGTGTGTGTGTAGGCAGGTATGTGTGACTGTGTGTGTGTGTAGGTAGGTATGTGTGAGTGTATGTGTGTGTGAGAGAGAGCACGTGTGTGTGTGTGTGTAGGTAGGTATGTGTGAATGTGTGTGTGTGCATGAGCATGTGTGTGTGTGAGTGTGTGTGTGTAGGTAGGTATGTGTGAATGTGTGTGTGTGAGAGCACGTGTGTGTGTTGTGTAGGTAGGTATGTGTGACTGTGTGTGAGAGAGAGAGCACGTGTGTGTGTGTTGTGTAGGTAGGTATGTGTGACTGTTGTGTGTGTGTGTTGTGTAGGTAGGTATGTGTGACTGTTGTGTGTGTGTGTTGTGTAGGTAGGTATGTGTGACTGTGTGTGAGAGAGAGAGCACGTGTGTGTGTGTGTTGTGTAGGTAGGTATGTGTGACTGTTGTGTGTGTGTTGTGTAGGTAGGTATGTGTGACTGTGTGTGTGTGTGTAGGTAGGTATGTGTGAGTGTATGTGTGTGAGAGAGCACGTGTGTGTGTGTGTGTGTGTGTGTGTGTGTGTGCGCGCGCGCGCGTGCGCGCGTGTGTGCACTTGCTTGCATGGAGGTCAGACTTCAGCATCAGGTGTCTTTCACTGTGACTCTGCACCTGTTGATTCTCCTCCCACACCCCAGCACTGGGTTACTCAGACTTTGGGAATCTCAGTTAAGTCTTTGTGGCTGAATTCTATTCATGGTGCCATCTCCCTAGGCCCTAAAGCTTGCTGTGAATACCCACATGAGAACATGTGTTGGCAAAGACGACTAGTCTCTCCCTCGCCTTAACTCTTTCATTGTTACATTTTTCCATCTCTAGTTATCTACTTTTTGGCTGTTCACCTTGCAAATAACTTCGAGGCCCTGGTGGTTGGTTTCCTGTTGGTACTTTTTGCCATCTGCAAGAGTTGACTTAGTTGGTATGAAACAACACTCCCCTCTAGTGACTAAAGGCTGGCATGCACTATTCTGCACTAAAGAGAATTTCTTTTTAAAACATTTAGCCTTGTGTTGGTACTTGTGTGAATATGTTCATGTATGTGTGGATGCCCATGATGGCGGAGGCCCCGGGGACAATCTGGGGAATCAGCCCAAGCATGCTGTTCACTTCCTTTGAAGCTGCATCTGTTATTGCCTGGAGCTCACCAATTGGGCTAGAATGACTAGTCAGTGAGCCTGGGGGATTCCTGTCTCACTTCACAATGATGGGGTTACAAATCCCCACCACTAGACAGAGCATTTCTACATGGACCTTGGGGGTTGAACTCAGCCTGTACTTGCAAGGAAGTCATTCCCCTTTCCTCATTAAGGATAGCTTCCCAATGGTTACTATTTGCTTTGCTTAGGGAATCTGATGTCTTCCTTAGAAATCTAGTCATTAGTAATAGTAATCATCCCCCCCTTGCATTCACTAACTTGCATCTCTGGTTAGCAAATAAGCCAGTAAAAACTGAAATTAAAGAACCATGCCTTCATATTTCAAAAAAAAATTAAAGCCTATATTTACCTATCACCATATTTTAAATTCTGCTTTAAAGTATTTTAATACATTAGTTTATCTCACTTGTAACTTGGTTTTGATTCACATTTCAATATTTAACTAATGTATATGAAGTTGTTTCATCATATTGAACTTCCACAGAGACTCTGGCCTCAGAACTAGACCCATCATTACCTTGTGAAGAACCTACAATTAGTAGTGAAGTGTCTGCCAGAAACTGTCTTAGTCTTAGGGATACCAATAAACACACAGAAGTCTCTGCAGTTATTGAATTTAAAATTAAACCCCTGATTTTTCAAAAGCCCCACAGGGGGAAGGATACAGATCCCAGAGGCTTTTGTTTCGTAGAATGATTTGCTCTGGAGGTGGCATCCTATAACACTGTAGTGACTCTGGACTGCACTTACTTTCTCCTGTGGACACTTGACTGTCTCACTGGACAGTTCACATCTGTTGCTATCTCCTTCCCTTTCTCAGGCCTGCCTCTGTGACTGTGTTCATTGCAGATGACTTCCACTGGGCTTCTGTAATTTGCTGGCCATCAATGGGGTTGACACTCTGCCTCTGATTCTTTCAATCCCCTGCTGAGTCCTGAATTGCTCACCAGAGTATAGGCACTCCTTTAGAAGCATCCATGCTGTAGACTTAGTCAACAATTTAACCATTTCAGCACTGGCTTTCTGTCTGCTCAGTACTTGGGCAAAGTTAAGCTGTGAAACATGGATCAGGGTGTATTCTTTTGCATCTCAGCTGTGGGCCCAATTCTGAGAATCTCTTGTTAAACCTGTGGCTCTCCATGCTTGACTTCAATCACTGGCACCTTTCACCTATAAGGCCCTTCCTCATCCCTGCTTTCCAGAGTGTTTTCATGCAATTTGAGTGATAGCTTCGTTCCGATAACAGCTCTCAGTTCCATGTTTCCTTTTTTTTTTTCATTTAAAATTAACCCCTTTGATTTTTTCATGCCTTTGAATGTTTGAATGTTTTCTACTGAGATTAATACTTTAATAATATTTAAATGTTTTGGTATTTAAAACTAACATTTATTAGCATCTTCTAGGCAGTATGATATTGGCATACAGAGACATTGTTGTTCTGCTTGTTGTTGTTTTTGTTTGTTTTTTTTTTTGTTTCACTTTTTAAAGACTAGATTTCCATATGTAGTGTTGGAGCCTGCCCTGGAACTTGATCTATAAACCATGTAGGCCTTGAACTCACAGAAATCCACCTGCCTCTTCCTCCCAAGTGCTGGGATTAAAGGCTGACATTACTTTTTTAAATGTGTCCTTTCTAAAATTCAAGCATTAAAACTTCTTACGATGGTTTCAGAAGTTGAGTTTATATGTGTACCCTTCAGCCTACACTATTCTATCACAGGTACATGGGGGGAACTAAGATAGATATAAAGATCAGTGAAAGAGAATGTTCTAGAATTACATGTATGAAGTAGATATGTGTATGAACTCTATTTCACATATACACACACCACAGTACATATTCACAAATTCAATTGTTTTCATCACAGGTGTTAAAAAGAACAGTCTCCAACTAATGCTGTTTATGAAACTGATTATGGTGCTACATAATTGTAATCTCAGCACTTGTGAGGCTGAGGCAGGAGAAATTACATGAGTTTGAGAACCTCGCTGAACACTACATGACCAGATCATGTCTGAAATAACAAACCATTCAAAACAGGTTAACCATCTGTATGAAAATTAAAAAAAAATATGACCTCACAACATATAGAATGATTAAAGATTTAAATGTTCTTGAACGTTAAACCTAGACTAAAACAGGACATTTTTATAAGACCCGTACCTCTGCAGCTTATTTTGTTTGTTTAGTAACACCATCACCGCTTTTGGTCAATGCACTTGGAGATCTTTCATCCTTGAATGCTAATAATTTAACCAATTATTTTTGAATGCTT
Source organism: Phodopus roborovskii (assembly GCF_943737965.1). Lineage (NCBI taxonomy): Eukaryota > Metazoa > Chordata > Mammalia > Rodentia > Cricetidae > Phodopus > Phodopus roborovskii. Next base: position 16,241,496 of record NW_026125278.1, on the reverse strand, counting down.
GGATTCTTTGGTGTTTATCTTTACTGTCAATTTAGCTGTATTTAGTTGCTTAAGAGACACACCTTTGGGCTTGTGTGTAAGGGTGTTTCCAGGGGATTGACTAGGGACTGGAAGCTCACTCTGGGTGTGGGAAGCTTCACCCACTGTGCTGAAGGTCCTGACAGAAATGGGAAAGAAGAAAGCTAGCAGATCTCAGCATTAATCCAATGTGACCACCTGCCTTGCTCATCTGCCAGGATGAAGGCATCCCACAAAGTACTGTCTCCCCACTCCACCCCAAACCGTAAAACAAGTAAACACCTGAGTTGCTTTGTAATAACAATGAAAAGTAACTGATACAGAAAATTGCCACTGAGAAGTGGGGATATCATGGTGACTACCTACAGTCCCAAAGTTGTGTGCTGGGGTGGCAGAACTGGAGGGGGTGGGTCTGCCCAATTCTTTTGCGGGCCAGATGAAGACAAGTGCCTTAGACCCTAAGGGACACGCTAAGATATGGTGTTTGCCCTGCTGGGTTTTGGTTCCATTTTGGCTCAGTTTCCCCATGTGCCACCCCATCCCGCCTTTTAGTATGTGAATGTTTATTCTATGCTGAATTTTGGAAATTTTTAACTTATGTTTTGGTTTTTGTAGGGTTTGGTGATTTGAATAGGAACGGTGCCCACCGACTCATATTTCAATGCTTGGCCTGTAGGCAGTGGCCCTGTTAGGAAGTGTGGCCTTGTTGAAGGAAGTATGTCACCATGGGGCAGGTTTTGAGGTCTCAGATGCTCAAGCTAGACGTTGTATCACTTTCACTCTGCTGCCTGTGGTTCAGGATGTAAAACTCTCAGTTCCCTCTCCAGAATTATGTCTGTCTGCATATTGCCATGATGACAATGGACTAGACCTCTGAAAGTGTAAGCCAGCCCCAATTAAATGTTTTCCTTTGTAAGAGTTACGGTAGTCATGGTGTCTCTTCACAGCAACAGGAACCCTGAGACATAGCGGCAAGGCATTGTCTTGAGTCTCAGAGTAGACAGGACATTGGAACAACCATAGCAGTTGAGACTGGGAACTTTTAGAAACTAAATGCACTTTACATTATGACATGAACATGAGGCTTTAGGATACAGGGGGTGGGATGTTTCGATTTATGTATTTGGATGTCAGATTGACAAGGGGTGAATTTGGGTTAATCTTGTCAACTTGACTTCATATACAATCACCTAGGAAAAATGCCTTTGGGTATGTCTATGGGGGTGCTTCCAGAGAAGTATGGGGAAAGACACCCCATGTTGTGTGTTGGCAGCACTGTTTCCTGGGCCAAGGCCCTGGAGTAAGAGAAAAGAAAGCCAACCCAGTACCAGCGTCCAGCTCTCTGGCTACAATGTGACCAGATACTTCCAGCTCCTGTTGCCTTAGCTTCCATGATACTGTATCTCCTCAAACTGTTAGCCAAAGCAAACCCTCCCTTACCTAAGTTTATTTTGTTAGTCATTTTGTAACAGCAAGAGAAAACCAATAAAGGTTATTTCCACATTTTGCTAAGAGAAACAATGTTTCAGCAATGCACACTGGTGTATTTGTGGGATTCTCTTGTATGGTCAACTTCCACTAAAGAGTAGGCTGGGCTGATGTCTCCCAGATTAGTCTTCACAGCATCTGCTTTACCTTTAACACTGACAATGCTCAAATAGACCTTTAAGATTCTTCCCCAGTACTGTGTTTGAGATTTCCCTGTCTTAAAAAAAAAAAAAAAAAAAAAAAAAAAAAGTTACTAACCATATATCCAGTGTTCATTCTTTACTCTTCCATTATCCAGTAATATTAATTCTATGTTCAAATAGATCTCATACATATTCACTTGGCTTAATCTCTTTAGCCACTACCCTGGTTTAAATAATTTAAAAATCTTTTACTGTTTTAAAAATTGCCTTAATTTTATAAAAGCATTTAAACAAAGCAAATCTAAACTAAAGAGCATTTAAAAATTTCAACCCATATTTTACTTCCAAATTAACTAACATAAGAGATGGGGCCATTTCCTTTATATTAAGAAGATATTCTCCTTTTAAAATGTATGCTTCTGCTTTTCTTGTGTTTGAAGCACTCAGTGTAATCTGTGGAATATACTTTATGGTGACTATGAGTCAATCCCCTGTGTTCACTCAGTAATTCCCAATGGAACTGACACTGTTCTCATTTGCAGAAACCCTGCAAGGAGAGATGCCTGCCTCTCACCTCTGCCCTGCTCTTCACCGTTTCTCTGTAGTTTTGAGGATTCCCGTGTAAGGTGGCATCTGAATTCCTATATGAAACTCACCCGCCCAAAAAAAAAACCCTTACATCTTAACCCCCCAGACACCAGGGATGAACTCAGTGCTTCCAATTTCACACATTAGGCAAGTGATAATGTTGCTGAGTTATCCCTATCCTTAAGCTGTCCAAGCAGGCTTTGGGTTTCCAAGTCTCTTGCTTTAGTATCTCACGTAGTTATAACCAAGGCTTGCACCACCAGGCCCAGAGCAAAACTGAATTTAAAATTTTTATTTCTTAACAAATGGTAGTGATGATTTATTTCATTCTAACAGGCACAACTAACATCATATTAAAACACAATTCTTCTCTACACTGAAATCCACCAAATACACATTGCACCGCCAACGCTTGGTTGTAAGTAAATGCTCTTCAGTGGGAGCAATGGGGTCTTGGAGAGGTTGGTGCTCTATGGCGGTGGCAGAGGTGAAGCAGTGCATGAGGGTAGGATGGGTTACACAAGAGCCAACTTTAAGTGCTGCTTGACAACGCTCAGCAATTTTAATGAAAAATATAGTGCAGTACTGAATTATATAACCCATGCACAAGGTAAATGGATGTAAATGTACATATTCCCAAGTAACAGGATACACAAGAAAGCTCACATGAAGATGCTGTGCACTGGGCGTTGGTGGTGCATGCCTTTTATCCCAGCACTCGGGAGACAGAGGCAGGTGGATCTCTGTGAGTTCTAGACCAGCCCAGTCTATAAGAGCTAGTTCCAGGACAGCCTCCAAAGCCATAGAGAAACCCTGTCTCAAACAAACAAACAAACAAACAACAAAAGAAAACAGAAAAAAGGAAAGTGGCCATGCTCATCAAAGCATAGCAGAAACCATTAATTTCAAATGTAGTGAAAAAGGACTTCAAAGTAAAGAAAGCTAACATGATTACTCACACAATGGCTAACGGAGCAGTCAGGTACATACATCATACACCTCATGGGGTGAGGCAAAGCATATTCTAGTAGCATTTTTTTTTCTTAAAACTTACAAGTCTAATCAGAGAAGGGAAATTACAAACCCAGACAGGGGATAATTTTACAGACACCTGACAAGTACCCTACAAGACCAAGGTCCTGAAACAAGAAACTGTCTCAAACCAGAAGACAACAAAATATTTAGTGAAATATTCTTGGCTGGGTCCTGGAATGAAAAAAGGACATAACTGTAAATATTAAAACTCAAATAATCCCTTAAGTTTAATAAAACTGGTTTTTTAGATATCACCGCTCATCAGAACATGCTTTAGGCAGAGACAAATCTTAGTAGTGTAGAAAAGTATTTCACAACAGTAGACTTCCTTTATAAGTAGACTTCCTTTCTTTATAAGTACATATAGCAGAACTTAAATTATTAGGAAAAGGACAATTTAAGTTACAAGAGCTAGTTGGGAACAAGTCTAAGATAAAGGTCACACTTTCATAATTAATATTTCTCCATGCCATTATTAGGGGGCTGTTGGTCCAACAAAATCTGACAAAAAAGACCTGTTACATCATTTGTAATAGCTAGAACCTAGAAACAACCTAGATGCCTCACAACTGAAGAATGGACACAAAAGATGTGGTACATTTACACAACAGAGTACTACTGAGCAGAAAAACAAAACAAAACAATGGAGTCTTGAAATTCCCAAGCAAATGGATGGAACTAGAAGAAACCATCCTGAGTGAGGTAACCCAGTCACAAAAACAAACAAACAAACAAACAAAAAAAAAAAAAAAAACATGGTATGTACTCACTCATATATGGCTTTTACACATAGAGCAAAGGATCACCAGCCTACAATCCACACTACCGGAAAAACTAGGATAGAAGGAGGACCCTAAGAGATTCATACCAGGTCCCTTACAGAAGGAGATAGGGGCAAGATCTCCTGAGCATATTGGGAGCTGGGGTGGGGGAGGCAGTGAGTGGAGAACAAGTTAGGAGAAAGAGAAGGGGAGAAGGGGAGGGGGGAGGAGAACATGAGGGGCAAGGAAGATTGAGTCAGGGGAGAAATAGAGGAGAGCAAGAAAAGATATAGAGGGAGCCATTGTAAGTTTGATGAGAAATCTGGCACTAGAGAAATGTCCAGAGATCCACAAAGGTGAACCCAACTAACAATCTGAGCAATAGAGGAGAGACTACCTTAAATGCCCTTCCCTGATAATGAGACTGATGACTACCTTACATGGCATCCTAGAGCCTTCATCTTGTAGCTGATGGAAACAGGAGGAGACACCCACAGCTAAACAGCAAGCCAACCTCCTGGAATCCAGTTGCAGATAGGGAGACATGATGAGCAAAGGGGTCAAGATCAGGCTGCAGAAAACCAGAGACAGCTGACCAGAACAAAAGGGAGCTCAAACCCCAGACTGATAGCTGGGAAACCAACGTAGGACCCACCCAGACCCCATGAACATGGGTGTCAGTTAGAAGGCCTGGGCAGTCTAAGGGACCTCTGACAGTGGAACTAGGATGTATCCCTGGTGCACAAAAGGACTTTCGGAGCACATTCCCCATGGAGGGATACTCCCTTAGCCTAGAGGCAGGAGGGAGGGCCTAGACCCTACTCCTAATGACTTGACAGATTTTGATGATCCCTCCTAGAAGGCCTCACACTCCCTGTGGAGTGGGTGAGGAATAAAATGGGGGTGGGAGGCAGTAGAGCAGGGGAGGATGGGAGAGGGAACTGGAATTGATATTAAAATAAGGGGGGAAAACCCCACAATAAACAAAAAAGACTTGCTACAATCGGTACCCAATGCACAATATGTAGATCCACACAGGGCCTGACAAAGCTGCAAAAAGTTCTGAAGATGGGGCCACACAGGGTTTCTAGTAACCAGTCTCTCATGCAGTCTCACCTGAGGTGAGGCATACAGAGGCACAGCTCCTTTAAGAGGCCATGCTGTTCAGATGAGCACTTGAGGAGTCTGCTTGCTACTTGGAACTAGGGAGTACAGGCCCAGAAAAATTCCCAGATCTGGGACAGTTTGGTGCAGCTGGAATGGATAGGTCAAGTTAGACAGAGTCTGTCACCAGCACCAAGTGCTAAGTGGAGACATGTAGTGGGTGGTCTGATTGTTTAAGATTTGTCTTTCATGGTCAGAGAATGCTGTAGTTGCAAGGAGGCAGACATGCAAAAAGTCAGGTCCAAAACAAACACAAGCAAACAAACAAAACAAAACCAAAAACCCTCTGAACTGGTACAATGTGCTTTACAATGCACTTAGATACTGAAGAAATGAAAATGGATATCGACAGTCATATAAAAATACTTTCAAAACAATTTTAAAGAGAAGGTGAAGTAACAAAAACAATAAGCAGTAAGGATGGGAAATACAAAAAGTATCTAGATCCTGCATGTTGATTTGTTGACTTTGAATTTTTAAATTCAATGAACAAAAAACAAAAGTAAACAAAAAACAACAAAAGCAGCAGCTGCTGAGACAGGACTGTGGGAAAAACCACTGAATTAAACCAGCCTATATATTTTAAGTATGTCTTAACTTTAAAATAGAAGTCAGAAAAAGTGTTGTGTTAGGAGAGAGGTTAGAGAGACCAGATTTGACCAGGGGAAACCTCCTGAAAGTCTTGGTAACAAACATGCTGATCCCTTGGCATGTGAAGAACTCAGAGGCTGGATGAGACATGATAAATCTTGTTGGCTACATAGTTCTCATGACTTACTATTACATGCCATTCTTTCATATGGCATGGGTAGAAATTTCTATTACAGTTTGCTTTTGCAGACCAAATGGCCTTTTAAAGTTGACAGATGCCCTTTATCTGTTCAAACATAGAGCTGATTTGTGCACACTGCACATTCCATACTTGTAGAAATACAGTTATGTATGTTACCTTGAAAAGTTTGCATGTTTCCAGAAAAAGCAATTCAAAAAAACAAAAACAAACATACAAAAACCAAACCAGACACCTATGAAGACAAGTAGCCCAGGTGATCCAGCCTCTTGGAATGCCTCTGTTGCTGTTTACTTAAACAACTGCATCTAGAACTTCAAAGTTTTAGTTGAGGTGGTTCAGTCCCACAGACTACTCTAGCCAGAACATCAGAAGCTCTGCAATTTCCAATCACACAGAGACTGGACAACAAATAACACAGCTAGCTCTCCCTGGACTTAATCATTTCTTCAATTTTCTCAAGGTCCCCTAGCAATGCCATCACACACAGACAACAGGAAGTAATTTTAAGAACACAATGCCCACACTCTCAATAGGTGGGGTAGGTAATTTTTGGCTGTTCAATGGGTTATGGATGTCTATTTAGGGGGGGTTGGTTGAAAATTGTTTTTGGTCATGGTAAGGGAGGAAACTAAACAAGGGAGTCTGGGTGCAAAGATCTTTCTAAAAAGAAAAAGGGGTACATAGAAATGATAGGATAAAAGGGTAGATTATTGAATGTATTTTAAATTTAAAAGCAACTATTAATCTCAAGTATTTTACATTGGGATGGAGTTTTGTATATTGATAAAAATTTAAAACTAGTTTGTTTTAAAATACTGTATATATATTCCTACTTTTAAGGTACTGCACCTATGCAGCTCATTAATATATATATATATATATATATATATATATATATAATTAAGAAATTCAGGTTAGTAGTTATCTTTAAAAAAATTTTTGTAGTCATGGTAGATGCTTTCAACGTTAAATAGGTTATGTTTTAGATAGATAGGTGCTCTTCAAACACTTCAGAGATCTGCAGAATATGACATTTAAGATATTTTAATGCATAGGCTTTTCATGACATAAAGACATGTCTGCTTCTGACAGCACTAATTTACTTCAAAAAAGAATGATAGACATTGAAAAACCTCCATATGGACTTGCTTTCATCCTGGCAAAGTTAGCCCCAGGACAAGAAACTGCCTGTATTTCAACTCCTGACATTATTCTGTCCAAATTTAAGCACTGCTGAACTTTGGCAAGACAAGGTAGGGCAATCCTTCAAAATCAGGTATTTGAGGCCTGTAGGCCAAAGATGGATGCCCAACATTGCAGAGAAAACTAGGGTGACTGTCCAGGCAGCCAGATGTTTGTTGTTTCCTCTGTACATCCTGTTTACTCAGGTAATATTATATCCTTGGATCTCTAATGAAGTTGAAGATTAGATAATCATGGTTTTACAGTTTTGTTACCAAATTCAGAAGACTCACAAGAGATGTTAAGTATATAAGGTTGAGAGACATAAAAGTTTTAAGTTGATTAAGAAAATGTGTTAAGGCCTAAAAAGGTATCTTTTTTGGATGGCAAAACAAGGTATAATAAGAAGTGGTTTAGGTATAAAACTTTGGACTCATCAAGATAGGACATGCCAATTTCTCCAAATTTGCCAAATATAGTCTAGGCATTATAAATGTAATTTTTTTGGGGGGGGGGTCTGATAACCACTCTTACTATAGTTTTACTGTGTTTAAGTTAAAAACAAAACAAAGCCAAACAACAACAACAACAAAAAAAAAACAACTTACTTAGCCAAAAAGAGGGAAATGTTGTGGGATAATCTTTTTATGCAGTGCACAAGTGTGTTTCTGCCTACAGCACCTTTTGATTGGTTTATTAAAGACTAAATGGCCAATAGCTAGGCAGCATAGGGATTTCCAGTGAAGGACTCTGGGGAGACATGAGGTGGGGGATGCCATTGAGACACTGAAGAAGTCATATTACAGAATGAGAGGTAAAAAGTCCTGTGGCAAAATTTAGGGTTTAAAAGGTTATAAGCTAGTTAGAAACAAGCCTAAGCTAATAATCAAGCTTTCCTAAGAAGTCTCCGTGTCATGATGTGGGAGGTGGCTGTCCCAAAATTCCCAACAAAGTTTACTGTCTTTGCAACCTTTCTGTTGCATGTGTTTGATTCTTTCTCATTACCTTCTTATTCAGATCCAATGTTTATATTTCAAAGATGGGCACTAACATACAAAAGTCCAGAAATGTTAATTACATATGGTACGGTCCTTGTTTTCACACAAGCATGCACCATTGTCAGTAAGCTAGATTTGATATATACAGTTCCGATGAACATGATTTATTTGAACTCAGTCACTAATCACTGACTTGACTCAAAGAATAATTGATTTTCTGTTGTAGTAGCTAAAATGTTCTAGAATTTCATATATATTTGGTCAAGACATGCTGTTATGGCATGTATGCTGTCCGCTCTGTAAAATCTAGAATCACTTGTGTGAAGGGCCCTTCTGGATATGTCTGTTTGGGGATTAACCTTGTTACACTAACTGGTGGGAAAGGACTCACCCTAATTATGGGCAATCTGCTGAGACAGGAATTTTTGACTTTTGAGAAAGTGAACTGAGTAGCAGCATGCCCTATAGCTTTCTGTTGATTCTGAGTGCTGTCAGTTGCTTTGACTGGCTGTATATTGAACTCCATGAAACAAATTAACCCACCCTTTAAAGCTATTGTGAGGGTATTTCATTACAAAAAGTAGAAATAGTCTATGTTCCTAAATATGTATTGGAAAGTGTAGATCCTTTTGCAGTGTTTGTTCTTTAGTAACTTATACCAGATCAGTTGGTGGTTGTTTTTTCAATTCTTCTGTTATTTTCTACTGAATCATGTCAATTATAAGAAACCTATATTCCACCCTTGCATAATTCTGCTTTATATTGTGAAGATGAACAGGCATATTAATGAATTGCCCTTCAATCCATTAATATTTATCACATCTTTCAAACACGTTTCAGGAGCTAACACATTTTTCTCCAGGTTTTGTTCTCTTCCTCTTACTTGGAACCTGTTTTCACTCAGTATAAGCCAACAGGCACACCTGTTCAGTGACTGGATGAGTCTTCACTAGTGATATTGTTTGATCTTACTGGAAATAATTTTGTTATTTCTTTTCAGAGTATGCGGGATTACCTCTTTGCCTTCCACAGGTTCATTACCTTTTGGTCCCATTTAGAGCCCGCTTTGGGACTCAGTAATTTAACTTACCTCCATGGTGAGGCTGGATCACTGCACCATACACCCATCTTGTACAAGTACACTTCAACTTCCCTTTCAATGGCATGTTAGCACATACAAGTCCCACCAAGTATATTCATACATGTTGTCCTATGCCATAAAAACTCAACACACAAGGATATTTCAGAGTTTGGTCAGAGACCTTGTGAATTCCTTTAGGTCTTTAATGGTAGGTTAGTACCATATCTACACTTCTGTATTTTATGTTGCAGACAGCCTGCCTCCCATCTGAAGTTAACTGATGGGGTTGTCCTGTATATGCCTATCTTATTGGCTGTTGAGTAAAACATTGTTGGCCAGTAGGGCAGCAAGACAGGCGTGTGTAAGACACGAGAATTCTGGGAAGTGTAGGCAGACATTTCAGTCCAGGAGAGGATCCTCCCCTGTAGTGTTCTTTGAAACCTACAGCCCTAGTCCATAGGGAGAACATGCCTAACTCAGTGGGGTAGGAAATAGGTGTATGTGGTGGTTGGAACGAAAATGTCCCCTTGCAGACTTACAGGGAGTGACATTATTGGATCCATGACCTTGTTGGAGGAATTGTGTCATCAGGAGTGGGCTCTGAGGTCTCAGATGCAGAACTTGGCTTTTCCTCTTCAAATCCATGTCAGACTGCACACTGCCATGCTTCCTACCATGATAATGGACTACACCTCTGAATTGCAAGCTAGCCCCAATTAAATTAGGTGCTGTGGTCATGGTGTTTCTTCACAGGAACAAAAACCCTACCTATGACCTGGTCAGAATCCTTCAAGACTATCATCAAGGACGATTAACAACAAACTTACCAGCCTATAGGAAGATTTAAGATGGTAGTATACTTAGTTTATCTAGACTGGATTCAGGAACAAATGAAAAGGAAAACTGAGGAAGATCAAATTACACCTGGTACAAAACTCAGCTGTGGCAGTGCACACCAGCAACCCCAGCACCTGTGAAGCCAAGGAGGGAGCAGTATGGAGCCAGTCTTTCCACATAGTAACTGTCTTCAAAAACAAAGCCCAAACTGGGGGTGTCCTGGCTAATTTTTCTCATCAACTTGATATAATGTAGCCACCTGGTAAGAGGCTGCCTCTACTGAAGAACTGTCCAGATTTGCATTGCCTTTGGGCATGTTTATGAGAGACTATTTTATTGATGACTGATGTGAGAGGCCCAGACCACTGGGGATGGCTCTATCTCTAAGCAGGTAGGCCTGGGCTGTACCCAGGAATCTGGCTGCGCACAGGGCCAGCTGAAACCTTGGTGATTTCTGCTACTTTTCCTTGGTCAGAGGTAATGCTGCATGGACTAGCAAGCAGTCCTGCCTTCAGGTCCCTGCCCTCAAGTTGCTTTTGTGGTGATATTCTTCTGTTTATGATATAATAAAGCTTGCCTGAAGATCAAAGAGCAAAGCTAGCCACTCTAGTTAGCCAGAGGCCAGGTGGTGGTGGTACACATCTTTAATCCCAGCACTCGGGGGACAGAGGCAGAGGGATCTGTTAATTTAAGGTCACCTTTAGCTACACAAGATTGCTCCAGTGTAAAGGAGAAACAGCTCACATAAAGGTGATCTCAGCACTTGAGATACATTTCATCCCTGAACTAGAGAGGAATATAAGGCAGGAGGAGACAGGAGCTCAGTGCAGTCTGAGCAGTCTGAGGACAGGACTGCCCTTTGCCCTTTTAGCCTGAGCAAACTCTCTAGTGGCTGGCTTCGTTGCTTCTCTGATCTTCAGCTTTAACCCCAATATCTGACTCTGAGTTTTTATTATTAAGAACAATTAGAAATGGTGAATAAAAAAAAAAAAAAAAAAAAAAAAAACCAGGCTGCAGAATCCAGAACCCTCCTGTCAGGACTCTGCAATAGTGGCCCTGAGCAGCAGGTAGCAAGGAGAAACAGATTGTCAGCAAGTTCCCAATCATCTTTCCAACTGTGCCTAGATGGCTTTGTACTGACAGCTTGTTCTGAATCTCAGTGGAAACACAAAGAATTTAGATACAGTTGAACGACAGTAAGTATCAATTCCGGAGTAATTCTAGGAGCACACTGATATTCTGACCACAGGGAGTGAGGCATGTAATATCCCAGTATTAAGCATACACAAATGAAAATTCTGAGTTGTAACTTGTCACCATGTTTGTTCTGTTTGAAAGCAAGTACGATAAAGTGAACAGTATGAAGCATAAACACTTAACAAAAGAAAAGCTACTATGAGCTTAGAAGAGAACATTCAATCAGAGCTTAAAACTTTCTAGTTTATTTCTAATGACCAACACTTGATGCTTGACTCACAGATTTTATTTACATTTGTCTACAGTATCATTTCCTTGTGAAATGAACTAGTACAGCTCAATTAAACCAAATCAAATCATAATTGTCTGAACTGTTTTGTAAACTTCTATTAGCTAAACTTATAATCTTGTATTTGTCTAGTACAGCCCAAGTTTTAAATACAGAAAGCACAAGAACAAACCAAGGCTAACACGTTGGATCTAGAAGATCTGGGCAACTCAGAAAGTCGACTTTCGAGAAGTCTGAGGCACAATTACAAGAGAGTAAGAGTTCGTGTGCAACCTACAGTCAATGCAGCAAGGAAAATAAAGACAAAAAACACAGGAAAGCTTGTAAAAATATTACGAAAATATTTCTACATAGGATATTTTGTTTTCATCTTTAGATCAGTTGAGGTGAAAAACACTTTAAAATAAAAACAATTTGTTTGATCTGTCTACTAAACATCTTAGAATGCTTTACTTATTTAAACTGCAGCAAACACTAAAGGAGGGGAGAAACAGGACAAACAGTTGCTGTAATGAGAAGCCCCAGCACAAGGGCAGGTCCCTTGTATACTTACCTTGCTCTGCTGCTGGAGAGACTGTTAAAGAGAAACCTTTTAACTTTTAAACCAGAGAACAAAATGCATCTCAAGTGACCAGATTTTAACTTTAGAAATAAAACTCTGAAAGCATTTTAAGCCATATGTTTTTTTTTTTTTTTTTCCAGGTGAGGAAAGAAACAATTCTGCTGAAATCATGCAGAATTAAGAATTCTTCTATTACTGTTACTTAGACATCTACAGTGCTGAAAAAAAAATCAGACATCTCAAGGCAAATGTTCACTTAAATTCACATCTCTGTCAGTCTGTAACTGAGAAATAGGCCATTAAAAGCTTTCTTCAATTTTCTCATTAACTATGATTTTGGCTTTTTAGAAACCTTTATTAAGTACAATATATTTGGTAACCAGATTTAAAGGATATCCATTTGTCTTAAACTTATACTTCAGATAGGCAGTTTGAAATAAGATGGATAACCTATTCCTTCTTCAATTGCTAATACCCTCTCACATTAAAAGTGGGATAAAGCTGATAAGAGAGAATGTTTCTAAGGCACCCTCAGAACAGAGAACTCAAAGTTCCCAGTTGTCAGCTTTGTGATGTAATTAACGTCTGGTAAGAAATCACTGCACAGGTAAACAACATGTCCAGGTTGACTACTTCTCCCATATGAACACCCACTTGTATTTCCAACAAGTCTGTAAGCCTTGCCCATGTGTCTGAAGTGCAGGCAAGCCCAGGCAACCCTGTCTCTGTCAATAGGACATTTAGAAATGAAAAGGACAAGGAAACAAAGTACTTTGTTACAGCTGTTTTTAAACAAAGCAAATGGTTGTAAATAATGAACAGAGCATTTATCTGGGGAACAGTATGGCTTAAAATGCAATTTACTTTCAATTTCACAAACACAGTTGTACTGTTCTGAAAAGCAATAAAGGCATGCTCCTCTACTAGCAGATGTAGCACTTCTGACCAAATGAGACATCAACTTCCTAAAAAATATGCTTCATGCACTGTATTTAATGTTTTTTAAAGATGTAAATTTTAATACATTATTTCTTTTTTGAACTTGAACGGGAACCAGAATGGGTTGATCCAGAAGACGACCTGTGGTGCCTGTAAGACATAAGAGAGCAGCACAATCTGTACACAGCACTGAACTGAGTGTCTGTTCCTAAGTCTGCAAGCACCAGAAGAGCAGAGCCAACACTAGGTACCTTGATGCTGGCAAGAGTATTTAAACCTCAGACGGCTTAATCACACTTTTGAATGCGAGCCCAGAATTGGTGTGATTTTAACTCAGAACTCTCTATAAGAATAAACACTCATTTCAAATATAGCCACTTTTCAATTATTCAAGGCAACGAAGAGATAGCCTTAAAAAAATCATATACCTGTACAAGGCAGGCATATAATCCTGGTAAAATGTGTGATATTGTCAGCTGTACCACAGAGAGCACACCAGGTCTCTCTATGAGGCAGCACGGTTTCTGAGTGTATGATAATGTGCATTCAAAGCAATGATGCTTTGGAAGTCATGAGGTGACTGTAGTTAGTTAAAGTGCTAGTCATGCAGCCAACGTGAGTAAGTCAGTATCAACCTGGGCAAAGTGGTGGTGTTCCGGAGGGGCTGGCCCTGGGCTCAGGGTTGTTTAATGTTTTCACCAATCACCTGGCTTATAGGATAGAGAACATGTGCATTAAGTTTAGATGACAACAGACTAGGGGGTGGGGATTATATGTGGTTAAGATAAAAATTTGCAGAAGCGGTAAGAAGGCAGCAGAATGAATTTCACTCAAGTACAGAGTAATTTTTTTACAAAGAAACACTGCACAGAAAGAAGACTGTGTATAATCTTGAACTCCAAGTGTCAAGTACATGTAATTCTGTGAGAGCAGGAGTAACACAATCCTACACACTGAACCCAACTACCACCAAACTCTAACCGTCCTTTTCTTTCACAAGCTGAGAGGATATGGAAAATTTGGTAAAGATTACAAATGAAGCTACAAATCGTAATTAGACATTGAGAACCAAGAGAAAATTAGTGAAACCGAGTGAGTACTCAAGTATGTTGCAGAGTAGGCTATGTCTTAACAAGTGCACTTCAGATGCAGGGACCCAGTGAAGGTCCTCCTTGAAAGAGAAAAGTGGATCTGGACTGCAAGGTGAAAAAAGTACTAACTACAAGGAGTAACTTCCATGTAAAGGGCATAAAAGTCACTGCTATGGAAACACAACTGTACATATTTATATAAGGACAGATTCCCAAAGACAGTGCAAGTTAATCCTGATGAGGTGCCCTACAATCCCTACCATTTCAAGCATTTAATTTTAAAAAAACAAACACAAATTATTTCAACACACAGCTTTTGGGTTCAATCTTTAAGAAAACAAAATAACCGAGAGTTGGCTATAACGTACATGGAAATAAAAATTCAAACAATAAAATAATGGTCGGAGAATAGTGTATCCTGTAACTTTTTCTAAATAACAAGCTAAACAAAGTAACCTGTTTCTGAAGTTTAAAGATGAAAAGAAATCTAACCCTTGCCTACAAAGTCCTTCTATTCAATACAGTAAGAACACCCATTCTTATGCTACAGAAACCCAAACCTTTCGGGAGACCGTGATCTCGTTCGTCTTTTTTTGCGAACAGCGGGTGAAGAAGGTCTAGAGCGACTCCTCTTCCTGTCTCTTTCGGGAGATGACGAAGAACTCGAGTAAGGTCTTTTTCTTGGGGAGGAAGAGCCCCTGTGGGACCTGGAGCTGGATCTTCATTGATTGAGAGACAAAGCAGACGTTTCATTAAGGGCAGAAGTGAAGACTGTCCAGTTCCCAAAGCAAACAGGACTTGACTATGAGGGTGTTGTAAGAGGGAATACTTACTGCTTATTCAGCAGAAGACTTCTGGGTCAACCTTCAACATGTTCTATTTATGCACAACCATTTTATCATTACAAAATTCTAAATATTTACCCCTTGGTAAATATTACTTACTGAATTAAGATGGGATATTTTCATAATTGCACTAGCTTTGTAATTTAAAGTACACAATTAGTGAAATCAAGAGGTAACTTCAATTCTATGATTTTATGGTTAAGAAATTAGAGAGCCTTCCATTTGGGGGAAAATACATATTATATAAAATCCACCAAGGACAATGACCTTAATTTCTTACAGTAAGGTGCAACAGAGAACTGAGGGACACAGCCCAAAGAGAGAACACTATATGGCTAAGTACTCAAAGAAAACGGTAGCTTTAGAACTTAACTTGTGCTTAGGTCTGTGCTATGACGTATGAAGTGGTGACATTCAGATGTTTTAGGTGGAAGTAAATGTAAAAATCTTACAATGCAAATTTATCTTCATTTACATATTTTGGTTGAAGGAATTTAGCTCAAACTTCCCAAAAAATTCACCTTTGGGCTTAAAATAAAATGAGAAAGCCCAAAAGGAGAATTCTTTGGAAAGTTGTAAGCAAATAAAATGTTTGGGAAGGATATGGTTTTCTGTAAACCTCAGTCCTATAGTTCCCAAAGGGACCACACCAAGACTCAACGGTTTGAGGTAGCACCAACATGTTAATACACATAAGGAAGCACCTTTGCTCTACTGTGCACTGGCTCAGTGAGTGCACGCATCGCTCTTCTCCTCAGTGGGACTCAACGGTAGTTGCCCTCAAACGCTAGAATGGGCTCAAGTAAGTGAACCTTTCTCCAGAAGAGCTGTTAGGAAACTTCAATGTCAATTCCCACAAGTGGGATTTTAGAGGCTTTCGTATTAATGCTGCGTGCCTGCAGTAGACAACAATACAGTGACTTAACATAAAGGCAGCATATTTTGATGAAGTACAGAAAAATTTTTCAAGAAAGCAGAAAACTAGCGTTGCAATTGTTTTTTTTTTTTTTTTTTAACCATCATTGTCCTTTGATATTTGACTAAACATAACTGAAATGTTCACAGCCTGGCTTATATCACATATTAGCTAAGCTAACATCCTACTTGACTTAGTGCTAAGAGGGATGTTTGTTACACAGATAATTTGTAATAGTCTTAAAAATCAGGGAGTAAATACATATAGCACTCACTAGAAACTGAGATAAAAATGGCAAAGCTGTTTCTGTAAACAGTTGCCCATAAAACAAAATCTACTTTGAAGCTGCATACTGGACTAGTCTTCCTTTTAGCAATATTTGTGTGTCACATTTAATAACCGACTGTGAACATCATCTTAACACACTAGCTATCTGGTGGAGTAATCTTCCTACGTTACACGTCTTAGCTATGGATGTAAAGCCATCCCTTTTATTCAACCATGGAAGGGTCTTGGCACACACTACGAAATAGAAACATTGTGGTGAGACTAAACTAAGGCAAATGCATTAGTTCCCTAGTGCTAAAATGAAATCGACAAGTAGAAGCAGTCATGTGGGAAAGCAGTGGAGCCTTCTGAAGCCTTTAAGTACTTTCCTCTCTGCTTTAGAGAGAGGTGCTACCTCATTCACCTTGATTTCGAACCACGGGATCTGGAATGTTCTCTGGAACCGGAGTGAGACCTTGACTGCGAGCTGGAAGAGCTTCGTGAACGGGACCTGGAACAACAGGGAAGCATTTTTTTTCCCTAGGACCACATTTTGAGCTCTGTGATATGAACACTGAAAAAAAGACATATATTAAAAGTGCATTTTCACACAAAAAGGTGTCTATTCAAGATACACATTTTCAAAGCAAAAATACTTTAAAACAAGGCTTCTTAATAAAGATTAAGCTGAAAAAAAAAATCAATGACAACTTTCATCCAATTAAACTACCATAAGGCCCTAGACCGCGAGCGAGCGAGCACAACCAAGACAATGTTGACTGTTCTGGCGTCACTTCCACTTGCAAACCTCAGTGTCCTGCAGGCAGCAAGCACTAACTGCTGCCTCCCATCTTTACAGCTACTCTCCATTTACTCCTCTTAAAGAATTAAAGGTGCGACAACCCTAGCAATGCTCTTACATTAATTACAGGAGTATGGAGCCAAGGAAATAAATATAATACACTTTGAGAACCACAAATGGCATCTTTGACATCATCTTTAATTTGTCCCCACAAAAAGGGATTGTCACATTTTTATCTCAGAATTACTGTGTTTTTGAGGAAAGGGAAGGACTTAGGAATTGAGTCCAGAGCCCCATACATGCTAGACAAGTCTCTACCACTGAGGTATATTCTCTAGTTCTCAAAATTACTCTAAAAAATAGCATTCTTAGGCAACACATTTTACTCTTAAATGATTAAAAATAATTGGGCA
Organism: Phodopus roborovskii; assembly: GCF_943737965.1. Classification (NCBI taxonomy): domain Eukaryota; kingdom Metazoa; phylum Chordata; class Mammalia; order Rodentia; family Cricetidae; genus Phodopus; species Phodopus roborovskii. Next base: position 16,224,087 of record NW_026125278.1, on the reverse strand, counting down.
TTAATTCTGAACCATATAATAGCACTACTTACTTTTTTATTATTAAATATGTGTTTACAACTGCACATCCTGGACACCTGAGAAGTTTAAGTACTCAATGGCTAGATTTATTCTGTTATTCAGAAGAATAATACCAAAATAAATTATCAAAAATTGTGCAAGTGTTATTAATAATCAAAGAATCGCCAGCTAAACCTCTAACACACTGAAATAAATATCCACTTGACCACGTCTGAACACACACTACCTACTTAAATATGTATCACTTACACAGTGCTTTGAACTTAAGTTACTCTAGACAAAGCCAAGGGGTGACACAGAACAAGCAACTTCTAAGGTCTGAATTTCTGAAAATATAGGGCAGTATCTGTAGGATACAAAGATAAAGTCTAGCTAAGGTGACTTGATTGAAATATTTAAAATAAAAGGCTTACTTAAATAGTAAAATAAAGTGTATAAGTAAAAAGTTAGATACTGACATTTTGACTGGTGTTACCCTTGGCCTGCACCCGTTTACCTGGACCTGGACCTTGAACTTGAGAGGGAGGATGAGCGTGATGAAGATCTCGAGTGAGATGACCGAGACTTAGAGCGACTCCGTCTATTCGCTTTCCTTTTATTACTGTCTTCTTCTTCACTGGCATCAAGATTATATTTTGAGAGATCAGCATCATCTTCATCCTCATCCTAATAAAATTTTAATACTATTTAGACATTTACATTTTTAATTATATCCACAAAAAGATGAATATTCATTACACTGGACATTGTCAGATGGGTCTGTTACCAAATACTTCAATGCAAACTTATTTTCAATTCTGGGGTTCACCTACTAAGCTCCTTTGATAGAACAGATTTGAGAACTGGGCAGACAGTTCAGGCAAGATCCTAGAAGCTACCCCACTGGCTCTCAGAACACACCAAACTATCAGCAATTTTTAATCTTGCCTGGAGTCGTTGGTCCAGCACCACCAGCTGTGGTTTGGAACACTATTTTCTTCTCTCTGTTACAATAACCATTTGCTTGGTTCTGTGTCCCTAACACTTCAAAGTGCTGGCACTCACCTGCTCCTCCATGAGCTTGGCTTAGAAGATTAAAGACAATATATAATAGATAAATACATACCATTTGTTTCTTAAAACACATCCTAGGACATTCTAAGGTCTGGACTTATAGAGATCCAGACCATAAACTCATATAGCAGCCCACACTGAGTACAAGCTATATGCCTCATCGCCTGCCCCAACCCCCATGGTGAGATAGTGTCTGCAGTGGTTCAGGTGTCGAAAGCATCTTGAGCTCCAGAACAGTTTCAGTATGATAAAGGGGAGTGAGGACAGGAGCAGGGGGCATCACCTCATCCAGTTTATATTTAGAAAGATCTTCATCCTCATCCTCTTCTTCTCCCTCTGATTCTTTATCTTCAACTTCCTTTAATATAGATGCAGGACCAACTGCCTTCCCCCTGTATTTCTTCTTTTTACGTCCAAACTAGAGAAAAACAGATTTAAAAAGTTTTCTTTAGGCTGAAAAACATGAGAATCATTTTACTTTCTAAAACTATTTAAAAAGGGCAGATGTTAACATTTGAGCCTATAATCCCTATACTTGTAGGTGGAGATGGAGAATCCCTTACTAATCAGCCAATCTAGTCTAGGTTCAATGGAAGAATTTGTTTCCAAAAACAAGTTAAGGATCATAGAGGAAGACACCCAGTATCAATCTACAGCTTCTGCAGATATACAAAGGGCACATACACCCCTACTAAGGCATGCTTTCCTACACACAGAGCTCTTCTGAATTTCAGGCTTTTTATCATTTCTCTAACTAAAACATAGTTTATATAAACACACCCACTGAGAGCTTACCTCATCATACTCTCCATCAGATTCTTCTCTTTCGATATATTCAACATTTTCTCTTTCATTAAAACCACCTCCATATCCTTTAGAAAGAATGCATAAATTGCTGTAATACTCAAATAACAAAATTATTATGCCCACACTATTCCCAACTAACAGAAAGTGAAAATCTCATCAATAGTGGTTATTTATGTAATTAATAACTATTCTTTTACATGTTAAAAATCGTGATAGACAATAAGTCAATCTACTTTAGTTGTGAAACCTCAGCAGTACTTACTGATCTTTTCAACTTAAAAATTACCCATGACAGGTCATTCATAGAATATAGAAGCATAATATCTTTCTCTTCTGCTATGACAAAGTTTTAGAAGGACATTCCTCTCCATTTATAATTTTTCTAGAAACAGATTAAACTTTGTTTATCTAAGAGCACAGACTCTAAAGGTAGGTTAAAATGAACAAGGGGCCAGGGAGCATGGAACTCAGGGACACATCCTGATGTAGGCAGCACTAACCTCAAGACACAAAACTCTTCAAGAGGCCAGGTCTTAGCAGGAAATGACAAATTCAGTAGGGGTACAATGAATGTGATAATTGTACAACAATGTAAAATAAATAGCTTTATGGGTAGGTAAAAAACATCAGAGCTGGAAACACAAGTTTGGGTATTACAGTGCATGTATTGTTACTTAAGACTTTGGCTTTAGAAGAAAATACACAGACAACAAAGGAAAGGTAGATAGAGGGCCCAAGGAAGATACTTGAGTATCCCAATCCCAGAGGTAAGGTAGACTACAGGGAGACACAGCACTGAAGAGGAGTTGGCCTGTACAGAAGGCAAAGCTGCCTCAGGAGTTAAGAGGTAAACTCCCAGGAATGAAAAACAGAAACATAACCAAACAACCCCACTAGAATGTTACATAATAAGAGTCCTACATATAGAATTTAAAAAACCAAAGTGGGGAAAGAAAAGATGGAGAGACTTGATCCTAAAGAAAGATCTACCACTAGCCCCCTGAACCACAGAAACCAGACAGGACAGTGGTGTGTGCAATTATGGTGAAAAGGTAAACACTTTCAATCAACTTAAGAGCCTCTCCTGCTGAGTATGTGCACTATCTGTGACACAATCACATTTCAAGGAGGTAATAGTTGGGTAATTGCTCACAATGGAAAAACTATATTCTGCCAGAAGTTTACCACCAACACAGAAACAACAGTAGTCAACAATTACCAAATAGCATCCACACAATCACTAGGCTTTGGGACCCACTCCCAAAGAAGCCCAGTATCTAACACAAGTATAAAGAGTTTACATTTCTTTAACAAAATAACGTTCTCACAAAAGGTGCAACATACTTCAATCATAGGATATGAGGATATGGAGCTATCAAACTGGTACTAACCTGAAAGTTTTATCCCAATTGACTAATTTCATAGTGTCAGAGGGTTCTATGCACACTACCAAGAGAAGAAAAACATTATTTTTTTCCCCAAACAGGGCTTCTCTGTATTGCTTTGGAACTAGCTCTATAGACCAGGTTGGCCTTGAATTCAGAGATCCACCTGCCTCTGCCTCCCAAGAGCTGGGATTAAGGGCATGCAGCACCAACGCCCAGCAGGAAAGTAATCATCAGTCTTTCCTCAGCTGCAAACCCTGCTAGTCATAATGAGAGGTCTTTCCAGATGTGTCCCCTGGTGCAACAGCAACACAATGTTATGGGGATAACCAACCATGTTGTGATTAGATTTAACGCTTTCTCCAGAAGACAGACTCATACATGGTGCCATTAGTAGGGCAAAACAACCCATATCTCGGTAGGTCACAGGCCCTGGGAAAAGCCTGACACAATGTTTCTGCTATATGAACATAGTTAAGGGATGCATGTCACAGTTGATTAATACAGAAGTCAACAGGCAGTCAATATGCAGAAAACGTGTGGCATGCTCCCTTGAGTGGCACGTCTATACTAAAGGCTCAGTCATCATCAAAAGGGGACGGAAAGACTGTAAGCTCTAAAGGGAGTAGAGTATACTACAGTAAAGTTATTGGATGGACTCAACTGCAGCTGGAACATGAACTCACAGTGGCTGTGACTGTGTACACAACACTTTCACAATATCAAGTTGCCAAAGTCCCAAGTCCCATCATAGATTGAGGAAACTCACAAAAATCCCACCCCAGCTCCGATGTCACTTGCAATTGATGGCTGCGTGCCACCCATGCTCCAGTAGATGGATGGCCCGATTCCCATACCACATAGCCAGCACTAATGGTACTCAGTGGTTTAAAAAGGAAAAGAGAGAACATGAGGTTGAGGAAAGAAAAGTAGGGTCACTAGAGGAACTGGAGGTGAGGGAATGTCTGGCCTGTGAATTTGATCAAAACATAGTCACATGTGAAATTCTTAAAGAGTAGAAAGAAATGCAAACAAAACCCCAAGGGCAACAAAAAAGAATTTAGTTTTATGTATTTTGATTTGTAGTTTTTAAAATTTTACTGATAATTCTAAAATGTGGCTAAGGTTAAGATAATTTTTTTGGGGGGGGGGTTGAGACAGGGTTTCTCTGTGGCTTTGGAGGCTGTCCTGGAACAAGCTCTTGTAGACTAGGCTGGTCTTGAACTCAGAGATCCACCTGCCTCTGCCTCCCGAGTGCTGGGATTAAAGGCATTCGCCGCCGCAGTTACCACCACCCAGCAATTACAGGATGCCTTTAAAGGTATCCTTTACCATATGTCACACCAGAACACACGCTATTACTTTTTCACTTCCAACTATGATACATATAAGCTGGGGGAGGGAGACAGAAACACATTTCTCAAAGTAACCTAGGAGCCCAATGCTAGGGTAAGGCTGCCTAACACTACTCTATAACCAGAAATCATCAAATAAAGGATTTTTGTTATGAGTGCTAAGGTGTGGCGGTAATACCAGCACACAGGAGGATGAGGCAGAAGAGGAGAGGTGAAAGCTATTCTTGGTTACTCATCAAGTTTAAACTCAGCTAAGGCTACATAAGCAGAACACACACAACAAACAAACCAACCAAACAAGATGATAGACTGTTCTTTTCCTGTGCTCTCGAGAGGGTAGCAACTTCTGGAAATCGTGATTAGAACATGGCTCATCTTACCTGTTCTTTCTTCTAACTTAGCATACTTTGGAGTATTACACATGTTACACTCCGATCTTCTGGCCCAATTCACATTACTGCAACTACAAATATAAAAAAAGCAAATCAGAAGGTCACCAAACATTGAAAAAATATTAACATTGAAAATTTTGGGGGAATTAGTACAAAGCATTGTTCAGGCTGAACTATGTAGATGGAGAACAAACTCTTTTCAATATAATAATACTTTGAGAAGCGAAGTGACATGACTAGATATTATGCTACTTAGGGATAATATTTATCATCTCTGAATCTACCTCAAGGGAGTAATGTCTTACTTTTCAAATACAGCTGTTGCTCTCAGTCCCCTAAGGACTCCTTTGCAGTACACTAAATCCTGTGACTCACGTTTGCTGCTAAACAATTTCCCAGTATATATTCAAGGTCTATCTAGGACCAGAGCTTTAGCTAAAATGCTTTTCTTATCTGGCGCTCTTTCATACAGTATAGGATTTTACACACACACACACACACACACACACACACACACACACAAACTTACCTATATACTACAAAATGTGGAGACTGGGAAAATCAACACTAAATGAAATGTAAATTTGAAAGGCAAAAATAATAAGAAACCTGACAAGAAGTATTTTTTCATGGAAGGCAATTTATGGTTCTCAAGTGTGATTATTTAGTAACAGGAAACAGAGCACATGTTACCGTCAACGTTCCTCATCCCTTTGGTTATCAGCTCATGAACATTCTACCACAGCAGCAATTGGTCATAACCCCTAAGACACAACTTAAAATTCCCTTTTCATTACACGTACACTAAGACCAATAACCTGGCTTAAAAGGCTGGACAGGCTCATTATTCTAATGACTGGAGACTGGGACGCAGCGATCCCAAGCACCTACGTTTTGCACTGCCAGTCATTCGCACTGAATAAGCCTCGGCTTTTCTCTGCCAGCGTCTTCCCTATTTCTGTGCCTCCAGCTTTCATCATCTTGGCTTCAGTTGTTTTCTCTGAAAACAGACAAACAATGCAATATAAATCCTGGGAATGGTTTACACGCACATTAGTAAGTAAGAGAATCAATCGTCCATAAGCACTTACCTCGACCACATCGATTACAGCTTGTTCTCCTAGCAAAGTTTACATTTCCACACCTGAAAACAAAATGAGAAGCACTTAAAGAAGTAATTCCTAAATACTTAAAATATCTACACCTTAAACTGTCTTCTCTGCACCCTGGAACACAGAACAAGCTTACCCCATCACATTAATACCAGCCACCATTGCAAAGAAGCAACAGTTGGTTAAAAATCTCTACCTTGTACTTACAACTGCGGTAACCATTTCTGGATTCACACCTATTTTCAGACTAGCATGTGTTATTAGCTACATTAAATTCCCTTGTTCCAAAGAGTCATGTGACTCTTCTTCAACAATTAGATAAGATACCAGACATTAAAAAAGAACACCAAACTAACTCAGTGAAAGTTCTGATGAGTTTAAGGAGAAGCACAAAATCCTAGGGATGGATCCGACAGGAATAGGGCTCCAGAGAATGGATGACACATCCTTTTAGAGGTAGGATGTGGGATAAGAAAAATGATTCGCTATATTAACTAAAAATATAAACAGTAGAGAAATTGTAAGTATTATAGTGTTTATAAAACAGAGCTAAAAACAAGAAGCCACACCACAACCAATAGTGAAACCTGATGACATTAAACACTGAAGTTTTTATATGCTCACATGATCTTATTGTTTACCAGTTAAAACATGTTAGATGTTCCAAATAGCATTTAATGTCTAAATTAAAAGACAAAAACAAGCCATCACCCGATTTAAAAAAAAAAAATGAACGAGATAAACAAGTAATGGAAGTCTAACACTGACCTGAACGACTATACAACGTTTAGGTTGCCTTTGGCTGTTAAAAAACATACACAAGACCCAAATGGCACTGAAAATACGTCCTATAAAAACGTCTCCTTCACACACACACACACACACACACACACACACACACACACACACACACACACACGTGAAGGAGACGATACATACATACACACACAGTAGAACTAACGTTTTGTATCTGCCAACGAGTTTAGGCGCAGAGACCTTCGAAAGAGGCGTCCTCCCGAAATATTTACAAAGGTGGGTAGGCTTTCGGTAAATGAACGCAGACCATGTATACTTTCTACAGGTGTCTCCCGGCAGCAGGTCAGGGGCTGGCTGTCCTAAGGTCTGAACGGTCGCCAAGTGTCACACGGTCAGTCCGCCCCCCCCCCCCGCCCCTGGGTCATGACAGTCCGAGAGGACCTCGCCGCTGCCCTGCTGCTCAGCCAGGCGGTTATCAGTCAGGTGAGTACGGGTGACATCATTTCCTTGCCCTCCGCACACCACACCACCCGGGATCCTGCGGTGCTAACTAACTGGAGGCGAGCAGAGGCGCCTTCGAGCTGGGCGCTGGGCAGGGCAGGGCAGCAGACACAGCAGCCCGGGCTCTGGCTCTCGGAGAGCGCGGGCCGGTGCATCGCTGCTTTTCCTTCCTCCCTTCTTTATGAAACACGGACATCTGCAGGGTGGGACGCCCCCCGCCGCCGGCCGAGCCAGCGCACCGCTCCGCACCGCACCGGCTGCAGCCCCGTCCGCGCCCGGGCCTCCGCCTGCAGGGAGGCGGGTGCGAAAAGCCAAAGTCCCCCGGGAAGGGGATCTGGGGGCCCGGGGGTGGGCAGGGCCGGGCCGGGCGGGCCGAGAGCCGAGCTCCGAGCTCCGCGCGGCGGTCACGTGCGAGCGAGCCGCCCGCGACCGCTCAAGGCCGGCGGCGGCCGCCCCGCCGTCCCCGACAAAGGCCGCAGCCCCGCCTTCGCCGCCGCCCTCCCGGGGGCCCCGGGCCCCACGCCGCCCCGCCGCGCTCACTTCTTGTCCGGGCAGATCCAGTCCCCGTCACTGACTCGGAAATTCTTGGTCGACATCTCGGACGCCAGCAGCACCGCCGCCCGCAGCGACGTCCCCGACCGGAGCCGCGGGGGCCTCGCGCCGGGCTGCCCGCGCGCCGCCGGACCCGCCCTCCGCTGCGGGGCCGGGCCGGGCCGGGCCGGACGGACGGCGAAGGCCGAGAGCCGGGCGCCGCCGTGCGGACACGACGCCCCTGAGCCCGCCTCTCGCTCGGCCCGAGGCTCTGCCCCGATGCGGCCTCACCGCGCTCCTGAGCAGGCGCCGCGGGGACAGCCCGGCCCGGCGGCCATCATGGCGCCGCAGGCGCAGCAGAGGGCCCCGCAGGCCGAAGGACCCTCCCTACCTGAGCTGCTCTGCACTTCCGCTTCCGGGGCGGGACTAGCGTCGCGGAGGCGGAAGTGACTCGGCGGTGCTCGGAAGCATGGGCTCTGGCGTTGCCTAGGGTTCACTGGGGCGAGCGGATAAGGTGGGCGGTTCGAGTCTTTGGAGGAGATGCTTTGTTTCTGAGTGTGAGGCTTGCTTAGCGCAGGTTGCCCGGGATTTCACTTGGTCGCCCAGCCTGGCCGAGCCTCGGGCCTGTCAATCTTCTGTAGGCTAGCTCCGCCAGGCTCTCCCCGTTAGCCCCAGCTGACTTGGGATTCCTCGTGTAGCCAGGCTGCGTAGTGTTTGGATAGGAAAGTCCTGTTAATAAAGGAAGACAACTGCCTACTTTGGGATGCTGATTAAAGACTTTTAAGTTTTCAAGTAGGTGACACGTGTAGGAGATAAACAAGCTTTCCTTGCACACAAGGGAGCTATCCAGAGGTTGTAGAAGCAGGACCTTGTCAGTAGCGATACCATTGCCAGTGTCTTCTGATCCCAGCCCCACCACCTTCCTCCAGATTTAACGCTGCCCCTTACTTTGAATTTATTCTCTTGCTTTTTAAGGAAATTCAGTTAAAGTGTGAAATGGGGATAATTTGTTACGGGGGGGGGGGCGTTGTTTTTAGTTCACCGTGTTTTCCAAGTTTGCAGGTAGTTTCTTGTAGCCTACCTTCATTTCAGTTACATATACTGCTACCAGTCCGTCCCTGTGACAGTTAAGTCCCAAACCCCACATTTTGTTGGTGTTACCAACACATGTGAACATTTTGTTTGTTTGTTTTGTTTTTGTTTTTTGTTTTTTGTTTTTTGTTTTTTTGAGGCAGGGTTTTCCTGTGTAGCTTTGGAGCCTGTCCTGTCCTGTAGATCAGGCTGGTCTCAAACTCACAGGAATGTGTCTGCCTCTTCCTCTCAAGTGCTGGGGTTAAAGGCCTGAGCCACCACTGCCCCGCTCATTTGAAAATTCTTACAGTCAACTCCCAACCCCCATGTTTTGCCATTGTGACCAACACACTTGTGAACATTCTTAATGCATTTAAGTTCTGCCATTTATATGAGAAAGAGTTTCTACCATATAGCTCAAACCTAGGAGAAAAATTGTTCGGCTACATTTTGGTTTTAATGTCACCTTTGTTAATTGTAATATTTTGGTCCTCTTCAGTTGGAAACTGTTGGTTATATTTTATTTTGGTAGTTTTTCACATCTTCCTAGTTATTTTGTATTGTATAGTCATTCATTGACTTTTTTTTCCTGGATTTTATCCTGGGTAATGTGGAATTTTTATTTTCTTTTAGCAAGCAATCCTTGGGTTGGCATCACAGGCTCAGTCTTTCGTGTGAGTACTGGTTCTATATCAGTTGGCTCCTCTGAGTATTTCCTGTGCCTTAAAAACATGTTTTTATGTGTATGCATGTTTTGTCTGCATGTATGTTTGTGCACAACATGCATGTTGGGTCCCCTCAGGTCAGGAGCAGGTGTGGATCCCCTGAAATTGGAGTTACAGATGGTTGTGAGCCACCATGTGGGTGCTGGGAATCGAAGAACTGGGATCCTTCAGGAAGAGCATTCAGTGCTCTTAACCACTGAGCCACCTCTTCAGCTCCTGAAGTGCTGCTATCTTGAGTCTGCCCTGTAGGTAAATACTTTGATTGTTTTGGTACCTTAGCAGTACATTTAAGTGTAGTTCATCGCATGAATCATTTCCATCCTGCTTTGATTTGTTCTGCAAACTCAGTTGAGATGTGAGCGCAGAACTTGAGTGGGTTCATACTGGATTTGGAGGACACCCTGCTCCATTTTTTTTTTTTTTTCCTTAGATTCCTTTCACATACTGCGTCTGATCCTTTTCTGAGAAATATGAGATTTTCCTTGAAGTTTTGGCAGCTTGTCATAGCATTTGACTAGGGCCCTAGCATAGGGTGAAGTGGCTAGGTAAAACAGAAAGGTGGGGTTTCCCTGCTGCCCCACTCCCCCAACAGCGACTTCCTCTCCTCAATATTATATGGAAGTACAATTTCTCCTATACTCTGGCTCTTTGGGTGGGAGAAGAGCTGTGAAACAGTTTAGTATTTCCTTACAAACTGGTAGCTCACATATGTATCCTTCTCCAGTTCATTTGGCTAGAAAAAAAATGTTTAAAATTAATTATTATTGGTTGAGCTATTACTACAAATTTACTAGCTGCCCAGCCAGCTACAAAAATGGCAAAACGAAGCAACCATCAACAAACCCATACCACTAAGCTTTGTCCTCTGCTGCAGTTTGCCCACTTTTATTCCTTCTTGGTGCCCACAGATAAGGAAGGGCTTTGTGTGTCTCATCCAGGTTTTCCTTGTGTTCAATGGGAAAGAGAATTGACAGTGAATCTGCCCCATCCTCTGTGACTGCAAGTCAGGGAATTACAAATTAAAACCATGATGTGGTGTTAGTGTTCATCCATCAAAGCGAACAAAGAAAAGCTCAGACAGTCCCAGGAGTCGGAGGAGGACTGCAGTCCTCATGGATGGTAGGCAATGTGTCCCGTCACGTGGCTTGACTTACACTGTTTTGTTTTCATCATAGGGCAAATAATGGTACCTAGGAGACTTCACAGGTTGAACTGTGAACTTTTCTTACTCTAATGATATTTGGTATACTTGAGATTCTGGGCAGTAACAGTGAGCTAACATGAGGGTGGAGGACTTATACTCTACAGTGTACAGTGTCACTAAGCTGTGGTACTCAGTCAGTTTGGTATATTCAGTGTGTTTTCAGCTTACAATAGGTTTGTTGTGTGGTATTTTCAATTCATTAATGTTTATGTAACCCCAGAACAAGTCAAGTGCATTTTCCCCCTCTGGAAAACAGTTGTCAGATTCTACTGAATCTGAACTAATGCAAACACTATGGCCCTGAAACTCCTAAGGGTATTCCCTAAGCCCAACAAGTGTTTTTACTGAAAATATGTATAACAGTGTCCATAACTTCATTACTCATGATGCTCCCAGTTGGAGGCTTCCTGACTTTTATCAGTGGTAGCCAGGGTAAAAAAAATAATCATATAGTTCTTTAATACAGTATGCAACAGTAAGAGTGATGTTTAAGCTACGTTGAACACTGTGAATATCACAAACACAATATTGAACTGAGAAATCCAGACACAAAGTCTATACCATTCCATTTCTGTTAAGTTTAATATTTAACAGTTTAGAATTAGTCTTCTATACTTGTTACCACTGAGAATTGGAAGGAAATAGGAGCTGGAGCTAATAAAAATGGCATGCAGTTACTGTAATAAAGGAGCAACTGTAGCTTGTAAAACTTGTGGGAGAGTTAAATCAACAGGAAAGTGGAGGCAGACTTTTCTGTCCCTCCTGCCAGCTCCAAAATCACAACACACTGACTTATTAATAATTACAAAAGCTCAGCTGATAGTTTAGGCTCTTACGATGTAAATTAACCTATTTTTATCAATCTACTTTTTGTCTTATGGCTTATTACCTTTGTTCTGTACTGTGCTGCTGCTGCTTCCTTTCCATCTGACTGGTGATTCCCTGTTTCATCTTCCTAGTATCCCATGTACCTGATAATCATGCCTAGCTATTTTCCATTTAGCATTTTATGAAACCAACCATAATGACCCATCTTTACAGTGTACAAAAAGATTTTTTTTTTTCACAATAGGAAAGTATTTTACAGTGAGTCTGGGATACAATAAGTACAATTTAAGAGTACGTCTGCCAATAACCTCAATAGGTGAGTTAAAAAACCATAGGTGGCTTTTCAGGGAGGAACATTCCTAGAGTAGAGAGTGAATTTCTTTCTGAAAGTAAGCAAGAAAAACCCAACTATCCATTATATTTACTCTAATTCTTTGATTAGTAATTTTGTCCCATCTCCCTGCTGAACATTTAAAGTGAGTTATCCATGGAAGTTATTCTTGTACATGAAGCTATATTTATTTATGGAACATCAAATAATCATGCAGGCAAGCACATCTTTGTCCCTAAGAGGTTAATCAGGTATGCTGGACACATTTGAGTTTCTGAAATTACATGTTTAAAAAATGCCTCTGGTTACTCTGATAGGGCTCTCTCTACTTGCTAAGAACCAATGTCAGAATATATGCCTTAACCCTTGCTCCCAAAACAAAACCAAAACAGACCAAAAAGGGAGAATGGAGAAGTGTCATGCAGATTGGTCACATGGACTGCTGGGGCAGGAGCATAGCTCGGGTCTGGGAAAGGGCTAAAAGAAGCTCCCGTGCTCCAGCAGTACATTTACTTAAGACCAACTATTTCTGCCTTAGTTCACAAGACACTGGGAGGCTCTAATACCATGCTTAGACCTGAGAAAGCAGGCCCTTAGCTTGTTGCGGCCCCAGCTGTGCTTTGGAAAACCTTCCTTGTAGAGATCACAGTCTCTTGTGTCTTGGGCCACTCTAAGCCTGGTCCTGTGTGGGTCCTGTTTGATAGAAACCCTGGTGTCCTGTATTACCCTCTGGTGGTTAGTGATGAGTCACTCAGGTTTTGAAGTTCTCAGGATGCTCTCAAGTTGTGTATGGGTTCAACAGGTGTTCTATAAGAGCTCTGGGGCTGGATTCTGTGAGATGAACTAGGAGTGCATGGCCATGCTATTCCCTGGAGGGAGGCTTGGTTAATGTTCCCACTGACCAGTGCAGTATTTTTATTTTTATTTTTTTAAACTGGGGGTCATACAAGTTTGAACCACTGAAATGGTGCCAGTTGACTGATTAAAAAGTGTGTAACAGCCTTCCCACTACACACTGCTGATCTTTGGACCTGAGGTCAACTTTGTGAGGTTGTGTGTGAACTCTTCCCTTTCAGCTATATCTTTTCTTGCTTTTAATTGACACAGTGTCTTCTCCCTGCTCTCCTGCGTGGTTAGAAGTCTTGTTCAAATGATGGCCATTGCTTACCTCTATAAGAGAGTGCATCACGACCTGCCTAGGATTCCCCCCCCCCCCACACACACACCTGTTTTTACTGCTGGTAACTATGGGGAGAGGCAGGTTTCCAGTTGTCATTGCAGTGTTCAGATTCCAGGGTTGCCATGAGGAAGGCACAGAAGGGTTAGAAGAAGATACAGATGGAACATGGGTTGCCTTGTAAATGTAAACGCTACACATTGTATAAATGCTCCCGCATTCCAACCATTACTTATGTTTTTGTACATTTTCCCCGTGACACTGTGTTTGTGGTCCTTTTCCACAAATGCAGTGACAGTGTTTGAGAAGGCCGTGGGAAAGTGGCTCACAGACTACGCAGTAGGCACTGAACAGATGGCGTCAGAGAACCCAAGAGGCAAAGTATCTATCTGTTTAACTAAAAAAGACTGCAGAGAGTATGTCACACGACCAACAGTGTCACCACCTTCCCCTTGCAGCAAGAATGGTATTGTACACAAACACGTTCCTCCTGGCAATGGTGAAAATTTTCATGTGCGTTGACAATAATAAATAGGATAGCCATGCAACACATTTTCCTTGCCCCAAATATTTATCAGTAAGTTGCTACACCTCAGGTGGGCCCATAACTGTAATTACTTTTATAATCAAGTTGTTGTTAGAGAGATCTCCTCCCTAGTCACCTCCGAATATTTTGGATATCCTCACAGCATTGCTGGGTAAGGAACTTCTGTTAAGCAGTCTGCACTCCTATCTCATTTAGACCTTGTGCAACATCATATTTCATATTTCCAAAGGTTCTAGTTGCTCTGGTTTGTCTCTGTGTCTACCTGTAACCCAGTAGGATATTTCCAGGTATTCAGGGCCATGAGGACTGCTAGATGGTGCCATTTGGGAAAAATCACAAAGGTAGCTTGTTTTATTTATTTATTGTATGCTGAGTAGCAATTTAACACAAAAGTAGCAGCACAAAAGTTATAATCTTACAGCCTCTGTGACTGCGAAGGCTGGGAGGGGCTTAGTTGGCTTTACTGCTCTATGTCTCGCCATGCAGGTATGAAGTCGGCTGTGTTGATTGCAGAGCCAGGGGCGAGCTGCGATCTCGTGCTTTCGTGCACCATGTTGGGCCCCAGATGATGCCTTTGTCTAATTATCCTCTATCAGTTAAAAACTGGGAGTCAGATATCTGGGTAAGATCAGAGAAGCATCAGAGCAGTCACCAGTGACTTCTTCAAAGAGGGTGGAGATCCTCTCTAAATCCCATCTTACTACATCCTCTGTCCTCCAAAACCTGTGCTTAGTTTTGGTCAGCTAGTGGCTAGCTCCGCCCTCTGATTCAGAACAAACTTTATTGTCAGAACGCAATCAAAATATTACACAACAGTGTGGATTTCTAGTCGCAGTCACACCTGAAACTTACATTTTTCTTTTGAACTATTCTGGTTGTTGGCTTTATAGAACTCAGTCCTTGAGTATTGAGGTCATCATTTTTTTTTGCAGATATTGGCCAGGGCTCTCTCGAAGCTCCTAGAGCCGGACCTCAGACGTGCATCATGTGGCCCTCTGAAAGCATGGAGCTTATTGCTCCGAAGCCAACAGGAGAGCTTCTCCCTATTCTGCTGCTGCTGCTGCTACAGCTGCTTACAACAGCTATTATCGTTGCTAGAGTCTTATATTCAATGTGACACCACAGGCAAAAAATGGTTCTAACACTTTTGTTTTATATTGCATATTCTAATAAAAATAGGGGCATCCGGATACAGTCCCGAGTGCATCAGGAATCTTAGGAGCCATTTTTAGGTCTCACCAACCATGGTTCTTGAACGGGTAACTGCTGCCAGCACATGGAATCCCTCTTAAATGGATTGTCCACTTTTTTCTTTGACATTCTCTTGAGAACAGCCACTAGTTTATTAGTATACTTAGAAAGTATGAATTTTCAGTGTGAATCTACATTGTTACTCATGTCTCACAGACTCCAAAGATACATCTCTGAGCATATTTTGTCACACAGAGTTTTCCTTACCATTTAAAATAAATGTGCTATAAGAAATGATGAAACTGTGTGTTTAGTATAATTTATAATTGATGTTTCAGAAAGTCAGTAGATGGGAGACTGGAATGCACACACACACTTCATAACTCTTCAACTTAACTGCTCTTTCTCATTCTGTAGGAATCATTGGTGGAATTTATCTGCCAGCTGGTGTTTCAGAGTCCTTTATAAATTAATTATAGTATTTACTAGCCATGTGGAGGTGAAGAAATCTAATTAGGTCAAGGAGGCTGGCCCTGCTGGAGGCTGAAAAGCAAAGCTGGGTAAGGTGTCAGCTGCAGACCCCTGTTGTGCTTCCTTGAGAACATGTTGGGGGCAGGGTACTGGAGCAACAGAAAGGATGCCCAAAAACTTACAGTAAAAAAATCATAATTTTGATGAAAATGTTTGAACTTATCCATCAAGGCAACAAAATCAAAAAAGTCTTTTAGCTGAGTAAGACCTTCTCAGGTGGATATAGGATGCTAAAAAACATCGTCAGTCATGGATTTACTCCCACTGCCAGTGAACACAGAGCTGGTTGTTGGTGAAGAGGGTTGTATCAGTCTCCTAGAGGAGTGCAAAGGTAGCAAATACATCTGGGTTTTGGGCAGACTTAAGGGTGGGGGAGGAACGTGCACTGGAGTTACTCCATCACAAGGGTCAGAACTTGCTCAAAAGAGCTTTGTCCCTAAAGGGCTGGGAAAGCAGTCAGGTCTCTAAGAACACAGTAGGAGTGAGCCCCAGCCTCGGGCACTGATCCTGGAGGCCTTGTCAGAGACAGAGTTACCATGCTGAGCCTTTGCCCACACCTCCCATCCTACTACACTTTCACTATTCTCCTCAAACCCTTTGAGAAAACTCACCCACAGTGATGTAAATAACCCTGTTTAGCATTTACATTCTTATAAGGGGTTGCTAATTTACCAGAAATAAAGATCTTAAAATCAGGGTGGTGTGGGGGGTGGTGGTTAAAAAAAAAAAAAAAAAAAATTTACCAGGGCCTGGGGCCTGGTAGTTAATGTAAATGAATGACTAAGGGCCCCAGTCAGACACTAGTGAGTGAAGGAGGTTGTGACAAACTGCTTGAGAACATGAAAACCTGAAAATAAATGCTGTTTCAGCCAAGAAAAACGTGCCAGCTAGATTCAGGGTTAGGGTTAGGGTGCCAGTACCTGCTCCTGTTTCCTGCTTTAGAAGTTCAGTCGTGTTTAGAATTTTGTGGTAGAGAAAAGGATCCAAGGACAGGAGACTGTCTGAGAAACCCTGTACACAATAATCCTCCTTCACCTGAGTCTACTGGGGATGCTCTGGCCAGCATCCCCTTGGCCCACTGTCCCACAGGCCCCAGTATTCGGCCTTCCCTCTCCTTCCCTCTCCTTCCCTTCCCTCCCCTCCCCTCCCCTCCCCTCCCCTCCCCTCCCCTCCCCTCCCTTCCCTCCTCCTGCTGCTATTTGCTTTTCATTTGCTGTAATCTGAGCATCAAAGTAGAGATGGGGACTTCTTGCAGCAAAAACTACAGGGAAATGGATGAACTGCAGGGATTCCCGGCATTAGGACTCTTCAGCTTCTTCTCCGTATGGGAGCAGTGTGCTCAGCTCCCATCGAGACCATGCCTGCCCTGTCACGTCCTACTCCAGGTGGGCCACACGTCCTTAGTTTTGGATTCTAGATCCATGCAGCACAGTCAGAATACCTAGTCTCCTGATGATGAAGAAGAAAATTAGCTGCCCCATAGACCATTCACTCTCTTGGATAGAAGGGAACCCTAGGGGAAAGAAAAGCAAGCTGACAGGCTGGGTGAATTCTTTGGTCAACAGAAAACCCAGCTAAATGGAAGAATAGTTTTAAAAAGGAGGTGTGTTTGGGGGGGGGCGGGGAGAGGGAGAGAGAGATTTTGTTGTTTGTTGTTGGTTTTGTTTTTGCCAACACTTTCCTGAAGGATTCCCCTAGGGCAGGGGTTAGTGTTGCTGGATATTTGATCGCACCTGTGAAACTCTGAGACCTTGTTAATAAAATTAACCTTGGATCAGGGCAGAGGGCGGAACCAGCCACTAGTTGACAGGAATTAGCGATAGAGAAGATGGAGGATCCAGGAATACAGATAGAGAGAATCACAGGAAGGAGTAGGGAGGGGCTTAGAGATTCATGGTCTTTTGGTTTGGGCAGAGTGAAGAGACACTTCTCTTGCTGGGTCTCCAGCCAAAAAGGAAGGTCAGCTGGTTGTTTCTTGGCTTCTCTGACTTAGCAGGTTTTCACTCCAATATCTGAGTCCAGAGTCTTTATTGGGACAGACTGATAGAGACATAGCTAAAACCTACAATTTGTGGCCTCAATCAAACTGGTACCCACCAGGGTACTGACTTCAGGGCCTCAGGGAACAGGACATTAAACCATCAGTAGATTTAGATGTGACTACTAAGCTGACAGAAAAAACAACAGGTTAGTTCTAGTCACTAAACTTGAAATCTGTTATCTTATGCAACATGGCTTCCCTGCAGGATCTCATAAGATGCCATGCCGTTGTACAGAAATCACATGCTCCCACTTTGTGTGATATCGCGCAAAACCTCTTATAGAAAACTTGTACATTATCATAGACCATAGAAAGGTAGGATCTGGAAGCCACCTGCACTATTTCAGAACTTTCTCTGTTCTGTGTTCTGTCTTTGTCTCTAGACTGCTGGCACTCCTGAAATGATTAGTAAGGTTTGAGGCTGTCTTCGACTTTGTAAGATTGTCTTGAAGGCTGATCCAGGAAATACCAGTCAGAATGTAGTATTACCTAGAATTTATTTGGGAATATTGGGAGAGTTCTGTCTTCAGTGGGGTTGCTAAGTTGATGCATGTGAATGTGAAACGTGCTTTATAGAGAGTTTACTCACAGCTGAAGTTATGTAGAGGTGGATGGTAAAAGCTGAAAGATAAAATCAAGAGAGAGGCGCAGGAAGAGGAAGGAGAAAAGGGAGGTTTAAATATAGCACTCAAATTTCCGAATTTAGCTTTGCATAAGTCATGTCTGTTTATTGGGTGTCCTAGTCACATGAACCAAGATAGAGCAGTTTCTTTCCATTGAAACTGAATTGCATAGGATTTTCTAACTTGAGAACATAGATTCTGATTAATATTACAGCTGCACAGAGAGGGTGTGAGAACTTAGGACTCAGTAGCCTTCAAGGCTGGTGACTGTGTGGTATGAAGAATATATGTATTGTAAATATTTCCTGAAACATCAAATACATATCAGATCTAATTCACACATAATCACTATTGGATTTCAAATAAGATTGCAGACATTATAGTAATAATTTCAGGATCTTACTCTATCTGCTTATGAAGGAATATTCTGCCTTATTATTTTGCTAGTTTTACCTTCTGCATGAACTTATTTGGGGCTGTGTGACTAGATGACCAGATAACACAGGGTGTTTTTTTTTTTTTTTTTTTTTTTTTTTTTATAATACATTTTGGCTTTGATTTAGGAAGAAAAACTTAATAACCACTTTTAAAAATAGTTTAATTATCTATGTGTATATGTCCATAATTATATCACCTGGAACATTGTCAGTGCTCAATGCTTTTGAAACAAATAAAGAGAAGAATTTTCTTTTCTTTTCTTTTTTCTTTTTCTTTTTCTTTTCTTCTTCTTCTTCTTCTTTTTTTTTTTTTTACCATCACTGACCTATACAAATCTTTCTGTACAGCCAAGATTTCCTTTACTTTCTTTCAAATGTGCATAATTATTTTACTTGGTATGAAGCAATCTGAAACATTTGTAACCATGAGCTTGCTCACTCACACTGTGCCATAGTTTGGTGAGTGGTTAAAATCCTGGCACTTTGGATCTAGAGAGCGTGTTCTGCCTCCTGATAGCCTTGCATCCTCGGTTCAGGCCCAGGCACTGCCTCTCAGCCTCCTTGCCTGGATACAGGAATGAATGGATCCTGTTCTCACTGGTAAGCACTGTGTGCAGAACTGTTTAGCTGGGGGACATCTGGACACAGTTAAGGGCGGGGTAAGTGCTTGCCATCAAAGCCATTATTATCCTGTAAACCTCATACTCATCGAAGTGAAATGGGGACAATACTATGTGAGCGTGTGACTTTTAAGTGAGTGAGTGGTTCTTGTAGAATGCCTGGCAACAACACACCATTACCAATTTCGTGAACCAAAATGAGAGCGTTGAATATTTAGTACAGCACACACACAGTAATAACCCCTGCAATGTTTGCGTTAACAGGAACGCATCTGTACCAATCTGCCTGGGTTCTAACCTAGGCTGTACTGCTCACTGTTTGAGTGATGGATCCTGAACAGGTTATGTAATGTCTCAGGATCACCTGTAATAAAAAGAGAATAATGATAGCACCTGCTTCCTAATGTGGTTTGAGGTTTAGTTGCCGAGGTCCCTCTAACGCAATAAAGGCAACAGCAGGCGAGCAGCATTGCAGCCAATAAAAACCCGAGCTGTCAGTACCACTCTCAGCCTCAGCCAGTGGCAGCGGTGTGTGAGACGATGTGATGGTACTGGTGGAAATAGCTAGTAAGTGGTGGGTGCTTGATAAATGCCAGCTTTCTTTTCCATTTTTTAAATTAAATTAATTTTTTTTTTTTTTATCCAGGAGACAACTCAGAATTTTATGATGCTTTGGGGTTACAGTATGAGTATCAACATCATTTGTGTGTGGATACAGGACAGAAAAGACTGGTTGGAGTTTTACCAGTGATATATATTAAACGTGGTTCACTCAATGGATTAATCCATTGTCTAGTTTACTTGTAAAAGTGGCTTCATCAAGAAATATCCAATATACGTCGATTCTTTTAATTCTGGTCAGAGGGTGATTTGCTCTCTGCAAAGAAAGATGGAGAAATAGATTATTTTCTTTCAAGGTTTTGGTGGTAAACCCTGGCACAAAGTCTGCAGGAGCTGCAGGAAGGTGCTGTCAATCACGGGTGGACAAGGCACTCAGGACTCATCACGTCTGGTTCACTTCCAAGACTTACACCCGCAGCTTTCTAATGAGCCTGCCCTTTGGAGGCAGCTGGCACTCTGCAAGGTGCAAGCCTCGCTGAGCTGCTGCTTGTCTCAAATTGACTTGTCTTCCTGGCTCTGTTGGTTAAAGTCTGAGAGGCTTTCCTTAGACTATAATAATTGGTGGAAACACTTTTTAACTGGTCTACAGGAGCACACTGAAGGGACTGGACTGCAGAAGTACACATTGTGTCAGGAGTCGGGACACTGTTAACAAAGAGCTTGAGGTGGGGGCCAATCTTCAAGGCATTCATTGAGGAGAGTCTGTAGCAGATAATAAGACACGCAAGGCAAAAAGTCCAGCAGGTGGCAGCTTAGTAACATATAATCACAGGTCGTTGTGTTCAGGATCATCTTTTCTTAGAAAAATAGTGAACTATGTATCCCAAACATTATATATTTATTGTCAGTTTGTGTGTATGTGTGTGTAAAAGTTAGCACATGCCATATCTGTCTATGACCTATGTTAGCTTAGGAAATCAAAATTGTTATGTGAAGTTACCCAACTGAATGGGCATTGAAATTTTCTGTATTTTACTGACACTGTTATTTTGAAGCACATGTGTATATTTTCCATGTTTAAACCTACAATTGATCACTTTGAGAATCTGGCTGTTTAGCATTTCACACATATTTTCCTTAACAGTTAAGGTATTCAGGAAACTAAGAGATGCAGCAAAAGAAATTAAGTCACTTAGGACAGCAGCCTTCCATATGGCGCCCACATGGCTAATAAGAACTTCCACTTAAAATTTAACAAAAGCTTAAAAAAGGGTTTTAGAAACAAAAGAACAGAGACAAACAAGGTTTCTTAGTAACAGCATTTTTCTTGGTTGGACTCTGATTTGCAAGAGACAAGCAGATATTTCCTTGGCTCTTTTAAGGGAAGATTCCTGACTCAGCATAAGCGGCAAAAAACCGCATGGCTTTAAAAAATCACTGCTAACAATTTATTGGTGTGTACGAGAGCTGGCAATGGCAATGACCACATCTCCAAGCCTGCAACATGTGGCTGGATGACAGTGCAGACCAAGGCAGTGAGCACAGCTCTCAGTGCTGGCAGTAAAGGTACCCACCGCCATCTTTGATAAACCATGGCAGAAACAACTATGACTTTCATTTTAGCAATGTTGTTGTTTACCAGATAAATGACTCGTGGCTAGAAAAAGATAAAGATTTACAGTAAAGACAGATTCACATTAAGAAAAAACACCAAAGGTTTACAGTGTGTTCTAAAATATATGTAGCCTTGGGAGAGAAAAGAAATAAAATGGTTTTAAAAATACAGCCAGGAGTTGGGTGTGGTGGCACACGCCTTTAATCCCAGCACTCAGGAGACAGAGGCAAGCAGATCTCTGTGATTTCCAAGTAAACCTAGTATGCAGAGTAAATTCCAGGACAGATAAGAGTTACACAGAGAAACCCTGTCTCAAAAAATAAAAAACTAGAAGTAGAAAAACCAGAGTAATAAAAAAGCCATGTAAAGATGGGAAGCACAAAAAAGAGTGTGAATACTATGTGCTGTTCTGTTATCTTTGTATCTTTTGACTGCTGAGGAAATAACTGTTAAAACAAATGCTGCTGGATCAATCCAATTTATATATTTTAAAAATGCTTTTACTCCAAAATTTAAGTCTAAGGACAAGCTACTGGGGAAAAGGATTTTTATTTTTGTTTCCACAGAAAATGAAAAGCTGTGGATTCCTTCCAGACTAATGTGGTTTGATCAAGCCAGACTGCCTGAAACAGAGTACCAGGTGATCCTACATTCAAAACAGCTGGACAAAGCAGCCTTGCAGACTACAGCCAAGATTTCTGCATCTTCTCAGGATCCCCATGACAGCGCCCCCTATCAACAGGAAGTAGTTTGGAAAGATGCCCAAATTCCCAAATATTGTTTATAAATGTTTGTTTTCATTTATATGAGGTTGGTTATAAATGGTTCATGATCACAACCAATATCTTTTTAAAGGTAAAAGGGGATTATGGTATAGATATGAATACTTTATTTTGGAATAGATTTTCATTTATTGATACAATTTAAGGTCAGTTTTGTGATATGTATATTTCTCCTTTTGTTTAGGTATTGTGTTTACATAGCCTATTTAGAAATGTAATGTATAATTTAATACAGATTTTAGATAGTTACTTATGATAGTCAAAACTTATAGTTAAGTTAGGTTTTTCAAGATACACAGAGTTGTATTTGAGATAGGTATTTTTCAAACCTTTCAAAGACCTACAGAATATGGCATTTAAAATGGCTTAGGATTTTTCTTGACATTGAGACATAAATGCTCCTTGGAAACACCACCTGTGTCAGAAAGGAAGATGGATACCGAAAAAACGAGTTATGAAGTTTACTTCCAATATGGCAAGACTAGCCATTTGGACAAGATACTGCTCTTGTCTGGACTGTTCGACTTTATGCTGTATAAACTGGACATGCAGGACCCACAGAAAAGTGACTGCTGATTCAAGATGGACATTGCTACAGAGTTCCTGCTTCATGGAAGAGTCTGCCAGACAGTCTGCAGGACACAGAAAAAAGTGACTGACAAACTGCCAATACAAGAAGACAGTTTAATGTTTCCTTCTTTGCTGAAGAGTGCCATACACACTATGGCCTATGGGCTGAAGATGGAAGATTACAGAAGAACTTCATGTGACTGACAAGGCAAGATGTCTCTGTCATTTCTAGAGTTTATATATTATCCTTCTGTGGTCTTTGAAGAAGTTGAAGACAGATAGTTAAGGTTATAGTTTTCCTTAGTTAGGATTTCAGATAAGTTACATATAGGACTTTAGACTCACAAAGATAGAATAGATGATGGAATATTTTCTTAAATCTTTATAAATGTTAATGGACTAAATATTGTTAACTGTGATTCTTACTTGATAACTGTTTTGTTATATATTTTGCTATGTTAAGGTTAAAACCCTTCTTTTTATTTAGACAGAAAAGAGGAGATGATGGGAGATGCCATTCTGTAAATATGTTTCTCATACTGATTAATGAATAAAGCACTGTTGGCCAATAGGAAAGCGAGAGAGGAGGGACTAGGAGACAAGGAGGAAAGAGGAAGTAGGAAGGAGGAGTCAATATGGAGAGTCTGGAGAGAGCAGGATGCCAGCCGGCTCTCGGTAAGAAAACCATGTGGAGATATTTAGATTAACAGAAATTGGTTAATAATTAAGACAGAGCTAGCCGACAAGAAACTAGTACCTGGCCAACAGCATTATATCAAATACAGAGTCTCAGTTAATTGGGGCTGGCACGGAGGTGGGACAAGACCGGTGGCGGGAGGAAAAACCTTACTCCTTACAAATGGGCATTGAAATTTTTCTGTATTTTACTGACACTGTGTTATTTTGAAGCACATGTATGTATTTTCCATGTTTAAAAAGTTGGCAGTCTTGAAATTACTTCTCAAGTAAAATGCCATTGCAACCTACAATTGGTCACTTTGAGAATCTGGCTGTTTAGCATTTCACACATATTTTCCTTAACAGTTAAGGTATTCAGGAAACTAAGAGATGCAGCAAAAGGAATTAAGTTGCTTAGGACAGCAGAATGAAAAGGCAGTATTTCCATCAAGTTTTCAATATACCGAGAAGAAAGGCCAACTATTCCTGAGATATAAGCTCCAGGACTTGACTTATTGTTATGTGCACTTAGCACCTTCTCTGGTGTTAGGGTTATCCTGACCCAGACAGAAGCCCACAATGTCCCGAGACAACATTAGACCATTAAGCACTGCAGTTGTTTAACCAAACGTATGTTCCACCCCTCACTAGCAAATCTGCACTGTACTCTATTTTATTGGGCATCAGGGTCTGGTAGATTTCTCACACAAGTAAGGAGTTGAAAATGGTACAGTTTTAACATGAAATGTCTTCATCTTTTGAGACCCATCAGACAAGGCTTTTGTGCTTACACGTTTCTAGCAAAATGAAAGTGTTTCTGTTGGTAAGAATACATTGTAACATTTTAATTGCATAGGCACCATGACTTTTGTTCCAGTTTCCTGGCGACGGACACATAAGCTCTCCCTAAGAGATGTGCACTTCTGGGTACTCCCATGTCACTCAAGCTGATGAAGGTTCAGAACCAACCTTACCATTGTCCTACTTTCAAGAGTCAGCTATTGCACATAACCCCAGTTTTGTTTAATCGAAAAGTATGAAACTTGCAAAGTCCAGTTTATTTAAGTTCGTATGACAGAAGAGGTTATCATGACCTCCTGGACAGTCCACTAAGTGCTGTTCTGCCAACTTAAAGTAGCCTGACCCACACCCTCCTGCAGAAGAGACTTCCATCAGTTTTCCGGAAGATCATAGAATCTGGGGTGTGCAAGTTGTGGTGATTTGAATGAGAGGGGCCCCCCAAAGGCTCATGCATTTGAATCCTTGGTCATTACAGGAGGAGAATTAGTAGTTGGAGTTGGAGAAGTACGTCACTGTGGGTGGGGTTTGGAGTTTCAAAAGCCCAAGCCAGGCCCAGTGCCTCCCTCCTCCTGCTGCCCTGGGATCTGGATGCAGAGCTCCCAGCTCCTTCTCCAGCACCCTGTCTGCCTATGTGCCACCGTGTTCCCCACCATGGTAAGAATGGATGCAACTTCTGAAACTGTAAGCAAGGTCCAATTAAATCCTTCCTTTCATAAGGCCACAGTCATGGTTATCTCTTCACAGCATCAGAACACTGACTAAGGCATAATTGAAATTTAAAGGTACTCTATCCTGAGTAACTTTGCAGGGGTTTTCTCTTACGTATGCCTGCATCTGGGTTTCATCACCACTGTTTTGCATGTGGCATAGCTTAAGAATAGTTTTCCTTATCTAAAACATTTTTATTATCTGATAATTTCATACATGCGCACAATGTATTTTTTAACTATATTCAACTTCTCTTCCCCTATCCCTCCTAGATTATACCCTGTACCTCCCCTCCACAACTTGGTGTACATACATACATGCATACACACATACATCCCAGCACGTTCAGTTTGTGCTGCTCGTATACCTGTAGGTGAGACTATCCACTGGATCTCAGTCTACCTACAAGGGGCCACATCCTTGGAGAAACTTCTGGGGGACTCTCCCTCCCCCAGAAGTCATCAACTGGCAATAGTTCCTCAACTTGGGTGGGGGCTGGTAAGGCTCCTCCTCTATGGAATGTTGACTGGTTTGAGCATGTAAAGATTCTGTGCAGGGAACCACAGCTGCTATGAATTTGAGTATAGCACCAATGTCATGTCCAGAAGACATTGTTTTGCTCAGGCTCTCCCTGACCTCTTTCTCTCACAATCTTTCTATGCCTTCTTCCAAGATGTCCCTCCGCCTTTCTGGGTGGGTGGGTGATGCAGATGCCGCTTTGTGGATAAGCACTCCACACATCGGTATCCTCTGCACTTCGACCAGTTATTGTTTCTGAGTTAACTGCCTGCCATCTACTGTGCAAAGAAACTTGTTTGATGAGGTCTGAGATCTGGATTAATCTATGGACAGATAGATATGAATTTAAGGGGTAGCATAATACCATGTTCAGTGAGCAAATTAATAGAAGTGGGAGCCTATGCCCTCCCACACAATGAGTTCTTGGCTAGATTTATAGTATCAGGTACCAGGCATGTATTTCCTCCTGTGCACTGGGCTTCAAAACAACCAGACAGCAGACCGTTGCCCCCACAACATTAGTCCCACAATTGTACCTGTGGATATGTCTTGTCATGTCAGTTGTTATTGTATATTGCAAGCTGATAATCTGGTTAAGACTGGTGATTTTTTTTTTCTCTCTCTCAGCAGCCTTCACAGCAACTTTTAGTTCTGGAAAAGCTAGCCAGTAGGGAGGAAACTTCTTGGTCAGTACCAACTTGATTTCTTCTTGTCCTGTGACCAATGCGTATGGTGTCTTGAGCAACTGGATCTTACCATCAAGTTCTGGTGGTCAACCAAGAGCAACGGCAACAGTCTGCATTGTTTTGGGATTCTCTCAGACACCCATGACTGACAACCTGAGGGTATGGGGCTTTTTATTTATGAAACTAAGGTCACTGGGGGAAGCATTGACACCTGTGTAGGGTGACTCAACTTAAACACACATGTGCATGTTCTTCGGTGAACAGCTTTAGTGTTAATGATCCATCCCCATGCTCTGCCCTCCCCTCCCACTTAGACTTCCCCCCCTATTTTTCTCTCCCTTACCTTACCCTTCGTGTCACCTGTTTTATGTTCTCCCCACTCCCTTAAGATCTTTGTTCCCTACCAATGGCCCATTTCTTCTTTCCTGTATTCTACCATGCTCCAAGTCACACACATACAGATCTAAAGATTGCATGGTGGGATCTACACATGAGTAATAATCGCTGTTAAAGTTTATTGACAACAGTTACAGTTCCCTTGTTTGTTCACTCATCTCAACAGCCATTTATGAACCATCTCACCTGCACTGCAGTCTAGGAGCCGTGGCAGGGATTGTTAACGTACAGTGCATGCTTCTCCCTGTGCATCTCTTAGAAGGAGCTTGGGCCTGAGTTGGGAAGACAGACAAGTAAATTAATAATTGTACATAGAGTGATAAGGGCTATGGCATATTTGTATATGGCTATGGAAAAACACACAAGGGAGCAATTTGTGTCACTTGGGGAACCGACAGCATGCGGTATGTTCAGGTCCTGTAGCATTGCCACGGAGTGATAATAGAGAACGACAAAGGTCAAGATGTAATTTTTAGAAACTGAAATGGCAACTCTTGATGGTCATATTCTAGGGAGAGGCAGAAATTAAGGGGAAGAGGGAAGTCAAGATTACTTAGATCTAGGTCACATGATTAATACTGAAGTTTAGATAGGCATTTACTGGATCATCTTCAAAAGCCTCTGAAAATCATAGCATGAGGCTCTCCAAAGTCATAACCAATAGGAATGCGGTGAACTGTTGTGTCCTCAGACGATATGCTTAGTTCTTATCCCAATACAATGGTGTTCCGAGATGGACTATTGAGGAGGTAATTCGGCTTAAATATTGTCAAGGGTTTTCACAAGGGATTAGTGCCTTTATAAGAAGAGGGCAGACAGACAGATCTCGATCAAACATGTCAGGATCCAGCAAGAAGGTGCTACCAAAACAAGGGCCTTGAGAATGTGGTGATAGCATAACGCTGTATTTTCCAGCCTCCAGAATGGAAGTCATGAGGTGTGTGTTATTTTGTCACAGCAGCCTGAGCAGACTAGAAATGTCAAATTGTTGGTAATTTAAGGAATTGACATGTTTTCTGACTGATTCTTGAAACCTAACCTCTTCACTGTTCTGTATTTAGTTCTGTATCTGGTCCAGGACCCAGGAGGAAAAGCACATTTTTTTTTTTTTTAAGGGAGGATAATGTGTTCTCTAATATATTGAGGTTGAAGGATCTTGTAGGTTAGGCAGTAGACATATTCAGAAGAGAATTGGAAATAATAATCAAGTTTTGAATCTCATGAAATAAACGGAGTCAGAAAGCTCAGGTTTAAGAGATAGTGAATAAAGTCAGAATAGCGATCCAGAAGGCCCATGAAGTAGACTTACAGTGAGAAAAGAAGGGAAGAGAACTGTACTGAAAATTCCCAAGGCTGTGGAGCAGGAGGGGCCATTGGAGGAGACAGAGGAGGAACATGTGGATTGGAGGAAAACTCCATGTAACTGTGACATACATCCACACAAGCCTGTCAGGACTTACTTTCTCTCCCTTGGGCACATTTTGACCAGAAGCTTGGACCAGAATCTTAATTGTGTATTATTTCTGTGGGAGCCTTATTACGACTTAAAACTCTCATTTACAGTCTCTCTTCCTATCGAGTTTCACTCCACATAGATCACATAGTCATTTGAGGCCACAAGTCAACTCCTCTTCAATGACCCTCCAACCCTCACATGAATTACTTGGCTGTATATGAGCCTGTATCTCTCCTACCAGTATGAAAGATCTACTTATGACATTCCCATGGCAGAGCATGACATATCTCTTCTGCTCCTGCCACTGACCTCATTCACATTTAATATAGTTTAGATGAATTATCGATATCCTGCCACCGCAACCGTGCCCCTCATCAAACATTGCACAGAGCAAGAAGGAAACATGTATCCACACGGTGTATTATAGGTGCTATGCTGTAGAAAGTTGGAGCAGTTGTACCTGAGTTAAAATGGGAACTGTATCATCCATAAGTTTATGGCTTAAAGTTCAAGTGAAAATGTAAAGGCTTGACTTACTCCTGACAGTTCTGTAGCTGGCTCGGATCCTTCTTCAAGTGCTGGGTGTGGTTTTGGTGTCCTGTGCAGACTCCCTACGTCTTCTTGATGGCATTTATCCAGAAAGGCAAACATTCACCTCCTCACTGAGTTAGGCTGGAACTGGAATTGTGTCAATTTCATAATTTTGCTTTGAAATTGTGAAAGTGCTGTTGTGAAACTGTTGGTGTTGTAATTTTTAAAAACAAGTGGCTTGAGAGAGAAAGATGCCAGATGCCATGCAACAGAGTTCAAGCAGAGTTTTTTTTTTTTTTTTGGGGGGGGGGAGGATTGGAAAAAGAGGAAAGCAGAGAGAGGGATACTGGTCTTCAGGGACAGGAGACAGGAGCAGTGGGAGAGGAGAAGAGAGATAGCGAGAAGAACAGAGAGAGAGAGAGGGAGGGAGAGAGAGAGAGAGAGAGAGAGAGAGAGAGAGAGAGAGAGAGAGAGGAACGTAGTGAACAGGTACAGGTAGTGTGGAGCTCTTAGTGGCAGCAGCTGAGGGCACATCCTGTCAGAACCCCAAAGGCAGGCCAGTGCAGATGCCTAAATACTAACAGTTGGCCTGACCAGCTTCATTTCATTTTGTTTGTTCTGTGGAATAATGGTGGCGTGTGTGAATAAGAAAGGATATGAGGAGCTTTCCTTCTCTCCCTCTCCCCCCTTCCCTCCCTGTTTTATCAGGTAGCAGTTAACCACAAAACAGAGAGAGGTGAGTCTTGAAGGCTGTGATGGGCAGTAGGGAGTGGGGTTAAGGAGGGGGAAGCTCTTTAGCAGGAGGTAGCAGAGCGGTGGATTTTCCAGGAGGGGAAGGCTGAAGATGCCCTCAGAGAGGCGATATATAGGAGAGCACCAGCTTCTCACCCTCCTGATTCCCCTTATGCTTGGTCTTGTTAATCGGCGAGACTCTGCTTTTGTTTCCTTTCTTTGTAAGCTGCACAGGCAAAGGGGGCCATTGAGTTAAACCCGTCGCCCATATCGTTAAGCCCCAGCACCCTCTAGACCTCCCTCTCATTCTGGTGTCCCGTCGTCCACTGGACAGCCACCCCGCTTCTGTATTGCATCGGGTACTCACGGAGCAGGTCTCCCTGCAGAATGCCTGTGCTGTCTTCATGCTGTCCAGCCTCTCTGGTGCTCCCAGAAATGTTTTGTCATCCCTTCTCAGCCCATTCCCTCTGTGGACACACAATCTCATCACGTTTTAAACTTTGTGCTTTGTAGATAATTTTTCCCCCGCCTCACCAAGACAGTCAGCATTACACACTTTGAACCTTTATGTCTCTGCCTCAAGGTTTTTTACTGTCATGGCTCTGTCCTGTTCCCTTCCCTCCTTGCTGGCCTCATCACTGTGCCGAGGTGTACCTGACCTTCTTGCCTCCTCTGAGACGACTTGCAGCTCTCATCATCATTATCTTTTGCCCTCCTGACACAGCCATTCTGCTTTCCTGACTTCTGCCCTTGTCCCCAAACTTCTACCCCTGGGCTAGTTATTGCTCTGAAATTATGCCATTTATTACATGCTCAGTTTCTGTCTTTTTTACAACTTTCTTTTCACTCTAAAGCATGTAAAAGTGTTCTCTATCCTAGAAGCATCCATGTTCCTCTCACACCCTTTGCCTAGTCCTCCTCAGTACATATTTACCCCTTAGCAGCCTGGCTCTTGACTTAAAGTCTTGACTGAACATTAGCTGATCAGATTCTTGTACATACTGCGCATGTATATTTGTGCACTAAGGAGCATTTTGTACTTGTTCATGATGCGGTAGAGCTTTAGCCTTTGTCTTTCTTGTACTGGAGGGCGGAGTACAAATTCAGTCATGAGAACCTGCCGTTAGAGGAGCGGTGGGAATTTGCTAAACCATACTTACATGAGTTTGGCAAAATGACTGAAATTTTTAACTATATGGGTTTCTTTCAAAACTCAACTCCATTTCATTGACATTTGATTTTCGGAGACTGCTGCATCATGGGTTAGTGAGTTGAATATCCTGTCTCCCCCTTTGCTTGCCCCTGCTTCTCTTGACATAGGCACACGTTGGGAATTGTACCAACGCACACAAATAATCATCATTGTATGCCCCGTGTGAAACATGGTGCTTAGTGGGTCCCTGGGAACCAAAGGCTTAGTGTCTTGAGTTTCCCCCACAACAGACAGATTTCCAAAGCAGAAACTTGGCACAGAGCAGGTGGTAGGAGCCTTTCTATGGACTGTAGAGGTGAGTATTTTTTTTTTTTAAAGTAGGTGACACAGGGAATTCCTTGCACACGCACACAAAATGTATTCCTGGTATTTTAAAAAAGGTATTTGTTATTACTTTGACACTTTTTTTCATGTCTCGAGTACTTGAATGTATGTCTGTGTACCACCATGTGCCTGGTGCTGCAGGATGCCAGAAAAGGAGTTAGATCCCTGGTACTGGAGGAAAAAGTGGTTGTGAGCCTTCGTGTGGGATGTTGGGAGCTGAACCCTGGTTGTTCAGAAGAGCATCAGTTCTCCTCACTGCTGAACTGCCTCTGCAAACCCCATTTCAGATGTTTTAAATCAAGCGTGCAATCCATTGTTATGGCTGAGAATGCTCTAACATCCTGACTATTGAGCTACTGTTATTGAAAGGGAAATACAGTCTACCAATCAGGACAGCAATTCACAGGATTTGTTTTCTCTGGTAAGTCTCATGTTAGAATGTTGTTTAAATGCAGTCTCCCCATGAAAACACACCCACGAGGAGTTTGAACCACAGCAATAAAACTAGCTATTGCCTGGCCTTCACTGTATATAACTTTTATCTCGTAGCCCGTGAGCTCATTTAACAGTGGAGGGGCTGGTGTCTCAACCCTCTCCTCTGCCCCTTTCTGCATCCCTTTGGGAACTTGCTACATAATGTTGACATTCAATGCAGCCAACCTGACACTAAAATGAGCCATTACCCAGGGCCGTGTCTTCCATTCTCCTCATACCCCAGAGCCTGGTGGATGCTTCCTTTGGGTCGAACATACACACACAAAGCAGTTCATCAACAATTTTCTACATCTTCTGTTAAATTGTGTTTACTCTCCTTACAGGAATTCCCCCCTAGGTACTTCTTTTCAAAAATACATAAAGTATCTGAGGCGAAGTAAAACTTTTAATAAGAAAGTTCTTGACTATAAAAACTGAAGAATACTGAAGCACTTAGGAAAAATTTTAAAGCAAAAAAAATGTCTAAATATTAAAATCAAAATTTCTAAGAGTCAGTGTTACTTAAATGGGACTTACATTCTACTCCATAAAGTGACTGTCTTAGCATCAACACATTAAGCAGAGGAGCCCAGGAGCTGACTCAGCTGGGAAAGTGCTAGTCGTGGAAGCAAGGAGATCTGAGTTCGAATCCTCTGCACCTGCGTGAAGAGTTGGGTGGAATGCTGCTCACCTGTCATCCCAGAGTAGGAGAGGGCAGAAACAGAGAGGCCCCTGGGACTTGTTGGTCATCAAGTATAGCCAGTCAGTGAGCTTCAGACTCAGGGAGAGAGAACTTGCCTCCAAAAATAATGTGCAGAAACCACCGAGGAAGCCAAACTGACCTCTGACCTCAACACGGATGTATTGGCGCGGACATCAGGATGCTAGACCGGTAAGATGAAGTGGAGTTTATCTGAAGAAAATAACTTACACAGGAAACAAGTGATTGTCATGTTGCCCCATCCCCAAGGATGCAGACCCTGCCACACCGATGCTCTCCTCGACCTGAAGGGACTTCCAAGCCCCCTCCATATTTCTTCTCTCAGCATCTGCACCTGCGACCACGCCCAAAAGGGCGTGGTCAGTGCTACAGGTGCAGGGGGTGGGGGTGAATATATCACTACAATTCCCCTTTTAGTCTAAAGAAGATGATTTGGGCTTGATACAAAACTACACACAATGATAGCAAATATCAAGTATGCTCTGGGAGAAGGAAAAACATACACAATTTAAGACGTACTGCCAGTGAAGCAACATAGAGCAATAGACAAGAACTACACGTCCAGCCCTAGGATAAAGGCATAACAGATTACTACAAAGCTGGAAAGTCTAAGTCTTGTACCTAATATTTCTATCTAGGAAGAGAGGACAATAATTTTGGCAATCTAATCTTCAACCTCACCAAAGACCCGAGAAGGAAGATAACATTACTAGGGTAGGCAGGAAGTGCAGGTGAGTGACTTCCTAGGCGCAAGTGAAGACAGAAACAGCAGGCTACCTGGACAGTCACCCAAAGTCTCACAGCATGAGGACAACCAGCTTTGGCTAAGGCCTAGAGTATCTGACTGACCAACACAGAAGCAGGGAGGTAGAAAGGCTGTCTTACCCCAACTTGGCAGGGTTCAGTAGTCTCTAAGTATATCTCCTACAAGCACAGTAGGACAGCATGTCCAAAGTCAGTGGTCAAGGTGGGGGCAGTTCTTTGCTCAAGAGGCCATAGCTGAGGAGAGGATGGACTCCAGAAGGAGCAACATCGTGCCCAACATACTCTTGGGAATAGCTCGATGCTGTCAGGAGCAATTGTGTCTCATGTCAATGGAGTACTAATATTAAAACATTTACATGCTACATTCTACAGGTCTATGAAATGTTTGAAGATCAAATATCTATGTCTGACTAATCTCATAGGTAAAAGAAACGTGAGTAACTATAATTTGTAATTCTCAGGAACATAGCTGTACAATGGCTGAAGCTTCCCAAAATAATGTAGCAAGGATGCTGACTTCAAAAAATGTACACACACACACACACACACACACACACACACACCTCAATAACAGAGATAGAATTGAAATCTTGACTAGAGGTAGAACTGTAAAGTGCAACATGATAAGATATCCTAAGTTGTATCAATATACAACATGTATACATCAAGATAGTTTTATATTTGTGTGCAAAACATCATAAACAGAAAGAAGACTCTATACAGTCAATATACAAGAATCTAACAATTTAGGTTATCTAAAGCTAATAGTTGCTAAAATTAATTCATAAGAAGATATGTTAATGCACCTATATCCCATCCTAACCATAAGTTATCCATCCATACCCTTAAACTTATCTAAAAGAGATACCCAAGTCTGAGTATCACCTTCCATATGAATCCTATACAACTTAAAACCAACCCTAAGCAGGTAAATAATTATCCCTTTTATAACAATGAGAGAAAAGAAAAAAAAATCCAACACATGGGCATGGGTACACACATTGAAAAAAGACTAATAAGTAAAAACAAAAAACAAAACAACAACAAAAAAACCTAACACACACACACACACACACACACACACACACACACACACACACACACACAGTGAACAGTGGTCTTTAGTCTTGGATATTTCAGTTTTTATAGAAACAATCTATCATGTTATGCTTGTTTACTTAGGATTCTCTCTCTCTCTTTCCTTTCTTTCTTTCTTTCTTTTTTTCTTTCTTTTTTTTTTTTTTGAGATATGACTGTCCTGGAATTCACTCTGTAGGTCAGGCTGACCTTGAACTCAGATATTTGCCTGTCTCAGCCTCCCGAGTACTTGGATTAAAGGTATGCACCACCACTGACCAGATGGAAAGAATTCTCTATTTTCTTTTCTTTTCTTTTTTTTTTTTTTTTTTTTTTTTTACTGAAAATGACTGCTTCATTTTCAAGGATTATTCTGTTGCCATTGTAGAATTCTTTTACCAGGAAGATTTAAGGGCAAATTTTAGCCATTTTCATCCCCATTACCCTCTCTCATACTCCCTTCTGCTGTAACATATTTTTCCTCAAGAAGTCACTCTCCATGTC
This sequence comes from Phodopus roborovskii, assembly GCF_943737965.1. Classification (NCBI taxonomy): domain Eukaryota; kingdom Metazoa; phylum Chordata; class Mammalia; order Rodentia; family Cricetidae; genus Phodopus; species Phodopus roborovskii. The sequence goes on along the minus strand of NW_026125278.1, from coordinate 16,189,735 downwards.
TTTTTGGTGTGTGTGACCCACAGAGTTTAATTATGTTCCATCCATTCATTCATTAGCTTTATTAGTGTTGTCTGTGTGAGCGTGGGTGGGCTATTTGCTGGGAGTAGGCAACTTCTCAGTGGCTGCAACACTGAGGAAAGTTACATTGTTTATCTCAGATGCCATTAATTGCCAGTAGTCCTCCAGGGGCCGGGTGGTGCCTCAGGGGCCTTCCGCTCTGTGATGAAATGTCTTGTCCAGCAACTGCAGCTGCAGTTAATTCATGGCCGCAGGCAGGGACCTTGACACACCCAGAAGACTGGATTTCATAGCGTTCCCCACCCCATGCAGCTCAATGCCAGCATTGCCCAGGCCTTGCAGGGGCCAAGCACTCCACTGTCCCGTGTTCAGGAGTCTCTATGTATGTGAACTGCCCCACAGTAACAAGATGTTTTTCTATTGACTGATAATAACTTTGTTTTGAAAATATATTCAATCTTTAAGTACCTGTGAGCTCTATTTTTTAATGCTCGTGCGCGTGTGTGCGTGCGTGCGTGCGTGCGTGCGTGCGTGTGTGTGTGTGTGTGTGTGTGTGGTATGAATAAGAAGTGGAATCCTAGTTAAGAAAGTGAAACCAATCAGAAGGACTTTGGTGTAAAATTGTAGTAAAAACATTGTCATAAAAGCACATAATTCTCTGTGGAGATGGCTCAGTTATCTACGTGAAGATGGGGCATTGCAAACTTTCAGTTATGTATTCGGAAAGCCTAGATGGAATGTCTAAAAGTAAATGACAAAAGCTGTCTCTCATAGCCGATACAGCCTCCATGACAGGCACCTGTTTCTTGCCCTTTGCTATCCCCAACACCTGCCCTTCCTGTGTATTGCCTGGCAGAAGATTCCCTTAGTGCTTCTTTGAAGTCGGGCTCCTGAGAAACAGTCTCAGGAGAGGGCGCTACAAGGCTGTTGTATTTGGGAGTGCTGAAGCCTCTGGCTGTGGTTCCCTGAGTGCAGTGTAACCTGAGGACATCTGCTGGAGCTCTGCTTGTGCTGCATGCTCACAGCTGGTCCTTCAGCAAGCTTGCAGGGGTGACCCACCTGCTGTGTTCTGACTGAGGGAAAGGTCTCTACAAAGCTGTCCAGCCTCCATCAGCACCATACCTATTCTTAGGTTCCCTCAAGCCACATGTGCCCTGGAGACTTCCAACCAAGCCCTCTGTAAGCCCTGTGTACTGTCTACAGCCAGAGAAGGTTCTGCCCTGCTGTATACCCGCCCTCCCTGTTGCTGACTGCCTACTTCTGACCTGCACTTGAGCCTTGCTTTCTAGCTGCACGGCACCTCTGACTTGGGAATGTTCTTTAGGGCCATATCTTTATCTATCTATCTATCTATCTATCTATCTATCTATCTATCTATCTATCATCTATTTACCTATCATCCATCTATCTATCTACCTACTATCTATCTACCTACCTATCATCTATCTACCTACCTATCATCTATCATCTATCTATCTATCTATCTATCTATCTATCTCTATCTATCATCTATCTATCTATATCTATCTATCATCTATCTATCTATCTATCATCTATCATATCTATCTATCTATCTCTATCTATCTATCATCCATCCATCCATCTATTTATCTATCTATCTCTATCATCCATCCATCCATCCATCTATCGCTCATCCACAGTCTCCCCTCCCTTTTCTCCTTCCATCCCCCCCCCTCATTTATATCTCCTCCACTTTTCTTCAGAAAAGAGCAGGCCTAATATGGATATCTAGCAGCCATGGCTTATCAAGCTGCAGTCAGACAAGGCACCTCCTCTCCTGTTAAAGCTGGACCAGGCATCCTGGTAGGAATGGTTCCCAAAAGCAGGCAACAGAGTCAGAGACAGCCCCTTTTCTCACCATTAGGAGTGCCACAAGAAGACCAAGCTACAAAACTGTAACATGTGCAGAGAGCCTAGGTCAAGGCCAATCTTAGGGACACATCCTAAAGGGTCTTAAACACACACAGTCTTGGAGAAGGGGCCCTTCCCCAATTTGCCTTTGCTTAGGCACTTCGACCCAAGGGCACTGATGAAGTCTTATAATTCGTAGTTGACAATTCATTGTATGAAGCTTTCCTTGTTTGTGTCTCATTGTGGATCGTTTTAAGATCAGATGTAGACGACAGATTTGGTGTCAGGCTTCCAAATGATCGGTGCCCTCCTGGCTTCCCCTCCCTTGGGTTTCGGCAGCTCAGCCAACCTCCCTCATGCGGTTTCACATTGATTTTATGCCTTTGATGGGGCCTGCATTCCTTTTTCACAGAAGCCTCGGGCTCTATGCATACCACGCAACCCACTCTGTCAGTGAAGGAAATGGACTCTTCCCTTTCTGCTTATCTGGACTCTGTGAGAACCACATTTCAGGGCGTGTTCCTTACAATGCACTGCTTCTAGCTTCCAGTTTTACATCAGTTTTGAGCCTTACTGTTGCAAGTGGCGTGAACTCACGTTAAATCAAAGGGAATTTACTGGTTCATGACCCTGACAAATCCACAAGTGAACCTGGATTTATGTTGTTTGATTCTGAGCTCAGATAATATTCAGAGTGCCCCCTTGGGCTGTTCCTCTTCACAAGCTGACTTTCCATATGAACATAAAGGACAGAACAGTCCCAGGCATCTGAGCTTCCGGCCCAAAGCTGCAGTCAGAGTTTTCCTTTTCTTGAAGTGGATGTCTCAAGGGTCGCCTTTGAGGCTAAAATGTAGGATTTTTGTGAATATTGCCCAAGTAGTGTGTGGAAAGTGCATATGCCAATGTGTCAATATCTGTCACCCACAATCTCTTTTACCAGTGATGAACTTTGGCTTCTTGTCAGTTTTTTGTGCCAATCATTGTAGTACAGGAGGCAGAACATCCTGACTATTTTAGAACCTTCTTTCCAATCTCAAGTCTGTGGTGGATAATCTTGTGTCACTTAACTGTACCACGGTATCTGGTCATGTGCTAATCCTGGTGTGTCTGTGAGGATGTTTAGTAACAGCAGATTGCCCTCAATGTCAGCAGCCCCAGTAGAGGTATCCAATGAGATAAAAGGCTAGCTCCATGCTTGTAGGAAAAAACTCTTTCAAGTTGATGGCTTTGGTAGGGACATCAGCTCCCACTGTTTTTGGACCATAATTGAAACTGCAGTTTCTTATAGCAAGCCTGATCCAGGTTCCCAGACCCAGAGCTGCTCTCTGGCTCTCAGGGTACAATCTTGTGGGTGTCTCAGCATCTATAATGTGATCCAATTTCTCATAGCATGTTTCTTTATATATAGATATATCGCATGTGTATGTAACATACACACACACATACACACTCACACTCACACACAGACTCACATACACACACACACACTCTCACACACACTCTCATACAGATACACACAGACACACACACAGACACACACACACATACTCACACACAGGCACACCTACACACACCCACACACATACTCACGCACACACACACAGATACACATAGACACATACAGACACACACTCACACATATCCACACCCAGACACACCCACACACACACACATACTCACACCCAGACACAAACATACTCACTCACACACACACACACACAGACACACACATACTCACACACAGACACAGACACACACAGACAGACAGACAGACACACACACCATACTCCTGTTGGGTCTATTGTTTTCTAAAGAGTCTTGAAAAACACAGAAAATCAATAAATGCCCCTAGTGATGCCTGAAAGTGAGAAGAAGGTAGCAGGAATTTGGAACGGAAATGGCCACGGAAATGGCACAGGGCAGCTGAGGAAGAAAAACATGTTCAAATTCACAATTTTGTTTTGTCCCAATGCTATGCTCACCAGATCCAGATTTTCTGTCTTTTCTTCTGTCAAACAAGGGATCAGCAAAATAAGAACTGTACAGCTTTCCATGACTCACCTAATGGTTCATGTATCAGAACTAGGAAGACACAGGAGGACTTGTTTGTACCTTTGGCTTAGTCACCATTATAAGGAAGTGCCGCCTGAATTATCACCACCTGTTTTGGATTCTGTGCACTTGTCAATACACAGTGTGTGTTATTAGAAGTTATGATCTACATCTGAGAGTGGACATACGGCGTTTGTCTTTCTGAGCACAGGTTACCTCGGCTAATAAAATGTTTTCCTGAGAACATTGTCATTTTATTTCCTTTTAGTTGAAAAAAATCGCATACTCTGCATATACCATATTTTCATTACCCGGTCTCTGTTGATGGACATGCCAGTTGACCCCATTTCCTGGCTACCATGAAAAGAGCAGCAACGGGCATGGATTGGACATGGATGAGCAAGTGTCTACAGTAGGTAGGTAGGACAGAGCCTTGGGACAGGTTGTGCCACTGATGGTTAACCCTGGCTCTTAATTTGATGGGACTGAAAAATGCAGAGCAAGAATGCGTTCCCAGAGAGTATTAACTGATAGCAGTAGATCTGTCCTGAGTGAGTGGGCTACCATCTCACAGGCTGGAGTCCCAGAGAAATGGAAAGGGCAGGAGGTTGGCCCAGTGTTTTCTGTCAGTCATGTGTGAGCCGCTTGACCCAGGGTACCCGCTTCTACAAAGTTTTGAGCTGAAGCAAATCCTCCCTCCCCTGAGTCGTGTCCACAAAGTCTGAACTGTATCGCTTCTTTCAGTGCTGATTAAGTTTCCACACGCTCTTGGTGAATCTGTACTTTCACTTCTCATTGTTCTAGAATATTGTGATACGCAGTTACACTACAGTTTACATATTCAAGCATTGTGTGTGTGTGTGTGTGTGTGTGTGTGTGTGTGTTTGGGAATTATAGGATAAGCAAGTGGTAGATACCTCAAATCCACCTTCCGAAAAGATCTCATTTATAACCTGCACCAGCAGTCCGCTTGAGTCTTTACTTCTCTACAAATTCTCAGCACATGATGTTTTCAGGTAGGAAATTTGCTTTGCACTAGATATTTGCACTAGATATTGCACCCAACACTGGAGTTTGAGTTGGGAAGCCATGTGAACATGGCAGGTGCTGCATTGGAATGAGGGGATGATCTGAGGTAGGAGGTCAGTTGGGATGCTGCTACGGTAAGTAAGTTCATAAGAATAATGTGGCAATCGACTAACACTAAACAGAGGCACTAGAAATGTTGGGCTTGAGATATTAATTCTATAGCATGTATCTACAAACCGCAAGATTGCCGGTGAGCAAAGTGTGGCGTTGAAGGCAGTTATCATACTTGTACTTGACAGCGGTTGGTTGGCGGATAATATCTTTGTTGACCTGACGAGGTAGAAGGAAGTCCACTGAGAGGGTTTTGATTCTAAAAGTCACTACTTGGCTTATCAAACCACTTACCAGCCTAGTGTTTAAATTTGTGACCCCCCCCCAGATTTTTTTTGAAGACTTATTTTCACTGTTGGTGTTGGAAGATCATTCTTGGAACATGTGGGGTCTCTCTGGGAAGAATGACCTGGGGCAGTGATGGGCAGTTAAACTTTCTCTGCCTCAGTGAACTCAGTGGGACTAGAAGCCTTGCTGTTATCCAGACCTGGCAATCACAGTGTAAGCAGTGACTATGTCTAGCACTTTTCAGGTCAGTGATGCAGTTGTGAAGATGATTCTGTTCTGGGTGCTTTCTTCTTACACAGACGTGCACTGTGACTTCTCCTGTTTTTGCAGAGCACTCGCTGTTTAGAGGAGTTACGAGGGATAGAGATCTGCCCCAGGACCAGCACCCACCTCTTACCTGAACCACATCACAGCACAGGCGTGTTATTGCTCGAGCTGCCTTGCTCATAGACACTCCTAGAGGAGCCCATGGAATCATCCCGCGGTTATGTGCATTCCAGTACAGCCTTTTAAGATAGAGGCTGGTTTAATATCTTTAGTGATATTTCATCTGCCACTGTATCTGGAAAAGTATGACTACTCATTAAACTGTTTATATTGCTTCTTCCAATGGGATGACTTTGACAAATGCTTCATCTTAAATTTGTACTTTCCAGGACTGTGACTATGCTTTCATAGCTCACGGGTGACACTAACAAGAAACAGAATTAATAGTATCTTATATTTCTAGCTACTTTAAAATTTACAAAGCATTTTTTACATCTATTACCCTCCATTGCTTCACGAGTGAGGTGTTATTACTTTGTTTCACAGATCAAGAAATGAAAGGCTCAAGGACATACACAGTGTCACAGCTACTGATTTGTGGAGATCAAATCCGATTTCCTAATGTGAGGCTCAGTGCCATTTGGCAACGGCTCTGCCCTGATTGCCTTTTGTATCTGGCTGCCGATTTTCCTATTATCCCTCCACTGTTAATCAGAAATATATTCTTGCCAGGTAAGGATTACGTGTCTATTGAGTACATAGCATTTGACAACAACAGCAGTTCTCAGAATTAACAGGTTAATTTACTAACCGAAGGCAGCCACACGTGAGTTCATCTTCGGGCACAAGCGGCCCCTCTTGCTGTCTTTCCGTTTGCTTCTGTAATCCTTGGACAGTATCGGCATAACTCTGGGCATAACTTAGGGTTTGGGCAGTATGGCTGAGCACCTGTCTCGTCTCCTACCAGGCACTGACTATGCCATTCAAGTTTTGGCTCTTGTCCAAGTCCAAGAATGAAGTCAACACATGTGTAACAGTTTTCAAAATCTCTTTTTAAAATAAAAAATGTATTGTTCTCTCACACAGTACATCCTGACCACAGTTTCCCCTCCCTCCATTCTTCCCAGCCCATCCCATCTCCTCTCAGGCCATGACTCATTCCCTCTCCATCTCCTGTCAGAAAAGAGACAACACTGAAGCATGACACAATAAGACAAGGCAAGCCTTCACACCAAGACTAGAGAAGGCGACCCAGCAGGAGGAAAAGAGCCAAAGACTCACCTGCTCCCACTTGTAACAGTTTTCTTGACTGAATTAAAATTATTCTTTTGGCTTTGTTTTTGTAGATCATGATGTTGCTCGAGTTTCTGAAGATGCTGCCCATTAGTAAATATATTAAAGGCAATAAACGAGCATTAAATGCCAGTAGAGGACAGACTGGGGTACAAGCAAAAGTGTGATGTCACCCCCAGGACGCCTCTGCATAAGAACAATGCAATGGAACACTGACTCCCTCTTGAGTGCTCTTCTAGTGAAAGGGTGTTTGCAGGCCAGAGAAAGGCAGTAGGTGATGAGATGTCCTTACTCACTCACTGCGTGTCCATCCGAAAGAACAGTGACACGGTGAGGGGAGGGCACACACATGCACACACACATGCACATACACACACATACATGCACACATGCACACACACATGCACACACACATACTCACATGCACATACCACACACAAACACATACATGCACACGTGCACACGCACACACACACATGCACACACACACACATGCACATACACATGCACACACACATGCACATAACGTGCACACACACACACACCATGGTGAAGGAAGGGCACACATGCACACACACATGCACTTGCAGGTCTCCACTTAACTGAATGTTTTGCTAATGTTTGCTTCGTGGCCAAGCGGGAACGCTTCAAATTCAACAGATTCCGAAATTTATGAGTAAAGGTAAACTTCCCCACTTGGATGGTGTGGTGGCTATTCCTTTGTTTCTTTGTCTTTTGTTTTTTGAGGCTGGAACTGACTCTGTAGATCAGCCTAGTCTCAAACTCACAGACATCTGCCTGCCTCTGCCTGCCAAGTGCTGATGTGCCTCACCAGCTCCCGGGCGGTTACGGCTATTCTTGGTGGTTAACTTTATATCTAGAATGAATTTCGATCCAGAAATGGAGGGCATGCCTGTGATCAGTATCCTGAGACCGAAAGAGCGGGCTTTTGATCCAGGTCTTGAGGTGGAAAGGCACACCTTTAATCTGGGCCACGCCCTTGTGCTGGAAGCCTATATCAGGACAGAGGAAGAAGGAAGGTTTATTCACTCTTTGCCTGCCTGCCCACTCTGTCAGCAATGCAGCCAACATTAACAAAGTGGAGAAATGGGACCCGAGGACAGTCACAGAGCGGCCATTCCTTCCTTCCCTAGTCTATGGGCGGCTGGGAGCCTGTCTGGATTGACAGCAGTAGAGTCTGACGTCTTAAAGGAACTACAGGGAGCTAGGCTGGCTAAGCCAGCAAACAGGCAAGCCATTCCCAAGACGATCAGTTGATCAGTGTGCCACCTCCGACTTTGACAATGCTAGGGAATATGAGTCAGAAAAGTCAATCAGGAGTTGGCTGCCTGGGAGGTCCAAACTAGGCAGATAATTACTGATCCTTTCTTAAATAGATTTTACCTAGTGTGCTATCATCAGACACAGTTTAAAATGTTTAATAGCAAAAAAGTCACACATGCATTCAGTTAATCTCTCTAGAAGATTCCACACACTATTTGACAGGCTTTTAGGTATCTAAACCAATGATTTGGGGGATTAATTTGGTAATAGTCACAGACTCAGAATAAGGAAACATGACAAGATGGTCCTGGCACTCGTGGCGCGGGAACCTTCTGTCTTCCATAGTGTAGTAGAGCCAGGTTCTCTGCTGTGTTCTCTTAGAACAGCCCCTCATGCCACTGAGTCACCCTCATTTATGGTTTATTTCTAGCAGCATTTGGTTGTTTTCCCTGATTCCTGAAGTTCAGTGTGACAGTCGGTCAAGGTCCTGGCCCACCACCTGAAAGGGGTCTGAGACCCACCCGTGCTGGATCTGGCATAGCATTTGGCTTTTTCCCCAATAAGAGAATTTACCTCTCTATCCCCTGCTTTCGTATCCTTTAAGCGACTTGCCCTGGCTTTTCGTATCACCAAACCAATTCTTCATCAGTTCTGTGCATGTCAATCGACTGGGGAATGTTTTTAGGGATGGGGATTCTCAGACTTACCCTTCTGAAAGTACGTAGTTTGTTTAGCCATGTAGGGTCTGCGCTGAACTGAAAACTACAGCTCAGATGCTAGAACTCAAATTAAATTAGCGCTTAATGTGGAAATGGCTGAAGGTGGAGAGAGTTACCTGGTGACTCCCAAAGGTGTGAATCTCAGTTCTTTCCCTCATTCAGCCATCAACCCACAGACATTGGGGCGATAACGTCCTCAAGACCGTTTGGGGAGGACACGGAGCCAGAAAGCTCACATCTGGATTCCCGAGTCTTATATATGACAGACATTTTCAACCAGCCTTCCAAATAACTAAATGGGCAAGTGTCTATTCTGTTGTCTCTATGTTCCATATTACTCCAAAGTGAACAATTTGGAAGGTTTTTTTATTGTTTATTTATTTATTCATTTATTTGCACATTCTTTCCTATTGACTAAAAACAAGTAAAGCCAGTAGTCTCAGTTCTAGTTAGCTGGGTTTAGGGAAACAATACTGTTGAGTTACACTAATCTACTGGATTTGAAGGAAAACTTCTTTCTGAGTGGCTAACAGACGCACACAGGTAAACTAGGGTTCCTGAGGGGCTGAGTAAGATGTGAAGAGGTTCAGAAACATCTTTTTGTAGAGTACAGAAAGAAGAAAAAAAAGTTTATGTGAAATTAGGCCCGAACTTCATGCTTTTGGAAGGTTTATTTATTTATTTATTTTTGATTTTTAGTTTTTTTTTTCTTATTTTTCATATTGATTCCAGTTTCCTCTCCCTCTCATCCTCCCACGTTCCCCGACCTCCTCCCCCATCCCATTCCACATGCACTTGGCAGGGAGCATGAGGCCTTTAAAGGTTATTTTAAATATAAATAAATGATCTTAAATTTGAAGATATCCCTTGTATTCCCCAATCCTCTCACTCTAAACTTCAATAATGATAGGATAAGCATTCTATGGAGTGTTTTAATACCTAACATAAAAACTTGATTATCTCTTGAAAGGAGTCTGTTTAGGTTTAATCAGAGTCCAGATTAAAACACTTCCACAGATTCATCTGTAATAGGCATTGCATATTCTTTCTGCCTAAAAGTCCTTTAGGTATCTCCCCCTTCCTGCTGAAGGAAAATGTATGTGCACGAAAAAGAAATTAAAATCTGTGACAATGAGAATGTAGATGCTAAGGTTTCTTCTGAACAAAAACTTCGGTTTGCTTAAGCAACACACAATCTAAACCACGCAAATAGTATTGAATTCAGAGAAACATAAAAGTCTATTTCTAACGTACATCCATTGTTCTGACAGTTGGGCTATTTTTGTTCAATAAACATATGCCTCCGAATATTACTTATTTCTAGAAGGAGACAGTGACAGTGTCAATCTATTCTATTTCTTCTTCTTTTTTTTTTTGTGGATATAAGATTTGAGAAGACGCATTTCCATAAATAAGCAGCTAGGAGAGGAGCGTTGGTTTAGCAGAGCCACTCAAACACTTGAGCTCCTTCCAAGTTATATGCCCACAGTCACATCACTATCTATCATCAAAATTATTTTTAATGATCTACCAGCTGTCAGCTCAATTAGGACTTCTTTCAACTTTATTAAAGACAAAGAATTGAAACAATTTCAGAGCCATTATTCAGTTATTAGAGTCGTTTTCCTTCTCAGCACAGTTCCAATATTTTGAGCTGTGCTACTGTTTGCAGCTAGAGATTTCTCTACTTGCTCTCAACATCCACTAATAAAGCGGTCAAGTGTTTGACACGTTCCACCCCTTTCCCCCTTTTTTTTAAGTGTGACAGTCAGGAGCAGCCTGCATGAGTATTCCCAGGAATACATATTAAGTTCAGGATATAGAAGTTATGTTTTGAAATCATTCACACATCCCAAGTGTACAGTTTGAAATATGGTGGTCTGAGTACATACAGCCCTTTAAAAGATAGTTATTACTCATATGTGAAACACAGAGACACGTGGGAGCCTGTGCATGTCCCTGGAGAGTCAAGATCTCCCTTTCCAGGCCCCAGCATGCGCCGTTGCAAGGCATCGCTGTTGAGAAGTAGGACGGGTGTTTCTGTGCTTTGGACTCGGGTGTAGGCTGTGTCTGTGGAGCAGGTGATGAGGCTAGGTCATTAAATGCAAGTTCTGTCTAGTGTTGGAGCCATACTGCAGGAAAGCCAGCCTACAAGGAATGGACGCCAACAGGTCTTTTGAGTAAGTCTCATTTGAGATATGACACAGTAGGGACCACCTCAATGCGTCATGGATCTCCACAGATGTCTGAGAGGACCTGAGCAAGGACCTCAGAACTAAAGAAAAATATAATCGTAAAATGACTACAGGGTAAGACAGTGCATTTTAGGATACCTTATCATTTAATAACAACAAAGACTAGACTTAACAGAATAAGCAGTAACCAAAATAATTCAGCATCAACTATATGAAAGCTTATAAAAGTTTTATCTGTTCTTATGAAGAGTTTGTCAGGTTTTCCAGTTGCTAAGGACAGTGAATACTTTGTTAGATATTTATTAGCCATTTGTTTTAGAACACTCTATTCAGATCGCAGGCCTGTTTTTTTTTTTAAAACGTGTATTTTTTTTTTTTTAACTTTTTTGAGCTCTTTATATAATCTGGATAGTAATCTTCTATTAATCTTCTGTCAGATGATGTGTAACTGACGAGGACTGTCTCCCATCCCCCGGGGCTTCTTCTTCACCCGGTTGGTTCTTACCCCAGCTGCTTCAAAGAGTCTTAGTATTGTGCAATCCCATTTGTCAGTTTCTGGCCTTAGTCCTAGGCAAATGAAGTTCTGTTGAGAAGGCATACCCATTTCTTGTGGCGTTATTACCTATGCTTTCTTCTGGAAGTTTCAGGTTTCACAATCAGGTCTTTGATCAACTTGGAGTTAGTTTTTGTGCAAAGTGATAGATACTAGTCATGTTTAATTTGGCTGTTTTCACAACTTAATTAAAATGCAGCTGGGGATAGAGTTTTGTATTAGAAATAAAGCCTTTCCCTTAGCTTTGTGAGCTCTGTGTACCTACAGTCTAGGCAAGCTTAAGTTAAGGAACTGTGGGCATATCTGTGGGACAGTGCCTTCATTGTTAACTGGTGTAGGTGGACCCAGCCTGCTGTAGCTGGCAACCCTTTGTTAAGCAGGTGGTCCCGGGCTGTAGAAGAAAGCCAGCTGTGCACGAGGCTTTGAGGGAACCACTGAGCAGCATTCCTTCCCGGTTTATGCTGGAGTTCTGACCCTGACATCCCTGGATGGACTATGTTGTGGAAGAGTAAGTTAAATGAACCCTCCCCTCCTGAAAGCTGCCTTTGTTAGCGGTGCCTTCACAGCAACATAACGAAACCAGGACGCCCTGTTTTACTGCCTTCTGCCTGTCCCTTCTTGAAGTCCTTCAGTCTGATGCTCTAACTTGGACGTCTGATGGTTTTTCTACATTTATGGAATTTTTTTTTGTGTGTCTTATCCTTCATGTTTTGATATTTTACAAGGAGTTCTGACGTTCGTCTTTTAATCATGTACTCTGTTCAAGCTCAGTGGTAAGCTTTCAGTATGAAAAGTTATATTCATCATTTCGGCAAACATTCATGTTATTTTTGTTAAGTTTGGTAGCTTTTTTGTCCTTTCTAATAAACTTCTAGTTGGATGTTGGGCTTCCAGCAATAATTAGCAATTGCCTGATTTTATATCTATATCTATATCTATATCTATATCTGTATCTATATCTATCTATCTATGGATGTATATTCTAATTTCCAGCTTTTTTCCTTTATATTTTCAGAATATCCTTAATTTATCACCCATCTTTTTATTGAATATTTTCAACTATTTAAAATTCCTATAGGTATTTCTTTTCTGCAAGCCTTTTCCTCCTCCACCTTTAAAAATCATTCTGATGCTAAGGATATAGGCCTTCCTCTTATACCTCTATAGTTGTTTAAAATTTAGAATTTCTGATGACATTGTTTCCTCTGATTCTTCTTTTCATTCTTTTCTACTTTGATATCTGTATTTATTTCCAGAAACGTCTCCCAGGTATCTCTTCATGCTTTGGCATTTAAACCTGTTTGAGGTAGAAAGATCTGAATAAAAAATTTCTAGTTCCCTGAGCTCGAGGAGCTTGTGGACAACTGCAGAGCCCTCTGCTTGGGTGGCAGTAAAATGTCAACTCTGGATATTTCCTCTTAGGTTGCTAAGTTTCCCTGTTGGAGAGTGTCCCACACTTCCTGGAGGGCAGAACCCGGCTGGGCTTATTCAGGCAAATTGGTTCTTGTCCACTGGGAGTGGGCATGCCAGTGTTTAGTATGAAACTGGTATTTTATCTCCACCTGCAAAACAGGCTTTGTTACTGAAGCCGATTAAGCCATTGTTTTGGGGTGTGGAGATGCAGACTCTAACAAATGACACAGACCATGCGGCTCAGAAACGCATGCAGAAAAGCAGGTCTTCCGCAGCACACACGCCATCGCGGCAGAGCCTCAGTTCCATAGTCCTGCCTACACAGCCACCTGCCTTTGGAACTTCCTGGGCGTCCTCTGTTGGAATCATTGACTTCAGATGTCAGTGCCTGGCTGTGGCTTTCCACAGCGTTAGTGTCTTTTGTGGATGATCTCTGCTACCTCATTCCCTCTCCTTTTCTTTCTTTTATTTTGTACACTCCTCGTTCCCTACGCTTTTGCTGCGTAGGGATTAAACGTGTTTAATCATGTTTAACTCATTTTCTGAAGCTTTTCAGCATGTGCCCTTCCATTCCATTAATTATATCTCTGGGAGCCACTTCCCTGTGTGAAAAGGTAGCATGTGTTTCTTTTTGTGTCTTGATTCATTAGTCTTAAGGATGGTTGGAAATATGGATTGATATTTAAGAGCGCTTGCTGCTCTTGCAGGGGACCTGAGTTCAGTTCGCGGCACCCTCACTGGGTGGCTGACAACCTCCTCTAACTCCAGCTCCAGGGCATCAACCCCGGGGGAAGCGTGTAAGGAGCAGTACCAACAGCGACAGAACTGAAGTCAAAGGCTGTGAGCTTCTTTACTCAGCACCAGTCCAGCTGAGCCACTCAGGACTGGGTCACAGATCTGAGAGGCGACTGAGATCCTGCCCCCCTGAGGCTCTCGGGTCCCTTCCCGGCAACCAAATGCTCATTCACACCGCAGAAGCACAGGGTGTCTTCTGCTGGAGTTGCCCGAGCTTCAGCGTGCCTGCAGCAGGAGGCACTAGGTACATCACCATCACCGCGAAGTCAGCTGCCCGAGAAGGAACTTCCTTCCCCCTGCACTTGCCCCGAACAGCGGTGGTGCTTCTGTGAACCACCTTAAGCAGAGCACACGTGCACATGCGTGCACACACACTCATACAAACTCACACTAACACACATGAATGCACGCTCCTATACTCACATACTCATACACTCATACAACACTTCCATATGCAAACACACACTCACACACGCACACGTACCCCGCTGTACATGCATACACTCATGCACACTCACACTAGAACCATGCTAAGTGGGAGGGACCTGTGGACTTCATTCTTCTTCATCTTTCACTCAATTCGGAAGACATGCGCACACATTTACACATCCACACGCACAAGTACACATTCATACACTTGCATCCACACTACCATACATACACTGCACCCCCCATCTCTCCCCCCCTCCCCATGGCAGAGCCCTATGGGAAAGCAGCTGGCAAGGAAGCCTGTCAGATGCAGTGCCCAGGCTCCTAGCCATGCTGAGATCCAGAGGAAATTCCAGAAGGCTGAGAATGCTTCAGGGAGCCAAGTGACACCCAGCCAAGGCAGAAACTTCAAAGCGAAAGGCAGCAGCTGACCGTGAATCCTACTTTCCACATTTCTAAACACATTGTGGTTTTTTTTTTTTTTTTTTTTTTGGTCAGGAAGACTTTTTGAGAATAAAGTCTGAACTGCCTGTGGCTTACGTTTGGTACTTTTCCAGATGTGGAGAAAACGATACTGATGCAGACATTGCATTGATTATTTTAGCATTTTCAACACTTTTCCTACACAGCCTGTTTTTATTGACATTTACAGGACTTGGAGCAAGCGCATCAACCCAAAGGGTTGTTAAATGGGGCTTTCCCATCGTCTCGGATTTTAGGCGAGCATTAAAAACAGTATAAGAGTTGCTAAAATTCAAACAGGACAGTGGCGTCCAGTGCCTTTAACCCAAGCATTTGGAAGGCAGAGGTGAGTGAATCTCTGTGAGTTTGAAACCTGTCTGCTCTACAGAGTGATTTCCAGGAGAAACAGGGCTACGCAGAGAAACCCTGTCTTGAAAAACCAAAATAAGAAAACACACACACACACACACACACACACACCAAAAAGTTGCTAAATTCAGCTAAAATTGGCTTCAGAAATGGGGGCTAGGACTTGAGCCAAAGTTGCCAGTCTATCCTGTATGCCCCTCCTTCCCCAGAGTTCCCTTCTCTGGTCCTTGAGTACACAGACAGGCCCGCAGGCGGAAGGTGGAACAGGTTTTCCCCTTGGGTGTTGTTTATGAGAGGTAGGGTCTCTGTGTAGGTCAGGCTGGTGTTGAATTCATATTCTTCTGCCTCCAGCCTTCTAAGTTCTGGAAAGATAAATACACACCACTCTGTATTTCCCTTTCTTAAACTGGTTTATTAAGGTAATTTTTTTTTTCAGATGAAGTCTGTATATTTTTATCACTTAAACAGATGGAAATCCTGTTTGACCAGCATGTCTAAGAGACCCTGCTGTCTGCCAAGGGACACAACATTATTACCCATAATTTGTAGCCCCATAACCGAGGCTCAGGGGATTTGGAAGTCTGTCCACCTTCCCACATGCTAGTCATGGGAGAGGTACAATGTAAACAGCTTGCACTTGACTCCCTGGCTCATACCCCTAATCGCCATTCTCCACTGTCCTCTGAAGGTTGACAAATGTTTTGGCAAAGAGAATGCTTGGTTTTATTTATTTATTTTTTTAAATTAGAATCAACCTTGTTTTACATGTCAATCTCAGTTCCCTCTCCCACCCCTCATCCCCTGCCCCCCCCATCCCATCTCCTTTTTGCTCCCCAGGGAGGGTGAGGCCTTCCATGGGGATCTTCAAAGTCTGTCATATCATTTGGAGCAGGGTCTAGACCCTCCCCCATGTGTGTAGGCTGAGAGAGCATTCCTCTATGTGGAATGGGCTCCCAAAGTCCATTCGTATACTAGGGATAAATACTGATCTACTACCAGAGGCCCCATAGATTTCCCAGGCCTCCTAACTGACACCTACATTTAGGAGGTCTGGGTGGGTCCTATGCTGGTTTCCCAGCTATCAGTCTGGGGTCCATGAGCTTCCTCTTGTTCAGGTCAGCTGTCTCTGTGGGTTTCTCCAGCCTGGTTTGACCCCTTTACTCATCCCTCTCTGCAGCTGAATTCCTGGAGTTCAGCTGTGTTTAGCTGTGGGTATCTGCTTCTGCTTCCATCAGCTACTGAATGAAGGCTCTATGATAGCATATAAGGTAGTCATCAATCTCATTATCAGGGAAGAGCATTTAAGGTAGCCTCTCCACTGTTGCTTAGATTGTTAGTTGGGGTCATCCTTGTAGGTCTCTGGAAATTTATTTTCCCCAGTGCCAGATTTCTCTCTAAACCTATAATGGTCCCCTCTATTATGGTATCTATTTTCTTGCTCTCCTTTATTCTTCCCTCAGCTCAATCTTCCTGCTCCCTCATGACCTCCTCTCCCCTCCTCTTCTCCCCTTCTCTTTCTCTTAACCATCTCTCCCCTCCCTCCATGCTCCCAATTTGCTCAGGAGATCTTGTCCCTTTCCCCTTCTCCAACAGACCATGTATGTCTCTATTAGGGTCCTCCTTGTTTCCTAGCCTCTCTGGCAGTGTGGATTTTAGGGTGATCCTTTGCTCTATGTCTAGAATCCATATATGAGTGAGTAATACCATGTTTGTCTTTTTGTGACTGGGTTACCTCAGCCAGGATGGTTTCTTCTAATTCTATCCATTTGCCTGTGAATTTCAAGATTCCATCGTTTGTTTGTTTGTTTGTTCGTTTCCCACTGAGTACTCCTTCATTGTTAAGTTGCACCACATTTTCCATATCCATTCTTCAGTTGAGGGGCATCTAGGTTGCTTCCAGGTTTTGGCTATTACAAATAATGGTGCTATGAACATAGTTGAATAGATGTCCTTGTTGTATGAATGTGCATCTTTTGGGGATATGCCTAAGATCGGAATTGCTGGATCTTGAGGTAGACTGATTCCCATTTTCCTGAGCAACCACCATACTGATTTCCAAACGGCTGTATGAGTTTGCACTCCCACCAGCAGTGGAGGAGTGTTCCCCTTTCTCCACATCCTCTCCAGCATGAACTGTGTTTTTGATTTTAGCCATTCTGATAGGAGTAACATGGTATCTCAGAGTTGTTTTTGATTTGCATTTCCCTGATGGCTAAGGATGTTGAGCACTTTTGGTGACTAGCTTCTTGAGTTCTTTATATATTTTGGGAATCAGCCCTCTGTCAGATGTAGGGTTGGTGAAGATCTTTTCCCAGTCTGTGGGCTGCAGTTTTTGTCTGGTTGACTGTGTCTTTTGCCTTACAGAAGCTTCTCAGTTACAGGATTTCCCATTTATTAATTCTTTATCTCAGTGTCTGTGTTACTGGTGTTTTGTTCAAGAAGCACTCCTCCACCAATTAGTTCAAGGGTATCTCCCACTTTCTCTTCTAAGAGGTTCAGTGTAGCTGGATTTATCCATTTGGACTTAAATTTTGTGCATGTCAATAGGTAAGGATCTATCTGCAGTCTTCTACACACCAGCATTCAGTTATGCCAGCACCATTTGTTGAAGATGCTTTCTTTTTGCCATTGTATAATTTTAGCTTCTTTGTCAAAAATCAGGTGTTCATATGTGTGTGGGTGTTAATATCAGGATATTCAATTCAATTCCATTGGTCTACCTGTCTATTTTTGTTCCAATATCAAGCTGTTTTCAGGACTATATCTGTATAATAGAGCTTGAAGTCAGGGATTGTGATGCCTCCAGAAATTTCTTTATTGTACAGGTTTGTTTTGGGTATCCTGGATCTTTCATTTTTCTATATAAAGTTGAGTATTATTCTTTCAAGGTCTGTGAAGAATTGTGCCAGTATTTTGATGGGGATTTCATTGAATCTGTAGATTGGAAAGCATGTTTTTAAGAGGAAGCATGGTCATAATTTCAGACAAATTTTGGAAAATCTTAGTCTATGTGAGCAGGGCTCACAGCTTTTGGAAAGTCTGCTAGCACTCTGTACTTCTTTGTAGGGACTTAGAAGCTCCCAAGACATTCCATTCCAGGCTGTGCTGCGGAGATGGACATGTGCTTACTGTAGGGCCAGATGTTGTTCATTTTCTGGTGAGAAGAATGATTCTCTCTCTCTCTCTCTCTCTCTCTCTCACACACACACACACGTATATATTTATACATGAGACCTATCATTGGCTTATTATTGGAAACAAGTTTTAAGATGTAATAAAGCTGGGCATAGTGGTGTATTCCAGGACTCAGGAGGCAGAGGAAGGCAGATCTCTGTCAGTTCCAGGCCAGCATGGTCTACAAAATGAGTTCCAGGACAGCCAAGGCTGTTACACAGAGAAACCCTGTCTCAAAAACTACCCACTCACATGCACGGCCCCTCACCCAACATGTTGTAATAAATGGAGATAGGTTATTTTGAAGGGTGTGAAAACTCCCAATCAGGTGCAATTTTAATTCTACTATTTTTTTTTAATATATGTGTGTGATTTCATCAGGATTTTTTTGGTTAGTTTTGCTTTGGAATAATGAATGGAGTTATTTTAACTGAGTGCTAACGTGGTGAGTGCCAGGTGAAAAAATCCAACCGAAACGCTGTCACAAGATTCTTTTGTTTTCCTGACAGGAGGTGTCATGTTCTCTCGGTTCCCGACGTATGGAGTGTGAACTGATAAGTAGTTTGGAGATGAAGCTGTCCGTCACCGTTATTAGACTCGAGCAATTATCTTTTCTGATGGCTTGCGATGTTAGGCACAGAATTCAGGTTCCGAGTTGTGGAAGCAAAGCAGAAGTAAATAATAATGATGATGGTGATGATACAGACATTATCAGAAGCTGAAAAAGGAGATAGGAAAATCCAGGCCTACAAAATAGGCAGAAGGACCTTGTGGTATTTCTGAGACTCTTAAAGGAGGCAAAGCAAGAGAGAGGTGGATCAGGCTCCTAACCAGATGGAAACCGCAGGAGAGCCAGTAGGGAGACTTAACGATTATTTACTGCCAGAAGCAACATCTCCTGGATTTTCCATTTTGGCTTCTCTCCCACTGCATTCCACTCCACGCATGCTTCTGAAGTGTGGCTAAGGATGCGTGAGTGGAGAACACATCTCATTTGAGGTACATCTGTGCATTCTGCATCCCCGCCCTATGGTTAATGTTTAAGTTACCTCCTCCTCATTGTGGTACAGTGGTGCTCCCAGGCACACTCATATGGCCAACTTGGTGAGTGCAATCATTCACTGAATTGTGGTCAAAGTGATCTAAGTATGAGACATGAGTGCACCTTTGGGCTCTGAGCGAGCATTGACGACACCTGCATAAGCAATAGAAACAAGGTTTCACATGAGCAGAGCTAGAAGCTAGACTTTGGAAAATCTTCCTTATACTCAGATATAAAAAGCTGTGATTAGATTCCTCAACTCCTATCAGTCAGTACCCTCACCTGTCAGGCATGCAGTTAATTAATGCACTATGAAAATTTATTATATTCTTGCCTTTTGGAGGAGATAGGGATTTATATGAAATAGAATCCACCGGAATGGTTTCAAGCCACCTTGACTCCAACCTGAGGCTGAAGACACCACGTGGAACAGGAGTAGCGGAACTCTGGAGGTTACACAGCTGGGGCCTGGTCTTCATCTGTGGAAGGCTGTCTGTACTTGAACTTAGGATGGGCCAGTGACGGAGTATTGTCAGCATGATGGTAGGAGGTGAGTTTACTGTTTTCAGAACAATGAGCTGTACACACATGCACGCACGCACGGACGCACGGACGCACGCACACTTTTCAGGAAACCAGGGCAGGGGCAACAGCTTGTTGAGGTGAAGAAATGGGAGACTATGGAAGAGAACAGGAAGCGTAGTTCATAATTCCATATACTTCTGCCCACATTTACACATCTCACTAGAGACAGAGAAACCTTCCCAACTTCTCTGACACTCTATCAACAAACCCTGACCTAGTGCTAGGAGGGATTCTCCCATGCTCACATGCTAGTTACAGGTTGGTCCCCATGGAAGCAAGGCCCAGCACACAGCACCTTGAAGCCTATACCCCAGGCTTTAGGCTTTTTCTTTGCAGATTTAGGCTACATGTACACACCAAAGCCAAACCAACTCTCACTGACCAGGCTAGATCCACCCTAGGCCAAGAAAGTCCTTGTGGCTGGGTGCTCCAGGTTCATCCTTGGAGACCTGGTAACTAAGCCCATAGTAGACCCACAATGGGAACCATAGTCCCTGGTTATAGCCAGTTGTGGCTATACTCCAATAACTTCAAGGCTGAGCTTCCCTGGAGGTTCTGAGTCCAGGATTTACCACAGTGGGCTCCAGTGTGCCAGGACATCTCCTCCAGGTCTAGGTTTCAGGATTACCCATAAACTGTCTCCCTGCAGAGCCCACCAGCAGCCCACATAGACTTGTAGGTGAAGTTCTGGGGCAGGCAATTCTATGCTTGACCAATGATACTAAAAAACTAACAGGATAAACCAACTTAAAAACATTACACCTATACTTTACCTAACAAAACTTACAGAATCGCCTTTTCAAGAAGCCTGGTGAGCTAGCTACACGAGAACACTGACAGCCAGTTGAAATCAGGTCGATAGTACACAAACACAGTGAGAAATTAAAAATGCTAAACTCTTGTAACAGAATCAAGAACTGCTCTGTAGCTGAAAGTCACAGTGCATGGGTGGAAACTATGCACAAAGTGTCCATTCCCTATTCGACTGGGCAGAAGGATAAATTACTTTGAAACTGCAAGGACGGAAGGAGAAAAAGAACAAATATATGTAATACAGTGCGAATACAATCTTCACTATGCTCAAACTCAGAAGTAAGGACAGAGAGTTTAAAAGCCAAAGGAGAAAGTCATCACAAAGGAGGCAATGCTCAGCAAAAACCTTACCCCCCCACAGGCAGAGAGGGACCATGGAAGTGCCTAAGGGGACGTACCGGGGAAGGCCACTGTAAAGTTGTTCCTCAGAGACCCTATTGTAGCGCGACTGAGCTGTTTCTGTCATTTTCTTGCAATTCCTGCTTACTTGGGTAATATTATTTTCCTTCTCAGGTCTTTGATGTGTTTAAAGATTAGATAGTTACAGTTATAACCCTCCCATCCATGTCTTAGCTAGGACATATTGGAATAACCTCTGTAATTTGTTAGCTACCTATGGCCTGATCATTTAGGATGTGTTTCTTGCTTGATGTTGTTCTTGCTGGTTGTAGTTTCTTTTTCTTTTTCTTTGTTTCCTTCCTTCCTTTCTTCCTTCCTTCCTTCCTTCCTTCCTTTTTTTATTTTTGAGACAGGGCTTCTCTGTGTAATAGCTCTAGCTGTCTTGGAGCCTGTTCTGTAGACCAGGCTGGCCTCAAACTCATAGAGATTGATCTGCTTCTGCCTCCTGAATGCTGGAATTAAAGGCGTGAGCCACCAATGCCTGGCCCATATTTGTTTTCTTCTGCACAGTACTTGATAGTTACTCTTATTGTAAATAGTTTTATGTTAAGATTAGAACCTTTCTATTTAGGTTCTATAAGTGTTGTAGAAAAAAGGGGAGGGGGAAGTGTTGTAGGATTACCATCAATTTAGCCAATGACTTTTGGGGCAGCAAAGTCTAGGGCATGGGTTTCGCCTGCTAGATGACAACTGATAAGCTGAGGAGAAAGGGTCTCCTGCTCTCTTGGGTGGTCACAGCGGAGCAGGCAGCTTGCTCTTCTCCCTTGAGCAGAACAATGGTCATGCTCCCTGGAGTGCATGTGCTAGTGGAGAGCTAGCCTTGTAGTTCTGGAATGAACTGCTCCTTTTGCAGTGGAGTAATAAAATAAAAACATGCATACAGTTATGAGGGATGCTACTAGCCTTAAAGACTAGGCAGTCAAGTGTGCTTTCCGCTTAAAGGTGTGCCCTAAATGATTGAATTCAAGGACAGTCAACACCTGGAATTCATACACAACAAACTCCCAAACTGTAAGAGGCTGAATTATTTAGGACCTTGCCAATCCATTTAGTCAAGAAAATTAGATCTCTTCCTGTCACATTTAAAAGAAAAATCCTTACTCAAGGCATGGTGTCTTCTCTGTTTTTATTTCTTTTTTCCTTTTAGTTGCTGGAGGAATTAAAAGAAAATCTAATTTAGGAAAACTCAAACTCTCAGTATGTTGGAAAGTGACTTTGAAAAGGGATCTCTATCTGCGTTTCAATTTTATTGAAAATATCAAATATTGAGATTTTATGCATTTAATTTACATTCTACCCACTCTATAGAAATAACATTACAATATATGTTAAATCTAGCGATTTGTTTTTCTCCTAGAGATGAATAAATTATCACTGGGCAGTTGCCTGATGGAGAGAAACCACCTCAACTTTGTATCAAAACTGTAGTTTAGAAGAAGAGTTCACTCTAAATCCTATCTCTAAATTTGGTAATTGGTTGAAAGCTGTGATTAAACAGGATATTTCTAAAAATACTCCGAACACAGATCAGAGTCTCACTTTATTTTTAGTTAGTTGCAAGGGTCTAATTGATGTCCCAAGGCTTTTCTGTTTACAGTATACATTGAAACTAACAAACCACAGTTGTTTTGCTGGGTGTGGTTGGGAGGACAAGGAGGACCAGCATGCTGACCAATGCAAGTTATCATGAGAAACTTTGTATTCTCAAATGGCCTCTCCACTTGACAGTAGTGAGGTATTTATTTATTTATTTTTGCTTATTTCACAGACTCCCCCACTTAACTAGATGAGGTTTTGTTTTCATTTTAATGTTATCAATTATTTTCTTTCTCATCTGAAGTGCAATGTAGTATTTTTGTCGATCCATTCCCTAGATTGCTCTTTTATTGACCCACTGCTTCATTTATAGAGCAGAGAATTTCCTCAGCCTTTCTCTTCTTGCATGACAAGATGCGATTCCTCCCACTTTGGCTTTTATTTTGAAGGGTGGTTGAACCAAGTTGAGCACATCTGTCTTCCTTTCCCAGGCTGATCTTCAGACAGCAGCTTCTGTTCTAGTACCCTTTGCCTCCGGCCATGTAACGCAACTCCAGTCAATAGCAAGGTGGTCACACACTCCCGTTTCTCACTACTCTCCCCCAAATGGTCCACCCAGTCACATAGACGGCTCACCCCTCTGCACTGTTCCTCCAGAGTCACCTCAACCCATCCTGTTCATCCTGCATCTTCAGCTCATTCCTCTCTAAATTAGGTGATGTTTTACAGAAAACACAAGCTATAAAATAAAGGGGATGGATTTCATGAAAATTCACGAATAAAACTGCTCCCCCGGAGACATCGCTCATAAGATGAGAGGATAACCTATTTGACAAAGGACTTGTAGCTGGGGCATGTTAACAGGTCTTTCAACTCAATAAGAGAAACACAATCTAGCAAGATAAGTAGACAGGATATTTGATTACATACTTGACTAGAAAGATCTACAAATGATGTCACCAGTCATAAAGACAGTGGAGATTAAGATCATGATGTGTCTGCCCTCCCAGATACCCCTGTGTTACAAGTATGATTTCTCATCCGCCTGGTCCCAGAGCCACATCAGCCCCAAATAACGCACAGAGATGCTATATTAGATATAAAGCTGATGGCCTCTTACTAGCATTTCTTATTGTCTAGCTCTGTCTTAAATATTAACCCATTTCTATCAATCTGAGTATTTCCACATGGTCTCATCTTACCGGAGAGAGGGTCTGGACCTCTGTTCTCTCAAGTCCTACATGTTGAAACTCCCCTCTACTTCCTCTCTCCTCCTTGTCTCCTAGTCCCACCTATCTTGCTTTCCTATTGGCCAACAGTGCTTTATTCATTAACTAATAAGGGGAACATATTTACAGAGTGACATCTCCCATCATCTCCTCTTTTCTGTCTAAAATAAAAAGAAGGGTTTTAATCTTAACAAAGCAAAATATACAACAAAACAGTTATCAAATAAGAATCACAGTTAACAATATTTAGTCCATTAATATTTAGCAAGATTTAAAGAAAGTATTTCATCATCTATCTTTGTGAGTCCAATGTCTTATATATAACTTATCTTTAATCCTAACTAAGGAAAACTATAACCATAACTATCTATCTGTCTTCAACTCCTTCAAAGACCACAGAAGGATAATTTATAAACTCTAGAAATGACAGAGACATCTTGCCTGGTCAGTCACCTGAAGTTCTTCTGTAATGTTCCATTGTCAGCCCATAGGCCATAGTGTGTCTGGCAGGCTTCTCATCAAGCAAGAAATTTCAAAACGTCGCACCTGTGTTGGCAGTTTGTCAGTCACTTTTCTGTGTCCTGTAGACTGACAACACAACTTAGCTTTTGACATCTTGGTTTTCACACTTATTTGTGGGATCCCATGGAAGTTTCATTCCGTACTTGGTTCCTTGGATCCCATAACACTGGACAGGACTTGTTCGTTCATTGTCTGAAAGCATCCTTGTGTATTGTTCACAGTGTTGCTTGTTGTTCATGTCCCCCTGTGCAAGTACAATGATCTTGCTTTCAGCTCCAAGACTTGTTCCATCTTCCCCTTGTGACAGGGGTTGTTGACTTTACTGACTTTCAAAACTACATTTTGTGTTGCTGACTTATTTTTGCCATTGATCTCTCACTTATAACCTGCGTTTCCATTTTCATTAACTATATATTTAAACTTTTCTTGAGATTTATCCTTTGAACCTCCAAGTCAGGCAATGCCCTAGCAAAGACTTTCCCTTTTAAGGGTTTCATGGTGGAAACACTCTCAATATATGATCAAAGTGGTTGCCAAGATGTTTGGAATTTGAACCCATAGTGTTGGTGTCTCCCAGAACTGAGGCCCAGGAGATTTTCATTCTTGCTAGCCTGCATTTAATGGCGTTACTAAAGTAATTTCTACCAGAGGACCAGTGTGGCTTCCACATTTCTTCTCTAGGCAAGGAGAACCCAGCTGAGATTCCCGGTACCCCCTGACTCTTTAGATCCTAATGTTTTTCCTGGGACCATAGTTCAATGACAGAACAACAACAAAAGACCAATGGCTTTTAGTTTGAGTAGCTTTTCTCTTACAGTAAGAACGGCATGAGGACTTCCAAGCTCAGCTTATCAGAACTGAGCTGGTGCACACATACAATAGTTCTGTCTGCTGATACACCTTGCTCATTTAGGCTCTAATTTATATGACTGTAAATTTGTCGTGGTCGGAGTTATGCAGAAACAAATCAACACCTGTGGCTTGTCTCAGCATCTCAAATGTTCCTGAATGTGGTCAGAACTCATTGCTGACTCTTGGGGATGAAACTCTACCCACCCGTTTCTGATACTGATACCTCACCTTACCCTCCCTCCTCTCTCCCTCCTTTTTTTTTTTTTTTTTTTTTTTTTTTGAGAGACAGAATTTCATTGTATACCCCTGGCTGTGCTAGAACTCAATTTGTGTACCAGGCTAACCTTGAACTCAGAGATCCATGGGCCTCTGCCTCCAGAGTGCTGTGGTTAAAGGTGTTTACTACCACACCTGGTTCTTTCTTTCTCAATTTCTGTAGCATTTGCCTCTCATTATTAAATTTAACTCCTGTTCTTTCTCTATACAGAGATACCTGGAGGGTAACTACAGTATGGTATGCTGTGACTATTTGAGACTCTGAGGCATCAAGACTCAGATTTGAGAATGGCTGTCTCAACCTGACTTAACTATTATTCCAGTAAATTCTTATCTGGAACATATGGATTATAAACAAACATCAGTGTTTCCTCTAGGAAATTACTGATTGGTTCGGAAATACTGTTACCTCTCATGGGCAAAATGTTTGCTATTTAAATGAGATTTCTTCCCTTGTAGTTTGATTGGTATTTTGGGGCAGTCGATCTGTGTAGCCCTAGTTGGCACTTGAAATGTCAGCAATTCTTTTCCTTCAGCCTCTTACATGTGGGGACTGCAGGAGTGTTTTTACCATGCTAGGCTCCCAACAAGAGTTTCCATTTTACTTTAAAAAACATCCTTTTAAAATAATTAACTTATTCTAATTGTGTATGTGTGCTTGGGTCTGAATGTGGGTATGTATATATAAGTGCAGACATCATCAGAGGCCACAGGTGTCAGATCCTTAGGAGCTGGAGTTACAGGAAGCTGTGAGCCCGCTGGTATGGTGTTGGGAATGGAACTCTGGTCCTCTGGAAGAGCAGCAAGTATGTTTAACTGTTGAGCCATCCCTTCATCTCCTTTTAAGAGTTCTAAAAGGCTTTTTAAAAGAGCCTTGTCTTGTTGTGGAATTTATCCACAATTAGACTTGCCATTTATTAATTTGGCAAATCCTAATCAGCCCCCTACCTGGAGAGACTGACTGAAGCCAAACCTCTGATTTCTGTGTGTAGTATCTTCTTTGTCTTCCACTCCGAGAGTCACTGGTACTCCCTTGAGGTGATCTTGTGTCTTGTGATGCTGGGTCAACCGGCTTAACTGTGCTTGATACATTTTTTTTTTTTTTGTGTATGTATGTATGTATGTGTGTTTTTTTTTTGGGGGGGGAAGGGCTTGGACTTCTAATACTATCACAACTTCTACAGCAAATATATTGATTATATTCCACTGTAATATGAAAAAAAATCACTCAAATCTCCTGAAAAAATAAATCAAATAGAACAGATGGGTGAGATTTTTGTTGTATTTCTCTTCCTGCCGGTACCTGGCTCATATCCATATTCCAACGAGTCCCTCATAACACATCACTAATTCTGACACTTCTGATGGAATTAGAACATTCTTATCTGAGCCCTACAGGTAGGATGCTAGGGACAGAGGCTGGCTGACTTGGCCAAGGTCAGTAAGTGAACTGACAGCCTGGTTGGCTGGGATGTAGCCCCAGGTCTCTTCTTGGTCAAGGGGCTCCACCTCGCCATCAGCAAGTTATTGACCCCATCAGCATAGCTGGCAGAAGACTCTTGTGCCAATGCCATTTCTATGGCTTTTCTATGAACTGCATGCCATCCATCCAGCTGCAGCACAGCAATAATTTCAGAATATGAAAAAGTCTTCTGTAAAATGCTATAAAAGATAACACAGATTGGATAAGAGAATTCATAAGACGTACCAAGTTTTACAAGGTGTAGCTTCCCAATAACAAAATAACTCAAATGTGCTTCAAAACTGAGCAGAAACGTCTAAGATGCACACACCCCACTACCCGTTATGGGTTGTGTGAGGCCAAACCAATGCTTCTTTGGAGTATGCCAATTATAAATTCTACTACAAATACTATGTGCTTGTATAAACTCATTGGTCTTTCCAGTGTTTGGCAGTTCGTTTGAAACCGGTGGCATTTGGGAAGTGTGTAGCACCTTGATGATGAGGGGTGTGGCTGGAAGTAGGGGTGGGCCTTTGAGGAATGTATGAAGCTTTGCTCCGGTCTGAGCTATCAGCTGAAATGGGAGGAGCCTCGATGGGCAGCTTCTTCTTAAACTCCAACTCAGGACAGGGTGATTCTCCCTTAACTGCTTCCATTTGTCACTGGAATCATTGCTTCTGACCATCTCCACCCTGCAGTGTCTACAGAAATGCCACGAGCAGCCACTGTTTATTGTGGACTCCACTCCCTCCTGCTTTGACTTCTCATCTGTGGTGACTAACTTACCACAGTGCCATAACTTACTCACCCACCACAGTGCCATAACTTACTCACCCACCACAGTGCCAAGCCTGCCTTGACTTCTCATTCGTGGTAACTCACCACAGTGCCAAGCCTGACATAGCAGACTGTGGTTCAGATCTACTGAGTGTCTGACAGCCCCCACTCACCGCAAAGTTCATAAGATGAAAGGACCATTCTGAGTAAGTTCCTAAAGCTTCACTGGGTGAGGTACCAGCGAGGTTGTTAACCTTAAACAGTGCTCCTGAGAGCCCAGAGGAGACCTAATGACTGAGGACATTACAAAATTTCTGCCTGTCAGAGGTTTAGGTTATAATGTTCTTTAATGGGGAAAACTGATTTGTCCTTCCTCTTCTCACTCAGTACTTCATGAAAAGCTCTTCTATCCCCTCCATTCATCTATCTATCTATCTATCTATCTATCTATCTATCTATCTATCTATCATCTATCCATCCATCGATCATTGTGTGAATCAACACTTGTGTGGCAGTCAGGTGGTGAGCACTATACCTAATGAGCCGTCCTGCCATCTCTAAAAGCATTCCATCTGCAATGGTTTTGTTATTCATTAAGGGAAGATGGGTGACGTCTACACGCACCTGCATGAATCAAATAATCAATGCATGAAGGAGTTTAGAAAAATGGCCCCAGGAATGGAGAACAGGAAAGAGTTGGCCCTGAAAATGAATTCACAGGATGGCAGCAATAATGTAAGCCAAGAAGAGAATTGTGAATGGAGTGTCAGAGTAAATGAGGCACGGTACCAATCAGGGCTGGTTCGGGCTGGGCACTCTCAGAACCAACAGATTCATTGGACCTGGCTCACCGCTGCACAGGCTGTGCAGGACCAGGACCTGCCGTCGGAAAGCCCATGATGCAATCGCTCTGGGGACCATGACCTGGAAGCCAAAGAGCTGGTAATGCCACCCCAGAAAAAAGCAGGCAGGGTGAGATGTCACATATCAGGCTGAGGGACAGGAGACTGTGGAGTGGTCAAATGTCCCACTACCCCTTTTATTCCACACAGGTTCTCAGTGACCTGGGAGGTGCTGCTTTGGAGGGGGTGGCAGTTTGGTTCTTAGGTGTGGTGAAGGCTTCAACCCTGCTCTGGTGCCATTGCAGTGGGGCTGGACGCTTAAAGAGATGGAGCCTAGTGAGAGGCACTTGGGACATTTGGAACCTGCACTTGAGGACAGAGAGATTTAGAATCCCGAATCTTCTTCATCCTGTTCTCTTAGTAGATGTTTACTGCACACTTCAGCCTTGGTAGGCTGCCCTTCAGAGACATGAAAACAACAGGACCCTTCAGTCATGGACGGGAACTTCTCACAGTCTGAATTAACGAAGAGAAGGCAATCTGAAGACTCTACCAGCTCGAATGTTTCTCTCACCCAAGTATCCTCACAGATGCACACATAGAGATCACGTGTGATCCACAGGCCACTCAAGTTGACATTTGAGTTCATGAGCCCACCCTTTGTTAGCCTGGTGTAACACCAATAAATACAAGACCAGAGTCATCTTGGGGTTCAAGCTGAAGATCAGGGAAGCAAAGCAGCCACCATTAGCTCTCACCTCTAGCTTGGGCTGAAAGGGCTGATCCATGCACGAGTTCTTCACCAAGTCTCAAACTGCTGCCTCTCCTCAGTGTGGCTGGAGAATCAATGTTCCTCTCTTCAGTGTGGCTGGAGAATGAATGCCTCTCTGAGACCTTACTTCTGTCTTATATCCTTCCATAATGTTGGGATTAAAAAATGTGAGATATAATTCCCTTTTAGACTGATTCACTCTTGTATAGATCTGGGTGGCCCTGGACTCACAGAGATCCATGTACCTCTTAATCCCGAATCCTAGGATTAAAAATGTGTACCACCACCTTCCAGCTTCTGGCTATTGGGATTAAAGGTGTGTGCCTGGTTTGTATAGCTTGTGTCTGACTTAGATTTTTTTAATCCTCAGGCAATCTTTAATAAATCATGAATAATATGTCACTATAGTTTGGCATCTACTTTGTAGATAGAGTTTCTGTCCCGCCTGGTCCCACAGCCTCTTTGCCCCAAATAAACACACAGAGACGTATACTATATATAAACTGTTTGGCTGTTGGCTAGCTCAGGCTTTTTACTGGCTAACTTTCTCTTAATTATTAAGCCATCACTATTAATCTATGTATTTCTACATGTCCTTATTTTCACCAGAGAATGCACGGAGCATCCTTTCTTCCCGGAAGGTACATGGCATCTCTGTGACCATTTCTCTCTGCCTCCTCTCCCAAGAATACTTCTCATCTGGTAGTCTCACCTATACTTTCTGTCTGGCTGTTGACAAATCAGTGTTTTATTCATCAACCAATAAGAGAA
The DNA here is from genome assembly GCF_943737965.1 of Phodopus roborovskii. Lineage (NCBI taxonomy): Eukaryota > Metazoa > Chordata > Mammalia > Rodentia > Cricetidae > Phodopus > Phodopus roborovskii. The sequence continues at coordinate 16,159,534 of NW_026125278.1, read as the reverse complement.
ACATATATACAGAAGGGCATCCCCATCAATACTTCTCTTACTTCAGGCTGCCACAAGAGGAATTTATTATGGTTGTGTCTGGAAGTGTAAGATGATGTGTGTGTAGAAGGGTTGGCTGGTCTGCTCTCTCCAGAGATCTTTCTCCTTGACTTGCAGGTGGACACCCCTCTGCTGTTCCTACTCTTAGCTTTGCCTCTGAGCACACACAACCCTGCATATTCTGATGTGGTTAGGGGCAATCACCTCTCTGAAGGGCCTGTCTCCAGCAACAGCCATGTTTGAGATACAGGGGTTATGTCTTTAATCTTTGGATTTGGGATTTCCTCTGAAACACAGTATGGCAGATCTCTGCAAGATAACATAGACTTTCCACCCCCCCCCCACTACAGGACTTAGTTCCCCCGTAACTGAGTAGTGGTGCACAACAGCTGAGATCAGGTCCCTGAGACCTGCAACATGGTTGGTGTTGGCCATACATAGTGTTCACTAGGTTTGCATCCAAAGCAAATATCTCATCTTCCATGTGGAGGATTTATTGGTGCCAACAATCATTGTTTCCATGGACTGCTGAGAAGTTTAAGTGGGCAAATACATGTAATGTGGTCGTGGAAAGCACATAATGCACTCTCAGTAAAGTTTTAAAAAATAGCAAAAATTGATCATAAAAAATCCTGTAATTTGATACTGGTACATGGCAGTGTTCCCAAATCGAGATTTGTATTCTGTAGAGTTGTCTGCATTTTTCATCAAATGTCAAAATCAGAAAGAAAGATGTATATAGTTCAAGATGAATACCACAGCTACTGTTTGTGTCACTCGATGTTCACACACTCCCGTGCAGCGTGCATCTGCCTGACCATCTGTGTTTCTAAAATAAGCCCAGTGGTATTTCAGACACCTAATATTGTTAATAATGAGAGCTCTTTCCTTTGCTTCTGTGGTGATAACTCCACCCTTCGGCCTGCTGTTCCAAATTCACCCTCCATGTAGGCCTTGGTTGGCTTGTCCAACCCCCTTACTAACATTCAGTGTTAACTGCGTGGTTGGATGACCTCTAGGCACTTTCTACATCTTAAATCATCCAGCTCTTACAACTGTCCCTGACAGAGCTGCTATTCTCTCCATTTTACAGGTGTGCAAACTGAAGCTCAAAGAGGTTAAGTTACCTGCTCTTCACATAGTGAGTCAACGATGGGGACATCAACAGACATTTTAATTCTGGTTACTCTATTTTCACTTGCTACATAGAATACTGTAGCCTAAGGACATTTTTGGTCAATGATAGATCACGTGTTCAATAGTGGTCCCTTAAGATCACAATGGCATTGAAATTGTGTTAATAGCCTAGCCCTGGGTGTCACTCAGGTAAGTAAGCCCGATGTATGGCCAGATGTAGAAATACAGTATGGCCAGATGTAGAAATACAGCGTGCGACAGTGATGGTGAACACCTGTGTTTCCATTCAGGAATGATTACCGTATCTTTATGATTTACTTGTAAGAGCTTGCAGTACAAGAGCTAGCCACGTTATGTGGGCTGCAGCCACGCACATCTGTTCACCATAATCATCAGGTGCATCACCAATGTTATATACTGTAATACCAAGGATATGTTGTTATCTTAGTTTGGGTTTCTATACAGGAACTCTTTTTTAAAATTAGTTTTAATTTAAATTAAAACAACCTTATTTTATATACCAACACCAGTTTCTGCTCTCTCCTGTCCTCCCATTCCCTCCTCCATCTCCCCATCCTACCCCCATCCACTCCCCAGGGAGGGTGAGGCGTCCCATGAAGTATCATCAAAGTCTGACCTAGGCCTTCCATCCCCTGTGTTTCTGGGCTGAGATAGTATCCCTCCATGGGGAATGGGCTCCCAAAACCCACTTGTGCATTAGGGATAAATACTGAATTCACTGCCAGAGATCCCATAAACTGCCCAGGCTTCCCAGCTGACACCCACATCATCCAGAGGGTCTGGGTCAGTCTTATGCTGGCTTCCCAGACTGGGGTCCATGAGCTCCCCCTTGTTCAGGTCAGCTTATTCTGTGGGTTTCCCCCAGCCTGGTCTTGACCCCTTTGCTCATCACTTCTCCCTCTCTACAATTGGATTCAGGAGTTCGGCTCAGAGTTTAACTGTGAATCTCTGCTTCTGCTTCCTTCAGCTACTGGGTGAAGGCTCTAGGATGGCATTTAAGATAGTTATCGATCTCATTATAGGGGAAAGACACTTAAGGTGGCCTCTCCACTATTGTTTAGATTCTTAGTTGGGGTCATCCTTGTGGATTCATGGAGATTTACCTAGTGCTGGGTTTCTTATTTAAAGGAACTCTTCTAGAGGAAAACATTTAATTGGGGCTGGCTTACAGTTCAGATGCTTAGTTCATTATCATTACGGAAGTACCCATGGCAGCATGCAGGCAGCAGAAGGAGACTGTGTATCACACTCACTGTAGCTTGAGCATAGGAGACCTCAAAGCCTGCCTTCACAGCCACACACTTCCCCAATAAGGCCACACTTACTCCAGCAAGGCCACACCTCCTAACAGTGCCATTCGCTATGGGCCAAGCATTTAATCACCTGAGTCTACGGGGGACCATACCTATTCAAACCACCGAAGTTGTATATGTTATAAGGCTCCCGTGGTGAAGAGATGACCCAAGGTGCTGATCGCAGAGTGGGTGGTACATCCCTGTTTCTAAGGGAGAGGTAGTAGTACTCATTCCTCCCTTCTGAACTCTCCTTAACCTGGCGTATTCCTCCTCTTCAGCGGAGGTCACCCTAGGGCTCTACCCTTGAGAAGCACATTTTCTTCCTCCAAGTCCTTTCCTATCAACTCCAGGGCGAGGCTGACTCTAAAGCCCTGGTGGGTCCCACCTCTTCATCTCCAGAGCTGATTCTCGGGGAACTGAATGTGGATTTAACCGCCTGCTCCCGCACCCCTTTGATGCTGGCCTTCTTATTGGGCAGCCTGTGCCCCGTCTGCTTCTTTCTGTCCTCCACCTCTAAGCCTCAGGTGGACTCTGTGTTGCTCTTTTGTATGTAGTGGCTGGCAGCAAGCACCGCCCATCCGGCCCGCAGGACTGTGGTTAGCTCACCTCTCATCACTGATCGATGCCTTAGCTGAGCCTGTCATTCCTGTTGCTTCTCCAGTATCCCATGCCGGATTTTCTGTTTCCATCTCATCTCAGTGATGCTTTGCATGAGTGCCGTTTGTCGATGATCAAGGTTTTTCGTGTTTTAACAGTAGATGGATGTGTTGTTTCCTCGCTGAGCCATGGCCAATGCCCAGAGGATGGACTTACAGGAAAGAGTAGCAACCTTTCCTTTGTACTGGCTCCCTCATCTATGAAGTTTCTCCAGGAAGCGTGTTAATCATACTGTTTTCTCCCACTGCAGCAATCCCTAAGAATCTTAGCTCGCCTTCAGCACCATCCTCCTACAAATGGGGATAAAGATCTGCTGCCACCAGATTAATCAGACATCTGCTGACCCAGGCAGTTTGACAAGTCACTGAACAATGACCTCTCAGACTCTACCTCCTTCCTAGCCATGGTCCCTAAACTCACGTTCTCACACCACACACCTCCACGCATGTGTTTTTCTCTTTCTCTGGTGATGGATTTCTTTTATGTATGAAAACCCACAAGTTTCCTGAATTCACGACCCTGACATGACTTGTGGATAAAAACAAACTTAATGACATTAACAGGCAACCATTTGTGTTTGTCTGGAACAACTCTGTCCTCCAGACCACAACATGGATGCCACTCAGCAGATGTGAACCACCCCCCCCCCCACACACACACACTCAGTCTTCTTGTACATGTTTTAATTAACATTTCCAACTCTCCAACTTTAGATTCTATAGCCTGGCTTTGTTTGCTAATTTTTTGGAGGAGCTTTAGTTCTGAGTGTGTCTTCAGGGTTGTTGGACAACAACCACATAGGTTAGAGCCTTGATTCCAGACTCAATCTGCTGTGCGTCTGTTCAAAGGCCGCTCAAAGGAGGGTGTGGGGGTAGGAGGACCATGGGCCACTGCTTCCTTAAGGAATCCCTGGGCATCTTCTATTCATGCCTTCGCTGTGATGACTCTGTGATTATAGCACCTGAATGCCCCAGGGCACAGAGCCAGGGTGAAGAGCATGGCTTCACTTTTCTGAACCCCACTGCTGTTGGGTACATGAGCATTCTTCCTACTCGCTACACGGCTGCTCATTTGAGTGTGTTGTTCTTTCCTCAGCCTGCCTGCTCCTGATACTGTTTTCAGAGGATGCCATCAGAAGATTGGGATATTGCACCCAGAAGCCTGGAGAGCTAGAAATGCCTGGGAGTGGCTTTCATTTCAGGTGACCCTCAGCCAATGGCTGACTATTGCTGAGCACCCCCAGGCATTGGACACTGAGGTAGAGTTCATTGTTGTTGTTTGTTTGTGGAATGCCACTTGAGGTTTCCACTTGAGGTTTTCTTGTCTCTCCTCCATGCCCTGCCTCCCTCCTCAGGTTATCCTCTCAGAACCCTTCTTAATTGCATTGGAAGCCTTGGTTCAGATTGCTCTTTAGAGATATTGACCCAATATATTGCTTAATCTCTATTTCAAATGTGTTTGTTCAGTCGCAGGAAGATTAAGTGAATTCTGAGTACATTTAGTCAGTTCAAATGTCATAGCAGTCAATCCTGAGTTTTCTCCTTTAAGTCTCTCTCCAAATCTCTGCGATAGACATGATGTTGGTGATGCTCTCATGTCTTGAGGAGTGTGCCTTGGCGATCCCAGCTTTCAGGTGTGTCCTAATGACTTGCCATCCTCTTATCCATGTTCATTTCATCATTACAAATGCTTTGCAATGCTTAAGTTTCTTTTCCTCTTCCTCAGTTTCCTTGACCATCCTTCTCTTTCTCCCAGGTCCATTATCCTTAATTATTCCAGCACAAGCACTAAGAAAGGAATAATAACTGATGGTTCAAAGGAATAGCAATGTAACACAGTTGGGAACTAGCATGGCTATGCTGGTTTCACAGGCTCACAGATAGTAAACAACTAAGGCAGAGGAAATGCTTGGTTTAAAATATCAGAATGTAAATATGAGTCTCCAATTCCTTATGAATTTTCCCATATCACCCATCCTCACCGTCTGGGATGTCAGGGTTGCATCATTTTACCTGGTATTCAGGGACTTGTGGCTTGTGAAGATCTAAACCATGAAACCAATCACAGGCCTCGTCTTATATACCCCCCTACACAAGAGAGGAGTCATCCACAGCCTTCATTGAGTACGTTCATCAATGCCATCTTTCCCAGATGCTCAAGATATCACAGATCTTCCTAGGAGATGACCACTCATCAGCTCTGATATCATTTTTGTTTGTTGGTGAGTAATCTGCTAGGAGAGAGTGTTTCTGACATGGTGGAAGGAATAATTGAGTCTTTAGGGAACGTATGTGCCTATAGCTTGAAACTGCAAAAGCAGTGGATGATTTATCCCACACTGGCGATGGAAGAGATATATTCCACGAAGGTTTGTGATATGGACTGTACTCCTAAATTATTGATAGCACAATGAGCAGAGGTCTCAGCCCAGTGTCTGTTCACGCTTAAGAGTTCAAGGCCTTAGAATGGCATTGTCTTGAAGCATTCAAGAAGGCATATTAGACATCTTAGAGCAGTGAAGGAAGTCTGACCTCACATCCCTGCATGAATGCATACCCTGGACCTTGTGTGAGTGCAGGAGCTGTGTGAAGGACCTCCTCAGATATTCTGCTTGTCAGGAGGGAGAGAGTGCTGTTTAGAGTAGCAGCCTGGTTTAGTTTATATGCTGCACTGTCTCTTAGACATACCAGGGCAGGTCTTTTGTTATTCTGCTTATTTCCCTTGACACGGGTGTGATGTGGCAGTTTGCATGGCTGTTTAGAACGACACTTACCATTTTAAAACTTTTAACTTGAATTAATGTCATGAAGAGTATATTTGTTTTAACCTATTGACTCTTAGCACTTAAACACCGCTGGCGAGATCCATCTGCATGCACGGAACCTGGAATCATTTGCAGTTTGTTAATGTGTCTCATTGCAGCACTTGGAGTGCCATTGTGAATTAAACACCACAGTATCATCTTCTATTCCATTTTGAGATTTTAAAGTTGACATTTTCTTTTTTGCAAATCAATTTCATAAAAAAAAAAAAAGAAAGAAAAAAGAAAATCTGGGCAAGTGCAGAGTGCTCCTCTACCTCGCACACCAATGTTTCTCTTTCTCCACCGTGAACATCTATGTTGTTTTAATATCTCACTTAAAACGCCACACAGTAACTCGGGGCTGTCCTTTCTTCATAAATATATGTCAGGGAGGAAGAGATGCCTATTTAGGAGACACTTTAAAGGGGTCCACAGTAGCTGTCACTTTCAGGACAGCATCAAAATAAAACTCCAAGCCTAAAGACAATTGGTCCCCGCTGACCTAGGTGGTGTTCCTGCAATGTCACTGTCCTCAGATTGGCCCCGCAGCAGTGTGGGTCTCCTCTGTGACAAGAAGAGTCATGCCACCCCCTTCTTTGATTGGCTAACTACTCCTACCTGTTGGAGCCTGTGCAGGAGGAGCTGGGAGCATGTGCAGAGTGAGACCCTCCCATTCCAGTTCAGCACCCCATTCACGATAACACCAGTGTAGATGGGTCTACTACAAAACACTTCGACTGCATTTGACACCGCGTTGCTTGATCTCATATTGAAGGAGCATTTATTGTCTCGTTAGTGTGTCTCTGGCTCGCTTTTAGTTTTTAGAACTGTAGAGTAACTGCACAAGCTTGGTTCACATGCTGAAGGTGGATAGTACTACCTACCGCTCTGAAGGACTTTCCTTACTTGAAAGCAGAATAGAGCTCTCTCTCTCTCTCTCTCTCTCTCTCTCTCTCTCTCTCTCTCTCTCTGTGTATGTGTGCATATGTGTTCACTTATGTACAAGTGAATGTGTGCGCATATATATATATCAGGAGACAACCCCTGGTGTTTGAGACAAATTCCTTCATTGGCCTGGAATCTCACTGGGAAGGCTGCTCTGGTCCTCTACTTCTCATCTTGCCATTTCAGGATTACAGGCGTTAACCATTATGCCCAGGTTGAGTGTGAGTCATGGAGATCAGATCTGAGGTCCTCACAGTTGGGAGCCAAGAGTTTTACCAGCTGAGCCACAACCCAGCCTAAAGTCTAGCATTTGTTCTTGAGAAATGGCCTTAGGGAATCTTGATTCATGAATAATCTTGATTCATTCAGTTAATTTAGAAAAGTGCCTACTTTGTGATTTGAACCACTTAGGGCATTTAAGGGGTAACAGTAAGTGAAGCAGATTAGGTCCAAGCTCACACAGTCCATGCTCTGGTGGGGTTGGGGAATCAGGTTCAAACTCACATACAGTCACATGCTCATGGAGTAGGGAACTGAGTTCAAACTGTCACACAGCTATGGGGTGATGGGGTGGGGCACTAAAGCACAAAACTTTGTGAGCAAAGAAGGGGACTACTAAGTGCAGGGTCCAAACAGAGGCTTTGAGTGTGGTTGGAGTTGACATTGGCAGTCAGTGTAACAGATTGATCTGGAATCAGGGGACATGTCTCTAGGTTCATTTGTGGCGGAGATTCTAGATTGGGTTAAAGGTCCCTGACTGACTAAAGGGGAGAAAGTAAGCTGAGCACCAGCATCCATCTCTCCTGCTTCCTGACTGCAGACATGAGGGACCTTCTGCCTCACACTCTGCCGTGATGGATGTTGCCCTCGAACTGTGAGCCGGAGCAAACTCTTCCTCCTTAAGTTGCGTCTGTCAGATTTTGTCATAGCGATGGGAGTAACCGTGATACACACTGACTGGGGCTGGTTGAGCATCATGTAGTAGCCATCGCTCACATGAGATCTGCCTCTCACCAAGTCCCCACCAATACTAGAAATCTAACAACTGTGATGGAAGCTTTGCTGAGAGATGGTAGGAGGACAGCTGCGTGGATATGAATGCAGTCTCTAACCACTCCACTCTGGCTTCACTCATTCCTCATGGCGTGTCTTTAGCACCTCCAGTACAGCTGTCTCTAGCTGTTAAGAATGTCACCGTCTCTGCCTCACACAAGCTCCTTAGATTTTTATTAGGGCAAATCAGCTCCATTATAAAAACCATTTCTGTGGTTTGATTTTCCCATCTCCTGTCAATGCTACCATAAAAGCAATTTTCACGAAGCTCATCACTTAAACCCTCACTTCTGAAGCTCATTCACCTACTGTGTCATCCTTAGGTAGCTCATCAAAAGATGCAATGAATTGACCTGTAAAGTGATTAGTGATTCATCGGAATGTTGCCTCACTCTTAGAAACCAAAGCCATTTGGAGTCAATTAGTTATGATGCATATAAGTACTGAAGTGATCTTACATGACGCAGAGCCTTCCTCGACCTTAGGAAAAAGTATAATTGTATGGGCTTTAATTTCCAAGTTTATTTAAATAAGAAACAATAACAAAAAGCATATTTCAGAAAGTAATTTATTGCATGCAGTTGTAACAGTAAAGCCCACAGATAGACAGTTGAGGAAGCTCCTGAGGCTCACATAGATTAAGAAAAGAAAATATTTCGTATTTTGTGCTAAAGATGGCCAAGGAGCAAGGAACATGTGGAATGCTAAGAAGAGAGTGTGGTTCAGTGATCCCACAGTGAGAAGAGTCCAGGATAACAATGGCTCCCACCTGCCTGAAAAAAGCATTGAATTCCAAAGCCAAAATGGAAGAAAACACAGAGGGCAGGTCAAGCTTAAACAGTTTTCTAGGGTTATGGACTTGATATGCTTTAAAATGGAAATTTTCTTAGTGAATAGATCTCATAAGATGTCCTTTAGTTTAATTTGTGTGTGTGTGTGTGTGTGTGTGTGTGTGTGTGTGTGTGTGTGTGAAAGAGAGAGAGAGAGAGAGAGAGAGAGAGAGAGAGAGAGAGAGAGAGAGGTGGATGTCAGTTGTCTTCTTTGTTTCTGTTTTCTTATTCTTTTTGAGCTAAGGTCTCTCACTGAACCTGGAGCTCACCAATTCTACAAGATGGAGCTCAAATTCTCATGCCTACTTGATACTTTACTGACTGGGCCATCTCCCCAGCCCCAGAAATTCCTTTGAAATGTGGAAAATATACATCCAAGGATTCATACTCCAGTTTTTTTGCAAGTATAGAATGAAAATACAGTATTAGAACCATAAAGAGAAACCCCCTTCTATCCTCCCGTCACTGAAATCACTTGAGGAAATGTTAACCACTGCTGCAGATGAGTGAAGAGGACTTTGTAAGCTTCACAGCCTGGCACTTAAAGATCAAGGGATGAGCAACCATATCACAAAAGAGGAAAGCACGGGAAAGTCAGCGGAGCCGCGAACTATGGTTAGAAATTTCCGCGGGAGGAGAAAGGGTGAAAACTTAGAAAGCTAAGAGTGGTGCCGCGGACTTCTGTGGTGCTGGTGACGCGGACTTCTGTGGTGCTGGTGACGCAGACTTCTGTGGTGCTGGTGGCGCAGACTTCTGTGGTGCTGGTGACGCGGACTTCTGTGGTGCTGGTGACGCGGACTTCTGTGGTGCTGGTGGCGCGGATGGTGCTGGGGCAGCAACATGGGGTGAGCATGAAGAGCAATGTGAGGGCACGGAAGAGGCGGAAGGAAGAGGTATTTAACCCCAGAGACGACGACCAGGGCTCACGTGTCCAGACGTAGTGCTGTAGAATAACTGTCTCCGATGAAGACCTCGTGTCTTTGTTGTTCTGGGACCCAAGGGGATGGCACGGACACTGTGGAGAAGGCCAAGGGCCCAGATAGTGAATGAGCCAAACACACCCTGCACATTCTGCTTGTATCGTCTTCTCGGATTTTCATTCTGTCAATCAAAGGAAGTCAACAGGGCTGTGCTGTGGGCAGGAAGTGTAGTCCCTGGGAATAGTAATTTCCACAGGCGTGTCTGAGAGATGTTAGCTGTCTAGTGCCAAATGGTTATTCCTGAAAACTTACACACAAGTCATATTATAGGGACCGAGAAGGCTTACTTATGAATATACATGCATACAATTATACAGTTATGCATGTTGTAACAATTGATGAAAGAAGAGGCTATGAACTTGAAGGAGAGGAGGGAGGGAGGAAGGGGAAGGGAGAAATGTTGCAATTGTGTTATAATCTCAATTATTAAAAATTTAAAAAGACCCAAAGAGTCACATTAACAGTGTGGATGACTGAAGAAGGATTTATCTCATGTCCTGGATGTATTTGGAATTTAAAAAGAAACACAATGATGCCAAGTGCCTCGCATGTCCGTGGGATGTCCAGGGTGAGCCATGATTGCTTAGAATGTTTCTCGGGATGCATGAAAGAGCAGAAGGGAAGTATGCATTCTCCACAGCTTCTGACTCAGTGAAATTCCTATCCTGAAATTATTGTTATCCTGTACAGGAAGTGTGCTGACTAACTGCCTACATACCCAGGCATACGCACTCTCAAATGATCAAGCCATATGAGCAAATTAGGATGGCTTCCTGGGACCTTGCTTGGACCTGGATGTTCAGAGAGAAAGGTGAGTTGGTTTGAATGAGAAGGGTTCCCACATGCTACTAAGCTTGGTCACCGGGAAATGGGACTGTTTGGGAGGGAGTAGGAGGCATGGCCTTGTTGGAGTAGGTCACTGGGAGTGGGCTTTGAGTTTTTAAGAGCCTATTCCATCCAGGATTACATCCTGAAGATCAGATGTAATCACCAAGCTCCATACCTGCCTGCCCATCACCACAGGTCTCGCCATCACGACGAGGGACTGAACTTGTGAACCTGTAAACAAGCCCCCAGTTAGATGCTTCTTTTATAAGAGTTGCTTTGCCTTGGTCATCGTGCCTTTCACATTAATAGGATGATGACTAAGGCAAAGGTTTTGTTGTATATCCAAGAACTGCAAATTCCCAAGAATGGTTCTCAGCATTGGTGCACATCACAGCTGTCTGAGCTTGAAAAAGCATACAGGCACTTAGGTTCTGCCATAATATATTCTAATATATTCAATCAGAATTGCAGTGGGCATGGCATGTGCACAGAGGTTGGGAGGTTGGTGGGGCACATTGCAATCGTCGGCATTACAGTTTGACTGGTCTTCAGAGCACAGCTTGGCTTAAGGAAGACAGCAAGACCAGATCACCCTAAGGGGACCTGTGCTCAAATCTTCTACTCCAATTCCAAGAAAGAAGGAATGTGCAGTAGAGAGTTCACTTCAGTATGAGTGAATAGAGAAAGAACTTGGAGGTGCTTGGAGTTCCAACGAGTGCTCTGGGTATAAGGTGAAAAATCAAAGGATAGTGTTTGGCATTATTACTTTGATGACAAAGATATTATTCATGTTTCTTTGTACTGCAAGTTACCCTCCTTAGTACAGAGGATAGTGAGCGGTTTGGTGGGTTAGACAAAAGGTGAATTTATTCTCTTTGAGTATATGCCTCAGAATTGGTAACATTTTAGGTAACATTTTAAAGGTAAATGGAGACTTTTATATGTAAATTCTGAAGAGGAAATGTTAAAGGAAGCTGTGTAGAAACAGGAAGTGGTGGTGGACAGTGTTGGCTTTCAAATGGCTTGCTTTTCTGCCAGCCCGTGTAAAAGCCCAGTGTGGCCTCCAACCTGGTGTAGATTGCGGCTCTTGTCTGAAATACTCTTGTGTTCCACTGCCATGAGCAACAGAGAATTCCTGACGGGGTGGGATAAGTCAGGAGTGTGAGCAGGACCCGCCGGGGGCTGAGCGAGCTCATGCATGTGCCTCAGGTGGCCAAGAGCACATGGTGCCTGTGTGTGAAAGGGCAAAGCAGCACGGAATGATCTGGAACACGCTCAGCTTTGGAGTTGCCAGGGGCCTTTTATGCAGCATCCCACTTAATCTTTGTAATCACCCTACTGGGCCAGCGTTATTAACCCCATCCTTCAAAAAGGAAAATCAAAGCATAGAGATGAAATAAATGCAATTGTCCTGGTAGCTTTAATTGTCAGCTTGACACAGCCTAG